>NC_056660.1:178866534-179180381 GCF_018350195.1 Panthera tigris | reverse complement strand
GAGGTGGTGAGGTGATGGGGAGCTAGGCTTTGTTGCACCCCCAATAACCCAGGGTGCTTTGACAGGTTTTGAGCATTACCAACTGCTTCCAAGCTGAGGCACGAGGATCAAAGCCTTGTCGGAGAACTCAGGAGAGAGGGCTACCACCAAGGCCCCATCACGCCTGCTTCCAGAACTCTGTCCCTCGCGCTCCATTTCCAGAAGCGTACAAACGTTCAGAGCGGGAAGACTGTACTCCATGAAGACTCAAAGTCTGACCTCATCTACTTGCTTCCAGTTGACTGACTTGGGGGCTACATGTTCTAGGTAAGAAAAAAAAATGCATTTCACTTCCCTCCAGGCCTGTCCTGCTAGGCTTGCTTGGAGGAGGAGATTAGTGAGAAGCTGAATAGGGAAGGGAAAAAAACCCCAAATTGCCTGATGCTCCATTTCTGCTAATCAGTCTGTGTATATTCACAGCAGTGAATCAGAGCTCCCCTCAGAGAGGAAAGCTATGAAACTTTAAACATTCTGACCCTTACTTCCCCTGGGGGGCTAATCCAGCAAACTTTACTTTAGAAATAGTAATCGTGATAAAAACACTTTGCACATGCTTAACTAGCCCTTATCTGTTGCTAGTATTCTTTCAAGCATTTTGGCATAGGTTTCAATTTCTCTTTCCTATCAGGAGAATGCAGGAAAAACTCCCAGACATCTCTGCAAAATGCTAATTCCAGCTCTGGGGGCAGGCATAATGGCAGGAGGGTGAATTGCTATGGAGATAATACATTCAGATAGACACATGTGCATAATTAGAAGAACCCATAGTGAAAGGGGTCACATCTCTGATCTCTGGGAAAGGGAAGTTCCTTGGTGCCATAGTTTTGGTAGCACAAGGGTGCCCTGGGCTGGCACAGAAGTTCTAGATAATCCTGGGGTCCCTCAGTGTTCTAATCTCACAACCTTCTTTAAAAAGAAGAGATTTCCAAACTCTGCTCCCCAACAGGGATGTAGCCACAGAGAACCAGGAGATACTTGGGAGTCCTAGCTTATGTCTACACTTAGACTTATGTCTAAGTGCACCTAGCTTATGTCTGCACTTAGTGCAGAGAGATGAACATTTACTTGATAAGGACCTACTATGTGTCTACTTCCACTTCCAAAATGCTGAGACAAATACCACTGTTCTAATCGTACATGTTAAGGAGACCACAGGACAAGTACTGGGCAACTTGCCCAGGGGCACAAGGCAAGGAGAGGTTGGGATTGAACATGTCTGACTCCAGAGCCTTGTCCTGCCCTTGTGAAACTCCAACAGTTACTTGGAGGGGCCTGGTTAATCCCATCCGTCTCGTGCCCCCACTTCTTCTTGTATCACAGTTAGAAAGGAGGACAGACTTTGGTACCCATGAACATGGAGATGAGGTCTAGACCTTTTGACTCGGAAAGAAGATGGCATTTTCCTGGTTTAATATTGCGAAATATTCTGGAGTTAAATACTATTTTATTTCAACATCTTTCATTTATTGGGGTCACACTGAAGCTTAGCATTTGTGATGAGGTGATGGGGATAGAACAGAATTTGAAGAGACACTCTCCTTTGAAAAGATTAAAAAAATTTTTTTAACATTTATTTATTTTTGAGAGACAGAACATGAGCAGAGCGGGGCAGAGAGAGAAGGAGACAGAATCTGAAGCAGTCTCTAAGCTCCGAGCTGTCAGCACAGAGCCCAACACGGGACTCTAATTCACAAATCGCGATATCATGACCTAGACCAAAGTTAGACGCTTAACCAACTGAGCCACCCAGGCACCCCATCTTTTGAAAAGATTTTAATTGACATCCCACATCACGTAGCATAAACTTGCATACGGAAGTTAGTTTCTTGGTAAGTTCTGGGCTGAGGCTTTGAGTGTTAGGCAGCAAAGCATTCAGAGGGGATTGGAGCTAAAGAAATATAAGGTCCTGTGAGAGAGGACTGAGTGGGCATACTGGAAACAGCAAGCCCGGAACCCTAACTACCAGCAAGTCCTAATTTCTGCCCCACATCGCTCAGAGTCTGCAGAAATGGGGTAGGCAGTGTGTTTTCTTGTAAGGAAAATATCACATTCTCCTCCCCACCTTCCCTCTGTATTTTACTGTTCAAGAAAGAAAAGAATGAAAAAAAAAATATCTTAACACAGCACACCATGCTATTACACTTAAAAATACAGAAAGGATTAAAACTGCCAGACCACATTAAAACTAATGACTGGTTTGGTGTGCACCCCTCGTTGCCGTGGCGTTGTCCATTGTCTCCAGCAATAAAGAAACATCACAGGCAATTTATTGGGAGTTATTCTCAAATGAATTGCATTTGCTGAGAAGAGCACATTTAGCATTTGGTGATTCATATGTGGGAAACATTATTGCTTTGGAAAAGAGCTTTAGAATAAGTGAGATTTAGAGCCCATGAGGATAAAAAAACAGAGTTTAATTAAAAAAAAAGCATCCATTCATTATGTATCTGTGTGTGATTATAGGTTTGGATGCAAATCCAACATTCAGAAAAGTTCTGCCTAGATCCCAAACGGTTCTCTCTCCAGTGAGGAGTGGGATTGGGAGATAAGAATTAAGGGGAATAATCTACATTTTTTTCAATAATAAAATAGAGGAAAAGAAAAAATACATGGCCCAAACCATATACTTTATAATTTTGGTATTTCTGTATTGTAATGTTTATAGTAAAGTATTCATAGATTATTTATGCATACTTGAAAGTTAACATTAAAGTGAGTGATTATACATTCAGAGCCCCCTTTTACTGTCCCTGGGATCAAGGGAGGGATTTTTTTTATACTTTCTCAGCAACTATTTTAAGTCTCTGTGCTCCAAGCGGCTGATGCCAGGCTCTCTGTTCTGCCGAGCCCCATGTCCTTGCAGAACCACGGCTGTGAGGAGGTCAGTCTGGTGCTAGGACCTCATACCCAATGGGGAAATCACTGGAACACAACTGACCACTGTCCTTTTCCTCATCTCTGTTGCTGGTTTATCAGGGTGCAAATTTACCCACAGCTTTTCCACTTGTCTGAGTGTACATGCAACATTCTTCCTTCGGGTAATTTTTCTCTTGTGTAACAGAAAAGATATCCTGAATATTTTGCTAATCAGAAGGCCAGTTATCCAGCAGTGTTCAAGTACGATCATGTAAATGCAAAGGCCAGGAAAGCAGTGTGCAAAAACATTAGTTACCATCGATGGAGAGTTCTGGGTTACAACGAAATGAGTGACCTTTCTTTCTTTCTTTACTGATTATCGGTCATGTCCAATTTTGCTTTACAGACTTCAGTGATGGTATTATATGTGAAACAAAAAAACTTATTATTTCCTTAGAGTAATACACACACAAGAAAGACACTTTTGAAAATATAGGAAGGTAGAAGCAATTATCTATAATCCTCCTTCTCAACCACTGAAACCATTTTGCTTATTTCTTTCAGTCTTTTATGGATACATCTGTGTGTGTGTGTGTGTGTGTGTATGCTTGCAAATAAATTTATAAATAAATATACATGTTGAGAGGGGGTGGGGAGAGGGAGGGAGGGGGGAAGAGAAGGAGAAAGGTTTGGCTTTACGCTGTTCTTTTTTCACTTAACATCACATCACAACCTGAGTGGCCATATATAGAAGTGAGAAGAAAACTTTTCATTGTATACTTCTGGAATCTTTTGAATTTTGAACCATTTGAATGCACTGCCTATTTTGAAAGTAGATTAGCATATAATTTCTTGGGGCACCTGTGTGGCTCAGTCAGTTAAGTGTCTGACTCTTGATTTCAGCTCAGATCATGATTTCACAGTTCGTGAGTTTAAGCCCTGCATTGGGCTCTGTGCTGTCAGCACAGAGCCTGCTTGGGATTCTCTCTCTCCTTTCTCTGCCCCCTCCCCTGCTCGCTTGCAAAAAAAAAAAATAAAATAAAAAAATAAAAATTAAAATATATATATTTCTTACTGTAGTAAGCACTTCTGTATTATCACATTTCATAGTCATTTTTTGAGTGGCTGTGCTAAATTCCTTGTGAATGTGCTGGAAGGAATAGTGACCATGTCAGTCACATCAGTGACGGTCAAGTCACCTCTTCCTTCTGGCCTTCTCACTCTTGCCCAAACTCTCTTCCTAATCTGCCTATGTTGCATGCAGCCCACGGCTTGGTCTGCGGAGGGCTGAGGGCAGTTTTCCAGCAAAGCTGATGTCACTTTATGGGAATGAATCCTGCTGTCAAGAAGCATGAGTGGTGGAGAGGGCAGGAGACTAAGAAGAGGCTGAATTAACAGCATCTCCAAATCCCAGACCTTTCATGGACCACACTGCTAAACCAAGAAGGGACACAGTGCTATTGATGGATTGCTCCTAAGGTGGCTCCAGAGAGTTCTTCCTCTTATGACAAGGGATTGTGGAACACCCACAATCAGAGTAACAAACCGTGCAAGGAAACAGGATAAAAAAGTCATTGAGAAGACCAGCAAACATGGCTTATTACAGATCTTTCTTGGCCTGAAATAATACAAAACAGCAAACCAGGTAATAAAGTTCACCGCAATTCTTCCAAACCTGATTACCCTATTTCATAAAGAATGATAAAGGTGTTCATTCAACCTCTGTTTCAACCAAAATTGCTTCCCATGTAAGACCCGTGGAGGAACTGCAGTTATTTCTTATATAGAGGCACACATTTCACGAACCCTGTGTATGAGACGCCTCAGTCATGCTCACAACACCCACCTAACCCCTACCTTGACTTGCAACTTCTCTTACAGATTGGAAGTGTCATGGGAACCACATCAGGGTACACACCCAGTTCTTGCATTTTCTCCCAATATGTCGAAGGGCTTTTCTATGCACACCTGTATATACACACAGATGTCTGTCCTCCAGCCATACATCCATCATGTCCGTGTGTATGAGAATAAATAGCACCTTAGATAGCAAGGGATAATCCCTGACTTGTTCTCCCACAGAGGACCAATATTTAGGGCATCATTTTACTTCTTGTGGATTCCTCCTTTGCCTACAGATGATGCAAACTGGTGTTTGATTTGAACTGCATGTTCTTAAAAATAAAACTGAGCCAACATTTTAAAATTGGAACATTTATATGAACATCTGAATTTGTGGCTACTCTTGAAAACTCCAAATATCCATCAAGTTAGGCCCTCTCTTCCATGGCATAAAGCTAGTGGCAGCAGCCTTCTCTGGAAGGTGCAGGCAGTTTTTATTTTGAGTTTGGTTTTGTCCACAGAAATCCCTGTTGCCTCCTAACATTAAGGTCCCTGTGTCCACTGCCATTTGTCATTGGACTTACATTGTTGTTTTTCTCATCATAGAAAAATAATTTTATTATGTCCGCCTGCTTCACTCAATTACTTTCCTTGAAGGCATTTGAGTTGTAATCCCTGGCCTAGAGTTCTGAGAATATGGCCTGAAGATTTATTTAGGCATTATAAAAAGTAAGAGACACAAAAAACCCAAAATAACGCCTTTAGCTTTCCTTTGCATCATGGCGGTTCCCCTAACTCACTCTTTCTTGCATCAGAACCGGGTTTCTGGGGCACCTGGGTGGCTCAGTCGATTGAGTATCCAACTCTTGATTTCGGTTCAGGTCATGTTCTCATGGTTTGTGGGTTCGAGCCCCAGAGTAGGCTCTGTGCTGGGCATGCAGCCTGCTTGGGATTCTCTCTCACTCCCTTTCTCTTTGTCCCTCCCCCACTCTTGCTCTCTTAAAAATAAATAAATATCAAATAAAAAAAACCCAAACAAACAGGTTTCTGGTCTGGGTTTGAGTGCATTCCAAGGGACTGCAGCTCATAGTCCACTGAGCCAAGACTCCAGACCTGCCTACTTAGACTTGGCCATACTCTCCAGTTGTACCCCAAAAGAAGTCCCACTTCCCCCTTTGTGCTACGTGCTTTAGACCCATTAACTTAATTTGTTACAAATGTGTGGCATTTACTTTCTTGTTAAACATGGACAGATAGGTCCATAGTTTCAAAGTTGAGAGAAGCACATAATCAAGTGATTTTGTGCAGAACCAAACCATCTGGGTTGAAAACAAGCTTCTTAAAATAATTGTTTTCTCCCCTTGATGGTGGATCACAGAGTATTTGGCTCTTTGGCTGATTTGGTCTAGCTATATAGATGAGGTCTGTTTACTTACACGGTAATGAGACGAAAGGTTCAATGTAACTTACTCTCCTGTCATAGGAAAATCAACTTCAAGACTAAAACATCTAAATGAGCAGAATTTCCATTACATTAGCTTGCTCCGGTTGTTTAAAGAAAATTTTTTATCCACAAAGACACACAAACGCACACATTTATATAACCACCTATGCATATCCGTATGCTTACACACATACATATTTGGCCATGCATTGATGATGGATTAAACCATCCCATGACAGTTGCAAAGTTAAATGGTAATAACAAGTGGGTCTGTACACTTGATCAAAATGACCTCTGCAAATAGAACCTCTTATAAAATGCAGTTTATGCTTTGTCTCCTTAAGAAGGGCATCTGGAGCCCCGCCTGGGAGACTGTGGAGGGAAGTCACAGCCCCCATCCTTCCTTTGTAAAGAAAACACCAATGAAAATCCTAGACTCTGGGAAACAGAGAATACAGCCTAATGTTTTGCACCAGGTACAAAAGCAAAAAAAAGCTGTGTTTAAAATCAAGTGGTTTCTCCATTGGTTTGATGAAAGCCAGCCTCCTCTCTCTGCCCTAACTCCCATCTCAGACTGCCTTCCCAAGACAAATAGCGCGCAGTAATTAAATACCAAATGATTAAAAACACTTGTGAGGGAATAATTATTACGTACGTAGCAGATATATGTACGTTAGACCGCAGTGCGTACGTTTTGAATAATTTATGGGGTATCTGAGCTGAAGTAGCTGTCCTGTTAGGTTCTCCCGTTTCTGTACAATCTCCAAATGCTGGTGTAATGTAACTAGTGCACGTGGGAGAACAGCTGCACTGTGGATTTAAACTTATTTTCTCTAACTTACCATTAGCTCCCAATGAGTATGCTTTTAATAAAGAGTCTGATTAAAAATGGGGTTTTGCAAAATGTAAATTAAATGCAGGGCTTAGGAAATTCTTTCTTGAAACACTCTCACCACACCAAGTCTTGTTAGCATAATGAAAACATATCCATGTACTCTAGCAATAAGAAGTGGCCATCATTTAGCCATCCTCTGATTGCCTTTCTAAATAATTCCAGCCTGATTTCAGAACAAGGGAGATTTATGTTAGATGGCACATTTGTCGTCAGGATTAGAGCGATCAAAGCGGCAGTTCAGAGCTGTAGCCGATTCAGATTCACGTCTGAATCACTTTTTGGAGAAACCTTTTTCTTCATTGTGTCTTAGCCCTCTTGCCACACTTATCTTAGACAGTCTTTTTATTTTTAAATTTTTTTTAATGTTTATTTATTTTTGGGAGAGAAAGAGAGACGTAGCATGAGTGGTGGAGGGGCAGAGAGAGGGAGACACAGAATCTGAAGCAGGCTCCAGGCTCCGAGCTGTCAGCACAGAGCCCCATGTGGGGCTCAAACTCACGAACCTTGAGATCATGCCTGAGCCGAAGTCGGATGCTTAACCGTCCACGCCACCCGGGTGCCCTGTCTTAGACAGTGTTTTTATTTTTGAGGGAGAGGGCACATGAGCAGGGGAGGGGCCAAGAGAGAGGGAGGCCAAGGATCTGAAGCAGGCTCAATGCTGACAGCACAGACACTGATGTGGGGCTCGAACCCACAAACCATGAGATCATGACTTCAGCCCATATTGGACGCTGACCTGAGCCAAAGTTGAATGCTTGCTTAACTGACTGAGCCATCCTGGTGCCCCTATACGGTCTTAGGGAGGATTTTCTATAACAGTGTTTTGAAACTGCCCCCAAACCTAGCCTGTGTAAAAATCAAGGCTGGCTGTGCCAGACTACCCTCAACTTTTCCACCTGATCTTCATTTGCACAACCACACGCCCCTTTATCAAGTACTTAAGATGTCCCAGTTTTTTCACTTTCTCCCCATTTAACAGACAAGAAAGCCAGAGATCTGAGAGGTCAGGGAAGCCTCCCACAGTACAGCCAGGAAGGCAGCAGAGTGAGGAATTGGAGCCAGACCCTCAGGCTTTGAGTTGTCTTTACCACATGCTTCCTCTCACTTCCCCCTTTTTTGAGCCCCCCTCTTTTCCTCCATGTCCACGTGCCCCACCAGAAGTTGGGGTGTGTGTCCCACATGGACTGATCACTGAATGTACATCAGACCCTTCCATTCCTCTGACTCTAGGATAGAGTTTCCACACTTTACAACTGAAGGAACTGTATATACTTTACAACTGTTTATATACTTTACAATATTTGCTTATAGCTCCTCAACAAGTGACCAAGTTGGGCTGTAAACTCGTGTCCCACCAAACCAAAGCCCTTGAACCTTCTGAATGGCCCCCCCCCTCACACTCCATCATCCTCAGCTCCACTGCTCTTGTCCTACCCACCCTGTCCCCAGACTTTCCTCCCACTTCTCTGTGCCTATCCAGCCTGGATGCACCTATTACTGAACATTTGGCTTTGGGATTCCACCCAGACCTGCCCTATCTCCTGATAACAGATTCTCTTCTGTATTCTGAAGCACCAACAGCCTAGAAGCCAAGATGAGCGTTTCATTCCAGACTGGATGCCCTTGTTTGAATCACTTTAGGTCCATCAGTCTTTCCTCCCTAATTTGACAGCAAGCTCCTTACCACTTGCCAATACCTCCCCTGCTGCATCTTGCTCGGTGTATATCTATGGTTGCTGCTGGTTTGAGAAACACGACTACCCTTCTGACCAGAAGACCAGATTTAAAGAACGGCACCCACTGGTTTTCCCCTAACCCAGCTGCTTGAGTTGAATACTCAAACTTGTTTATAAACTTAATATTTTTTTAAATGTTTTTATTTTTAAAAGAGAGAGCGTGCATGTGCAAGCAGGGGAGGGGCAGAGAGAGAGGGAGACACAGAATCCGAAGCAGGCTCCAGGCTCTAAGCTGTCAGCACAGAGCCCCACACGGGGCTAAAACCCACGAACTGTGAGATCATGACCAGAGCCAAAGTCGGATGCATAACTGCCTGAGCCACCCAGGTGCCCCTATAAATTTAATATTTAAAAAATTAATACATGTCCATAAAAAATCCATAAGGATACAAAATGGAGAGTAAAACCAATTATTTTTTGCCTTCACTCTGACCTCTAGTCTCTACCTATGAAGATTTTAATATTTTCTTGTGTATCTTTCTTGAAAATGTCTTTCTACATATACTGGCATTTATACATATTATTTAAAATAAGCACAAATAAGAAAATAATATACACACTATTCTACATTTTCCTTTTTTAACTTAATGGTACCTTTTAAACTTCACTGTACCTCACCCATATCTGCACATGCAGGTCTAGCTAACTCTTTTAAATGACCACGTGCTATTCCTTTATATATGGATGTGCCATAAACTATTAACTGGTCCCCTAGTGAAGGCAGCTTCCAGTTCTCTGTGAGGACAGTGAACTTCAAGGCACACACATCTTGGAATATTTTGTGAATATATCTGTTAGAAAAATTCCTAGCAGTGCAATTGCTGGGTCTTAAAGGGTATATGCACTTAAAATTTTGATAAATATTGCCCAAGGGGTCTCCAAAGAGGTTGTACTAATCCTATTTATTTTGAGTAGTTCACATAGACTCCACAGGTCATGGTCCCCAAGGAGGGCTAATGCTGTGGGCAGCATCAGAGTCTGCCCAGGATTTGGGAAAATTTAATCACAGTCAGAGAGAACCACAGTAGCAGCAGTATTAAGCTGTCATCTGCATGCAGACAACACAGAGCACACACCGAATGGGCGCCTTCCTCTAGCTGCTGTACTGTTACTTAGGCTTTCTGGGAACAGCCTCCTGGTTACAGAGTATGAACCCAGTGGTCCCTCCTGGGAGGGAGGAAACCTGGCTTCTAGTTCCTCTGCCCCTCACCGTGCTGTTTAACCCTCAGCCAGGCTTTTCTCTCTGTACTTTAATTTCTTCATTCATGACATCAGGTGGACTCAGGGTCACACAACGAATTACAGGGATGAGGCAGAGAACCTAACTCGGGGGCAGGGTGCAGATGGCCTGTGTGAGGACTGAGTTTCCCCTCCAGATGGCTCCGGGGGGCCAGGGTGGAGGGTGGGGGTTAGGGCGTGGTGAACATGTGAGCCCTCTGTTGCTTGAGCTCCCAGTTTCCCATGGGAATTCAGAACTACAGACTTAAAAAAATTTTTTTTTTAATGTTTATTCATTTTTGACAGAGACAGAATGTGAGTTGGGGAGGGGCAGAGAGAGAGAGAGGGAGATACAGAATATGAAGCAGGCTCCAGGCTCTGAACTGTCAGCACAGAGCCCAAAGTGGGGCTCGAACCCACAGACTGCGAGATCATGACCTGAGCCGAAGGCAGTCACCTAACCAACTGAGCCACCCAGGAGCCCCAGAACTACAGATTTTAAAGCAAAATTTCTAGATTTCTTTTTCTGGATTTTTAGGTGCTGGGAACGAATTTAAAAATGTAAAATCCTACTTGATATTTAATATACAAAAATCCCTACGTACACAGTACTACTCAAGAAGAGAAATAAAAAAAATTCACTTGTCACCACTCTACAACTCTTTATTCTGAAAACTGGTAAAGAGAAGGCATCAAGCACCTTATCTGGTCTCTCCTGTAGGAACTGTGTTTCACAGTAACCAAATGGTCTAGGTTTTGAGTTTTTCTTTACATGTAAATTATAACTAACAGACCTAAACAGATGGTAGAAAAAGTCATTTTGCAACCTAACCTCCAATTAAATAATTAATTCAGGCAACAGTCACCAATGAATGTTAAATCATTAAGTTAAAGGCAGATTCAGGGCGCCCAATACTTGGTCACAGCTTATTGCTGGTAATGAGGGTGGAAAAGCATCTTTTCAAGAAAGGGATCAGACAGTAACCACCTAACTCCTTGATTAATCTTAGCAAGGAGACAAAGATTAGGGGCATCCTGAGGTGGTACTTTGAAGTACAGTGTCACTCGTGGAGGCTTCTTGGGGAAAAATTGAAACCTGAATCTAAGCAAGCCTAATTAACCAGCTGTTAGAAATCTAGGGCTAGAGGAAGAAGTTAAACTGTAGCATACAGGAGCCATCAAAAAAGTATCCCAAAGATGGGGCATACCTCAGGACCTGGTTTCTTCAATAAGTCAAGGGCAAGAGAAAAACAGAGGAAGAAACTCTTCCAGATTAAAAGCAGAAGGTGATCTTTTAGACCAGTGCTATCCAATAGAAACATAATATGGGCCACAAATGCCAGCCCCTACAGAATCTTAGATTTTCTAGTAGCCACGTTAGAAAAGTAAAAAGAAACACCTGAAATATATTTAATATATTTTATTATATCCACGACATCCAAAATATTATAATCTCAGCACAGAATCAATATAAAATTGTTAATGAGCCATTTGACATTTGCTTTTGGTGCTATCCTCGAAATCTGGTATGTTTTGTACACTTCTAGCATGTCTTAATTTGGACTAGCCACATTTTAAGTGTTTGTAAGCCAGAGGCTACTTGTGGTCAGAGGCTATTGTAGGGAACAGCATAGTTCTAGACCTAAGAAGGAATAACAGCTAAATGCAACAGGCATACCGTTTGGTTTGTAATCTGAACAAACGCGTTGCTAAAAAAAATATTTTTAGAATAATGGGGGACTTGTAATATGGCCTGGATATTGGATGATACTAAGGAATTATTCATTTTTTAAAAGCATGATAATGGTGTTATAGTTGTGGAAGAGCATATTTTTACTTTTTAATGAGGCATACTAAAATATTTGGGAATAAAAAGTGTCACAATGTCCATAATTTACTTTAAAATACTTTGGCAAAACAACAGCAGCAACCCCACCAGTAGCAAAACATTCACAACGGTTATCTTTGTCTCTTTCAGATGGAAAATTTTAGGATGCCAGCTGCATATCTGCATTTGAATTCCAGGGCTCTGGGAAAGGAGAAGCAGATACAGCAAACAATAAACTCACTCTAATAGGACTTTTCTCCACTCTTCTGGGAGGAAGGTCCAGGAGGACCCGCAGCCAGGGGGAGGCTGTCTGGAAGGCCTGCAGGACAGAGCCTTGGCTGAGGCAGAAGGACCCGGGGAAGTCAGATCTAGCTGAGTGTGGAGTTGGAGGAGGGGGGGTGGGCCCTCCAGGCGCCAAGCCTGTCACTTACCGGACTCCCGTCTCTGGGCAGGACGCATCCAGCACTGTCCTTCATTAGCACTAATGGAATTTCAAGGTCAATGACCAGTCATAAACATCAGCCCTAAATTAAGTGTATCTGAGGCTCCTTGCCCAGAGGATTTTTTTCTTTTTTCTTAAAAGCCAAGTTGCTTGGGAGATAGGGGAGTGTCAAAAATACGGTTAACCTTTCAAGATGAAAAAATTATCAATTCTATTGATTTAGATCATAACTCGCTTCCACTTAACTCATCAAAAAGGACTGTCAATTTTAGAAATAATGTATTTCTCAGTCTTATGTGGAGTTTTTCACCTGCCCCTCTACCCAACTCTTTCTCCAGGCAACTTTTTTCTCAAGTCCACTGGGCACACCTCCTACAAGAGATTGACTGGGATCTGGCTAGTTTGCTGACAACACCAAAATGCCACACACCTCACCTGTGGTGCTTTGTATTCTTGATAGTGGCCTCTCTGCCTGTCATTTCTCCCTGTCTCCTTCCAAACAGCTGGGAATATCCCTGCGATCCTTGTCATACAACATGACTAATATGTTCAGCTTCAGAGGTACAAAGGAGACAGAAATAAATGAAGGGAGTGCTAAATAGGAGTTTTTCTATCCCTCCAGTGGGATGATGAGTAACTAGGAACAGATGGCCCCCAGCATTATTGCTTAATCATCATCAGGTTGAGGGCCTGAAAGACTAAAAAACAATCTGAAATCAACACCCTATCTAAGGTCAAATGTAGAGTGAGCTTAGGTTCCAGGGTCAGAGTCAACAGCAATTTCTAGCTAAGTCGTAGTGTTCTCACACCTTGAGATTTACAAGCCAGATTTTAACAGCTCCAACCCCTCCTGCTTAGCTCTGTCTTGTGCCTCGTGCCTTGGCTGTATACATCAGCTTGCTTCCTTGCCTACTTCCCAATCTGCGTGTGGCACGGCGGGAAACGAAATGACTGGTTCCTGACATAAATCATAGTCAAAGCCCCCTATTTGTTTCTTATTGATATTCCATGCTGAAGAATCCCAACCAGAACTCCAAACAAGGCACCTCTGGCCACAGACACTAATGACAGGTTTTTGCAAGATACTGTCTGTATTGAAGAAAGATGGCCATAGCCCTTCCACCATGCCCCTGTGGCTCCCTGCCAGCCTTCTCTCTAAATCCTGGGGTCTGTTGTAATGTCTCCTGCTTCCCATCAAAAGAAGAAAAATCTGGTATTGCTTTTATGTCCATATTATCTCTAGAAGCATACCCTCCAATATGGAAGGTTTTGGTGTGTGAAAATCTAATTCCTCTTGAGAGACGCCAAGGAAACCTTTGTGATGTTATTGTGTAATTTTTCTCCCCCAGGCTGAAAGGGTTAGCTTTATCAAGCTAATACAATCTTTTCTCCCAAGACAGACTAACTCTGACTTTAAACAATCTGTGAATAAATAGCTCAGCCTTCCCCCAAGTCTCTTTCCATTCATCTCAGCTGAGGAATGAGGGAATATGGATTATCATTTTGATTACAAATATATTTCTATCTAGAGGAAGATCTACAAAGGGCTAAAGTCACCTCTATAAATTTAAAGTCTCCAGTTAGCCTTGAAGAGTTAAGCTCCCCCCCCCCTTTTTTAAACATCCTGGTGCTTCAAAGATGTTATATTAGATAGATGTCACGTTGATATAATAAACAGCAATGCCAAATCTACTGAATTAAAGGAAAAGAGAACCACATGCTGAGATTTTCAGATGAAATCAGGTAATGACAGGGAAGAAAAATGAAGCCGCATTTAAAAACGGCTTGAGAGTCCAAAATTCAAGGTGTGGAGAGACTCATAGCAGGAGAAATCTCAACTGTGCACTGTATTCATCTTACATATATATGCATTTCTGCCTAGTGTTCCGACTTGGGTAAAAGCAAAAGAAAATGAGATTTAAAGGGTCCCTGGGGCTAGGAATACTTTGGTAAAGGAAGTTCGTATATCAGTTGTCACTGAGGCCCCAGCCATGTTGTCAATGGCTGCAGTGAGGTGAGGGCTTTTAGAAGATATTTTGTAAGAGGTTTGTGAACCCGATTTGCGTTTCCAACAACTTCCTTGCACTTGCCATTAATTATAGTCAGGTGGAAGAACTGAGCTCTCAGCGGTGTGGATCCATGGACAGACGTGTGGCGTGGCTACAGCTTCCCCAAGCATTGATGCGGCAATGCTGCATTGGGCCTGGACAGGGGGTGGTTCTTCCTAAAGCTCTTTGGAAAAGAAGACGTCACAGCCTCAGTGATGCATCCAAGGTTATATAGGGACGGCAAAACTCTACTTTTGTCTAGCTCAAAGAACCCTGGCTTTAATTTGTGCCCATTTCATTTTTTTCTTAAAAATGTTCTGCCCCAGCCATTCCACTTCTAGAGATTTATCCTATAAATATACTCAGAGTAATGTACAAAGATAGATGCATAAGGATGTTTACTACAATACTGTCTCAATGATGCTAGAAACAACTTAAATCTCTATCAGTGATTGCCTGGTTAATGTTAAACTAAATTCTAGTGCATCTTGACAGGAGAATACCAAGCAGTTTTTTCAAAGAGAATTCTGTTCAGACATGGAAATGTTGCCAAGATATGTTGTTAAGTGAAATAGCAAACTTGCAAACAATATATAATCTGATTCCATTTGAACAGGATAGAAACTTTCTGGAAAGATACTCAAGCTTTTAATAATGGCTATCTCTGTAGAGAGGAACTTTTATATCGTAAGATTAGGTAATACCTGATTTTTATAAAAATAATACTGTTCTTTGTTTTCTGAAAGTGCCTTATTTAATAAAGATAAGTTGAACAACATGCTAGGCTTTTCTTTTCCAGGTTAAATACCACCAAGTGCCTTAACTTTTCAACAATAAATTATATTTTGGATTCTATATATTATTGTTTAAAGTCACTTCCGGGGCGCCTGGGTGGCTCAGTCGGTTAAGTGTCCGACTTCAGCTCAGGTCACGATCTCGCGGTCCGTGAGTTCAAGCCCTGCGTCCGGCTCTGGGCTGATGGCTCAGAACCTGGAGCTTGCTTCCAATTCTGTGTCTCCCTCTCTCTCTGCCCCTCCCCCGTTCATGCTGTGTCTCTCTCTGTCTCAAAAATAAATAAACGTTAAAAAAAAAATTAAAAAAAAAAAGTCACTTCCTCATTGATAAAAAGTGGGAACATAAAAGCCAAGAACTTTTTCCCATGCCATGTTTTGGTGATCTACTCTCAATATGATATTACTTAATATGCTTTCTTCTATTCAAGGACTTCACTTTGAGAAAAGTCAATGTTCATAATCAGTAGTACACACTAAATGATTTAGAACGGATAAAATCAAATGGGGGTTTTGGCTGTTACTACATGGAAGTGACTGTCATTTCTTTCCAGCATGAATCTATAGAACCCAGTTTCTGGAACAGCAAACTCTCTGTAACAATGACCTTGATTCTAGAAGATAAACAGCTTTGGGATGTCTAGTTCCATTTGGACAGAATTCTAGAAGAGGAAAATAAAAGGCTACAAAGTAAGGAAGTCAAACCTGCCTTCGGGGAAGATAAACATGCTGACTGGATGCATTTGGCTTCTTTTTGGGAGTGAAAGGTTTCAGCAACCTGGAGCCCCCACAGCTGTGGAGACCCTGCTTCTATGAACTTCCCCTCTCCACGATGCTGCACAACAGCTTCGTACACCCAGCCGATTTTGCAGAGAGCAAGCACAACAACTTAACTAGAGCCTGGGAGGATAATCTCAGAATGAATTATTCACCAGTGAGACAATTGTGGCTGCACAGAGGGAATACAGATGCCCCCTGTGGGGCTACATCTCACCAACTTCCTTATTCAGTTTTAATGCGCTTTCCAGCCCTCGTTAATGGAGAGTGTGGGCATTCAGGGGGTTTCCACGTTGCTTCCCAAACCGCTGCCTTCTTTCTCCCTCCTCCAGGACAAGCTTACTTCTCTAGGAGGGGTGTGTGTGTGTGTGTGTGTGTGTGTGTGTGTGTGTGTGTGGTCTCTTCCCTTAAAACCTCTTTTGTGTAAGTCAGTTTCTCGGTCTCTCTCTCTTTTCCTGGCTTAAACAGAGTTTCTCTCCCTATATATTTTTTTAAATAGGAATCACAGACACCCCACACTCAGCCTTCCGTGCTGCACTCACTGATCTACTAGTTACAAAGCATTGCACATTGCATCACTCACTCATCTACAGTTCATGGAATACCTGCAATCTTCTCACCAGGACACCTGGCTATGCCCCGTCAGTGGGGTAGAGTAGCTTAGCACAATGACTGAACACAGAGGCTCTGGAACTGGACTGCTGGAATTTGATCCCAGGTCTCAGATTTAAAACTCGATTTCCGCCCCCCTCAAAATCTGTGCATTTAGATACCATCTGTCATGTGACACGTGGAGGGCAAATGATAGAAAACCTCAAAGGGGATATTTCCCTGCATGTGATCATGCACAGAAAACAGCTTTCCTTTTTCTTCTTCTCTTCTCAGTCTTCCTGAAAATGCTAGCAACAGCACACTCTTCATGTTCCCAAACACCCTATTTCCTCCACCCCAGAGGTGCTCACTGGGGCTCATCTATTCACCTCACGTGCAAGATGAAGAGGGCAATTTTATGTAGTAAAGATATATGGGACAAGCCAACCTCAAGTTCACGTCCGTTAAAGCATTTCTCTGTTGGCAACATTTTTACAAGCCTCTCACAGCTATATGCTTAATTAAAATAAAAGGGTGATATACATCATTGCACCAAGTCCTTGCTGATGTAGAGGAAGGAGGGGGGAGAAATGAGTGCATTAGTTTTCCTTTATTAAAAGAGTTATTTCAGCATGACATCTCAAATAAAGACTAGCCATTAGCAAAATTAAAAATTAGGTGAAGTTGATTTTGGGAACTGCACACCATTAGTGCCCTACTCTCGTCTCCAGCTGCATCTTCTTCTGTCCCTGCTCCAAGCTGCTTCCCCACCCCCACTCTTGATCTGCAAGTTCCCCAAACTGATTAGCATAATGATGGAATGACAAGCAGAGGGACAACAGTTTATAACTCTGCCTGATGTTTACATTAAATAGGAAAAAAGTTGGTCAATCTTTACTGAGCACATACTATGTGTCAGACACTATTCTAAGTATTTTATCCATAAAAGCTTGTTCATTTATTTTTTAAAATGTTTTATTTATGTTGAGACAGAGTGTGAGCAGGGGAGGAGGACAGAGAGACAAGGGGCTAGAGGATCCAAAGCAGGCTCTGTGCTGACAGCAGTGAGTCTGATTCGGGGCTCTAACTCATAAACCACGAGATTATGGCTTGAGCTGAAGTTGGATACTCAACTGACTGAGCCACCCAGGTGCCCTTTGCTTAATTATTTAACCCCCCCCCAAATTATGGGGGGAGTGTGGGAGAAGGAAAGTAATATTTACTGAACATCTGTCATATTCTAAATGGATTCTGTGAGTTTTCCTTGTTAGTATTCATAGCAATATGCTAATACTCATATTAATAAAGTTAACTCCATTTTACAGATGAGCAAACTAAGGATTTCGGAAGTTAAGCAACTGGCCCCATTCTGTAGTGTTACTGTGTCAAGGAGCAAGGTTTCAAAGGGAGGTCTTGGTCTTTGCAAAGAAGATCAATCCTAGTAGGCACAATAAGTGGAGTGTGTGAACCAATATGAATTAAAATCTGCAGAGGTGGGAATGTGCACCATGGGAATGTGCTCGGACCAAGACCAAGAGGTTTGGAAGGGGAAGAGTGAGAGACCAAGGTCACAGAGAGGGGGTGGTTGCAATTGCAGATGGTGGAGCTGAGATGACAGCTCATGTACTTAATTAGGAAAGAGCAGGACTCATAGGAGAGAAGGAGTCAAGGATGATTCCAGCCTGGAGTCTTGATGACTGGGACAATGATAGAGAGCCCATAAGCAGAAACAGAAGGAGGGGATTGAGAATGTTTTGGGGGAAAGGGTTTAACAGATCGTTAGATGGAAGAAACAAGGAAGGGTAAAACAAACTGATACTCAGAACATTCTACTGGCCAGAGGCCTGGGCATCAGTCTTGATGCTTCCCTCTCCTTGATTCTTGTACCCATCCAATCACCAGGCTCTATCATTTACACTTCCAAGTGTCTGGGCAATCCACTTGTCTATCCACTGGCCATATTCTCACCTGAGCCATCACCATCTCTTCTGGGGCTACTCCAAAGCCTCTGTTCCCTGCAATCAGCTCTCCTCCCTGGAGCCAGAGAGCTCTTTCACAAACATAAACATCATTAGGTAACTTCCTTATAGCTTTTAAAGGCTTCTCAGTGTCCTTAGACTAGGCCAGGTGTCAGCAAACTATGGCCTATGGGCCAAATCCAGCCTGCTGCCTGAAACAAGGTTTTCTGGAACTCAGCCTCTTGTTTATGTATTGCCTGTGGCTGCTTCTGTGCCACAATAGCACAGTTGAATAGTTATGATAGAGATTGGCCCTTTACAGAAAACACTGGTCAACCATGGATAAGAGTCCTTAAACTGGTCCACAAGACCCTGCCTGATTGGACCTCTGCCTAATTCTCCAGTCTCCCTTCGTGTCACTGATCCCCTTGTTCTTGGCACTTCAGCCATTCTGGCCAACTTCCAGCTGTTCACAGGGGCCACAGAAAGGGATTAAGTGGCCATGTATTGGCGTGAGTATCCTAACTCTAGGCCTTTAGGATGAAGGGCATCCCTAGCTCCCGTCTTTGTCTGGCTTCCCTTCCTTTGTCCTGCTTCTCGCCTGTCGACAGGGGTCTAGTACCCTCCACACCTCTCCCTCCTTCATCCTCAAATCCCCCTTTTAGCATAGGAGCCCAAATCAACCACTGCACCTCTTTTCAACTCAAGCCAGTGTAATGAATACAGGAACATCTGAGTTTTGAGTCTTTAGTCTAAATGAGAAAGTCTTTTCCTTTTTAAAAAAAACCTTCTCAAGATCAGTGAGCAGGTGGGAGGATTTGGCAGAGTGGAGGGAAAAGGTAGAGAAAGCCCTTCCTCATATCCCTGAGGTTCCATCGTAGAGGAAAGCAGTGGTATCTTCCACCGAGGAGATCACCCCCAATATCAGAGCCAGAGACAATCAGTATTGATTGAACATCTTCTAGGAGTCAAGAACAGTGTGAGGAATGTTTGCTTGTTATTTTGTGCTGTGCTCCTAAACCATGTAAATGAGCCTGGGATTCGTTACAGGTTAATAGGAGCTACTCTAGAGAGTTTGAACAAGACGACCAACAATTTTTATAAGCATCTATCGATATTGTAGCAAATGGGATTAAATGCTTACTAACTTGTCGGATGGCTCCAGGGAGCAACACTGCAGAACTGGCCAGCCAAGAGAGCTATTACAGTGCACAAGCTGGGGAAGCAGGAGGCAACTGCCCCAAGAGCCGGTTCCAGAGTCAGACCATCTAGCTGCCAGAGGGGGATTTTAAAAGCTATATCCAGAACAGTTGGCTCTGTATCCACACCAGCAAGAGGGATCCCTGGCAGGACTCGTCTCTTCCCAGTAAACTTAGTTCTGGATTCTAGTTTTGTACAAGCGTATCAGGTGGCAGATATTAAATCACCCCAGAGCTGCAGTAGGGTCTGGGAGCTTCCATCTTTAGCTTTCCCGTCTCTACATTATAGAAAAGTACACAAGGAAGATGTTGGAATGAACATGGAACGAGGCAATATGTAGAATGCATAAAGGGGGGGGATTGCTATTTCCCTGATTTTATAGAAGCAGAAACCAAGGTTCTGAAGGTGATGTGCTTGGTTTCAAAGTCAAGTCCAGGTTTGTCAATTCTAAGCTTGTTTGTTCTAATAGAAAGAGAATGTCATTTGTTATATTTAAAAACAGTAACCAAGTGAAGTCTAGGTCCTCTTACTGCCCCAAATGACACATTTCAGAGCTCAGCTAGCTGCTGGAAAATGGATTAGAAGTCAGCTGACAGGGTTGGCTGTAAACCCAGGTGGGATCTCCATTGGCTTTTCCAGCAACTCACTATTCAGGAAGTGATTTGCACAGACTACATTCCATCCACCAGGTCACTCAATGACAACAGTGCTTTTGTTTGGGAGCAGTGACTCAGGAATCAGGATCATCATAAAACGGAAACCCATAGCTCCCCAAAACACAAGAAGACTGAGTCCATCCACCCACCCAACTCAGCCTATGAGGTCCTGAGAAGAAGCTCATCTCTCTGAGAGAACATAGATCTCTGATTTGGGAGATGAGGTTTTCAGGCATAAGCAGACACAAACAGTTATTCACTTGGTCATAACAATTGCCTTGGTGCTATTTCTGAACAGTTCTCCACTGGGCCATCACAGCACCAACCCTGGGAGCCCCACTTTGTGCTTCTACCCTTCAATTCGTCTTTCCTACTGCCAGACGTATATTTCTACAATCTGATCTATGTTAATGCCCTGCTCAAGAGCCTTTCAGCTTTTCATTGCTATGTCATAAAGTCCATTCAACAACAAAAATGCCCAATTAAAAAACAGACAAAGGACTTGAACAGATTTTTCTCTAAAGAAGATATACTAATAGCACATGGAAAGATGCTCAGCATCGCTAATCATTAGGGAAATGAAAAGCAAAACCATGATGAGATACCACACTATCTCTGTTTTAGGATGACTACAATTTTAAAAAGAATTCCTAATAAGTTTTAGAGGGGATATGGAGAAACTGGAACCCCTGTGCACTGTTGGTAGGAATGTAAACTGGTGTAGCTGCTGTGGAAAATGGTATGGCAATTCCCCAAAAAGTTAAAAATGGAATTAACATATGATCCAGCAATTCTACTTCTGGGTATATAACCCAAAGAACTGAAATCAGGGTCATGAAGAAATGTTGTACACTCATGTTCACAGGAACATGTTTTACAGGTCAGAGGATGGAAAGAACACAAGGGTCCATTGCAGGATGAATGGATCAACAAAATCCTGGTATGTACATAGACTGTTATTGGGCCCTTATAAGGCCCTTTGCTTAAAAGGAAAAACTTCGGACACATGTTACAACACTGATGAACCTTGAGACGATATTATGCTAAGTGAAATAAGCCAGTCACAAAAAAGCCCCCAACACTGTATAATCCCACTTATATGAAGTACCTAGAGTAGTCAAGTTCACAGAGGCAGAAATCAGAGTGGTGGTTGCCAGGGTCTGAGGGTGGTGGGGACATAGGGAGTTGTTATCTAATGGGTATAGAGATTCAGTTTTGCAAGATGAAAAGAGTTCTGGAGATTGCTGGCAGAACAATGTAAATGTCCTCAATAATACTGAACTGCATACTTAAAAATGGTTAAGATGTGATGTTATGTATGTTATACCACAATTTAAAACTCTTAAAACCTTTTACTTTTTCCAATGGCTAGTGGCTTCTTATCATTTATGTTTCAGCTTTACCTTTGAGAGAAACCTTCTCTGACCAATGCCCCATAGAAGGGCCCCTCCTTATTCTGTAGCTCATTTCCTTTGTGGCACTTATTGAAACTTGCATTTGCATCATGTATTTCCTTGACTGTTAGGACTTAGTCTATCTTGCCTGCAAGAATGTAAGCTTTGTGACAATAGGGACACCGTTAACCACAGTACTGTTCACCAACCATCAACTGGAGTACTTGGCACGTTCAGCACCCAGTCAAATGTCATTCCTCTCTGAAGCCCTTCTCATTTACCTAGTGGAATGGATCCCTCCTGTATCTGGTTTGCTTGGCACTTTCTTCAACTGCTGGCACATCACCTATCACATCGTGTTATAGTTAGCGTGGATGTGGCTGTTTCTCACACTGGATGGAAAGCTTCAAGCCAGGGATGATACATTATTAAGTGTGACACTTCCAGGACCCAGTAGAGTGCTTGGCGTGTAATAGGTACTCAATAAAGGTTTGTTTAATGTAGCATTTTCCAAACTTTTCTCATTTTTTTCCCCACTTGCAAGATTTTGGTCATATTTACTTACACTTCCTTTTAAGTTGGCTCACATTTAAAAAATTATTTAAAGAGGAAAAACAGTAATATCAGTAAAACCAAGAGTTTAATGTGTGAGTTATGTTTTTCTCTATTATCCATTAAATTAACAATGAATTTTTGAAAGTTTTCCCATGTATCTTTATATTGTGTTAACTATCACTCTTTGAGAAACACAGGTGTAAAGAATTAGCCCCTGGCTTCTATGCCACTCTGGTGTCCCTCCAGATCTCTGGCAAGGACTGGATTTTTGGACTACGCCTAGGGAAGATGGCAGCAGCAGCTGCTGTGTAAATCATATCTGCCCACTGGTCCTCCCTCTGCTTAGAAACCTGGCCTCTGGGCCACTTCTTGCTCCTTGATGGGTGCTCACAACTTTTACAAGGAGGAAATGCCAAACATAATTTAAAAATCTCTAGCTTTTGCCATGACATTCTCCTTTAGAGGATTTCTTATTTATTTTTTAACATTTAAACAGTCAGGAGTGAATCTAACTAATATTTTAGGTACTACTTTACTTAAAATAGAACTTTTAGAACCAAAACACTTTCACACCCGTTCTCCCGTTTTCTCTTCATAATATCTCTGGAAGGAAGTTGGGAAATGGGCACTATTTTACAGATGGAGAGAGTAATAACCCTGGCTAAGGTCATCAAAGTACCTCTGCCCAAAAGTCCCTGGACTGGTGATACATGCCTGTGACCCTTAACATGACTCTCTCCATCAGGTTATATGTTATTGGCCTGGGCCCAATGACAAAAAATAAATTATTCATTAAAAATACTGAGTAATAACAATGATAATATAATAGCTAATATTTGGCAAGTGCTTATATTGCCAGACACTGTTCTAAGAACTTAGTCAATTCTCACAACAATCCTATCTTAGGTACTATTATTCTGTCCATTTCATAGATATGGAAACTAAGGCTAATAGAGGATAGGTTATCTGTTCCAGATGATACCAGCAAGCGATTCCCAGCCCCATCCAATGTCCTATAATAATATTAAGCAATATTACTATTGTTGCTGTTATGATGATAATAGCTAACCTTTATTGAGGGCTTACTACATGCGAAATACTGTGTTAAACATTTTATGAGATTTAAGTCATTAAATAATCACAACAATCCTATGAGTAGGTGTTATCAGAACCTTCATTTTACAAATGAGGAAACTGAGGCACAGAGTGCTTAACCAGCCCATTCCAAGCTGTGTGGGCAAGCAGATAGTGGGAAAGGCAGGACCACAGATAGGCATGCTCTGAAACCAGGATTGGTACGGGTGAGGGAAGAGCAGAGTGGGAAAATTCTGTCCAACTGGAAGACCTCCTGGGATTAAATCTCCCTCAGTTACTCCGGAGGGACAGCTGTGTCTCCTGACTGGCAGCTTATTTATCTGAAGCCTCCCCCGAGGAGTCTGTTCATGCATGGGCAGATAAGGTCTGGCTCCCATGAGGGAGGGAAGTGCCTGGGAAGACTGTCCGATGGCTCACACGGGTGCCTGGGTAGAATACCAACTGTTGGGAAGTGGCTGAGGCTGGCAGGAGAGGCGGATGCCTCCTTACAGTTAGGATCTGGTCTGGTTTATTCCTCAGGGTGCCCTAAGGACCACAGTCACCTTTGGGCCTGGTACCTAAACGTAACTCAGCCAGGCAAGGAGGACACATGGCAAGTCCAGGGACCTGTAGGACAAGTCACCCTCAGGGGACAGAAACAAGGGCTCAGGCAGCGTGATGCAGGGGGGAAGCTACCACCCACATCTCTGGGCAGAGGTGAGAGCACAGATTCCTGGGTACGCCCCCAGATGAAACAGCACTTATGGGGGTGAGGACTGGGTATTTCAGAGTCCACGCTAAGCTTTGAGAGCCCATGGCTGCATCTTTGCCTAAAGAAAAGATGGCTCTGAAGTGGGGAGGACCGTCCGCTGTAGGCAGGGCCATCGGTGTAGAGGGGATCACACCCTTTTCAGCTTTCCCCCACACAGGCCTGCCAGGGATATATATAGGCCTATAAGTAAGCAAACAATAAAACAGGCAGACACACTTGGGGCTCTGAGGTCAAGGGATCTGGTTTCCAATATGCACCCTGCCACTTCTAGCCTGGTGACTCTGGGCTAGTTACTCACACCTCCCACAGCTGCAGCTTCCTGTATCCACAGGGGAGACAACCATTCCCATGGGGCTCCAGGTGCCAGCGCTGTAAGGAGACAGCACGGACAGAGCGGAGCTTGGCGTCCGGCACATAGTCAGTACTCAGCAAGTACAAGGCCTCAGCACTGTTACCCCTACTAATGGGATTAGTAAGGGACTCCGGGGGACTCTCCTCCCCAGCTCATGTCTGCAAACAGAACCCTGGGAAAGTGTTCGCAGCTGACACCTACAGCTTAGTTCATGGAGGTAGTGGAACTCCAGTTCTGGAAATTCTCACACCAGGAGCCCCCAGAGGCCTGATCCACCTGGCACGGAGTCTCTTGTCCTGTTTCACAGTGCCGCGTGCCGTGAGTGATGTGCCTCCTGGTCAATAACCCATGTGCTTTGTGCCTGGGGAAAATGGAACAGCCTATTTCTGGGGATAAATGCTTCAGAGCTGCTGCCTCCTTCTGCAAATACAGCCTCCTGCTCTGACTGGTGATAGCCAGCCCAGGCCCGCTGCCCTCCATGCCCCTGTCACAGAAGGTCCGGGAGTCCCTCACAAATAGTCTTACTAGTATTGTCCATGATCTGGTGGGGAGGAAACATGGGCACAGATCAAATTCCCTAGGCAAGTAAGAGCAGCAGACACCAAAAATGTGTCCACCCCCCACCCCCCAAAAAGAAAGACTGCATTTCTTGGGGTGCCTGAGTGGCTCAGTCAGTTAAGCATCCAACTTCAGCTCAGGTCATGATCTCGCAGTTCGTGAGTTCAAGCCCCGCATCGGGCTCTGTACTGACAGCTCAGAGCCTGGAGCCTGTTTTGGGTTCTGTGTCTCCCTCTCTTTGCTCCTCCCCCGCTCATGCTCGCACTCTCTCTCTCCTTCTCTCAGAAATAAACTTTTTTTTTTTTTTAAAGAGAAAGACTGCATTCCATTTCACCTTCTCATATGCTACACATGGAGTTTAAACTGCCCCTTACCTGGCAATGGCCTTTCAGGAAAAAAAAAAATCAGATGGAGTTGAAAAACAAATGACTGATTGACTCGTTCATCCACCCCACAAATATTACTGTGCATCTTTTATGTGCCAAACATGTGAGGATCTGAGGATACAGGGATAAGCAAAATAAACAGTCCCTGGCATCACTGAGCTTAAGGCTGAAATGAAAGAGAGAGACCTTGATCCCATCTGCCCCTCCACAAAAATTCAAGTCATAAGTTGAGAGTTTTGATAAAAGTTCTCTGGGAAGGAAAGGCATAGTGTGTCTGAGAGCATGTAATGCAGGGTGAGACCTGGGCTGGGTGGGGCCAGGTGGTACTGGGTGATCGGGGCTTCAGTAGCCCTACCTCTATGTTTTGCTGAGGGTCAGCAAACAAAGCAGCGATGTATGGCCAGAAGGTTCGTGGCACCAGTGTATGTCAGCACATGCTTCTGTACAAGGAGAACGGCCCAGGACATGCTGGCCTGAGATGACTCCTGAGGGCTCCCCTTTCAAAGTCTGGCTCAATAGCTTCCGGGACATGTTTTCACCACGTACCCAAGCACTGGGCCAGACTTTAAAATGTTTTTGACAGTTCTACTCTGAGGCACAGACCTGGGCAGGGCGGGGAGGGTGTAGGGAGGGGCAGAATCCTGCCTTTTTAGGAGATCCACCTGTTTGCTTGGCCTGTAGCCATCACAGTGTTCCCAGTGATATGGTGATGATTTCAAATATGGTAGAATTGGGACTACATTTTACCGCTGAGAACCACAGATGACGACGAAGGGGAAGCTGCCTGCTGCAGGGGAGCCTGGCTGCCATATGCCTGGAGCTCCTTGGCAGGTGGCAGGACCTGTTGGGACCATTTCTCCCAATTCAGCTCCAAATCACAACTCCCTACTCCATTCCTGACACTTTTCTTTTTCGTAGAAGGCACCATAACTTTTCAAGCTATTCTTCCAGACTAGATAAGAAGAGCAGGAAGGGAATGAGTAGAAAAAAACATACACATATAAGTTTCTTCTCTATAAGTCCTCTCTCTTCCTGGGCCCCTCCTTTTATAAGGAGACAGAACAGTAGTTCCTGGCCACCCACCCCCCACTTTTGGGTGGCAAAATTCCTCCTCCTGTTTGCAGACAAAGCCCTAGTGTATTCATCTCAATCAATCAACATGTGGCTGAGGGACACCCTGGGGGGCATCATAGTCAGTCACCAATAAACCTGGAGGGAAAAGCACTGGGGTCAGATCCCAGCTCCTTCATATCCCAGCTGTGTGACTGGGGCCAGTTTGTACCCTGTCTCCATACCTGTAAAATGGGGGAGCCTGGGGACCCTCCCAGGTCTGCTTGTAGTAAAACCATACACTTCTGAACCAGCCCCACACATATAAAGACTTTGGCAGCTCAGAGCATGATTTGGGTAGCACTCACTAGAGTTGAACTCTGTGCAACATGCATAACCATAGGTAGAAGCCTCCCATAGCAAGAGCTGTGGCAGCTGTTGTTACAAGATCCTAGCCTTTGGCAGCTGACACCATAAGGGAGCCTTCCATATGAATACCACCACCAAGCCTACCAGGCAAAGTGGGAAGACTGCCAGCTTAGAAAGATGACAACACTCACCGTCAATGGATACAGAGAATCCTGCAGGATAGGAGGGGAAAACAGCATAAGCAAAGACTCCGAGATAGCCAAGGGGTTGTGAAACAGAACAGCTGGGCTGAAGTGGAGGGTATCGAATAATCACTGGCACATTAGAAAGGACTTTGCAGTTGGCCAAGTGTTTCTGACCAGCGTCTCTGCTAATTCTTGTAATTGGTAGAGGAAGCAAAGATCGTGGTTCCTTTTTTAGGGATGAGCACATTGAGGCTCTAAAGGGCAGGGTGCCTTCCCCTAGAGAGCACCATTAGTAAGTGAATGAGTCCGGACTTGGGCCAGGGCCTCTGATTCCAAAGCATGGGTGTGGGTAAAGAGAGAGAAAAAGGACTGGGATCATCTGGGGCCAGACCCAGGTCATCAAAGGCCCAACAGGAGAGTTTGGATTTCATGGGAGAAGCAATGGGGAGGGAAGGAAGGTCTTGCGGCAGAAGGGGGTCATGAGAACAGGGATGTTTTAAGAGGATGAACCTGGCTGGGACAAGTCAAATGACACACGGAGCGGTGAGGGACAAGGAGGAAGTCATCGTTATCTGGCCCGTGTTTATGGGGTGTGGTGTGGAGAAGGTGCCTCTTGTCCATCTTCTCCCTTTCTGGCTGGGAGCTCATGTTCCGCTGTACCAGGCAGCAGTGGCTCTGGAGTCCGACAAATATGTGACTTGCAGTACTCCGAGGGCATGATGGGCTTGATTTGCCTCCCAGAAGCCTACCAGAACTTTGGTTTGGTCCTCTTCTAAAGAGATCCGCTTGCCAAAGTGGCCAAGCCCTGTTGGCAGATGGCACAGCAATAATCACTCGCTAGGGGTTCCCAAAGGGGCAATTAACCTACAGGAAGCTCCTGATTAAGGAATGAAGCTAGAGAGCTGACAGACTACTGATTTTGAGGCACCCAAGCCTGGTTTCCCTTCCCGTTTGTTGGGATTCTACCTTAAATAGCCAGTCTTTAGATGATCCACTTCCGGATTCTTTTTTTTTTTTTTTTTTTTTGCATACAGCAAAATTACAGGAGAGAAGTAGCCCATTCTCTCATATATTCATTCCACTCGTAATTATTGAAGAAACAGAGGTCAGTGTGACAGTGTCTGCCTTCAGCAGAGGTCAGGCTGATACCACGTTGTGATAACCGCAAAGGCATGAGGCTACCAGAGCCACAGAGGATGACGGGGAGACTTCCTGCAGGGAATGACATTCAAGTTCAGTCCCGAAAGGAGAGTGAAGCAAGCCTCTGTGACAGGGCAAGAGTGGTTTAGGAGGGCAGAGAGCTTGTGCAAAGGGAGAGGCAAGAGAGCCTGTTTTGGGAATGAAAACAACAATAAACGTCTAACTACTTTTGAGCACTTATTGTGGGCCAGGCCCTAGGCTAATGCCTTATGCACGTTTTTTCACAGATCTGCAAATACAAAACAACAAGAATAACCTTACAAGGTAAGTCTTGCTGTCATTTTGCAGATGAAAAATTACCTCAGAGAGGGTAGATAATTGGTCCCGGTTTACCTGTTAAATGTAATAGAGTCAGGATTCAGTTGCAGGTCTTCTTCCTGAAACCAGAGCCACCTCCCTGTGCATGGAGGGCCTCTCTGGCCACACCTCCTCCAGGAAGCCTTTCCTGACTTCATCAGTCTACAAGGATGATTGTTCTTTCTCTGGTTAGCACTAGATTCCCTCTTATCTCCACAACCAGACAGGACCTTCCTCAAGGTCGGGGGTGCAGCTTCTACTCTGTTGTTGTGGCAGGTTTGTTCATTCCTTTGTTCTAATTCTCCCATAGCACCTTAAGAATTATCTGTTGATTGACCATTCTTTTGTTCCAGTGCCATACTGATGAAACGATCTTTTTAAATGGAAAAGCCTGTTGGGTCTACACATGTCTCTAACTCCCTGCCAAAAGGGAAGTTTGAGAGCATTTCAGCTTTCATGGTGTTTTCTAAATAGAGATGTATAGGGTTACGATGAAAAGCAAGGAAAGAGAGCTTCAGCACATTCTGTTCTGAGCTCCCAGGGCCCTGGAGAAATTCAGAGAAATCCCATCACAGCCCTCACAGACCCTGTGGTGTGGTTTCTTTGAGAATCATCCTTTATATTTGTGTCTGATTTTTGTTTAAAGATTATTTCCAAGATGGCAAACATTAAAGAAGCAAATCTGTTTATATTTGGCAACTAAAAAAACGTATCAGACTGAAAGCAAATTTCAAACAATGAACTGAACCTGGCCTAGCAAATAAAGGCTCTGGAATCTCATAGTTATAATTAGTTTTCCCCACGCAATTAGGGATGCTTAGCCTAGGGAGGACCACATGGATGCGAAGTTAGTGAAACGGAACAAAGAGATTCTCAAGAAATTTGCCCCTTGGCACTAAGGTATTTGGATCCCATTACTTGTGGATGAGAAATCAACAATCATTAGGCCAAGACCAAAGATGGGGCCAGCTCATTCCCATGCCCCTCCTGGACCACAGCTTTTCCACTCAAAGCAAGTGGTTAGAGACCTCCCAAACCACAGGTCTCTACCCTGAAAGAGTAAATGTCCACAGAAGGGAGGAAATTAACTTCATGAACAGCCTAGATCATGCCAGGATAACAAGCACACACCTTTCCATGTCATTTGACTTCTTGTAATGCCCTGTTCGTAGCCCAGGTGATATGCTGATGCTGATCCTTAATGGATGCAAGGTGGGTGGTCAGCAAAAGGAGGGGGCTTTGGAATCAGTAGGTCATTTAGTTAATCATCCTATAATTATTGAGCACCTACTAGGTCTTGTCCTGTGCTAGGAACTGGGGCCACAGTGGTAAAGATGAAAAGGTAATCCCTATTCTCCTGGAGCTTCCCATTTGGAGGTGGTACCTAGAGGTTAAACAACTGCACAAGTGGCTCTTTAGGCTCTTTAATTATAACTGGGCTTGGTGTTATGGAAGAGAGTTGATCATATACAGAGGTATATATGGGGTTAAGGGTGCAGTCAGAGAAGTCTTCCTGGAGGAGCAGTGGTTTAAAGAATGAGTAGGACTAAACCAGGTAGAGTCAGGGGACTGAGGAAACTTCAAATGAGGCCTTGGGGTAGGAAGGAATCCAACACAATGGAGGGACATGGAGAAGGCCAGTGTGTCTGGAGGACAGGGGCTGAGGCAGAGTGTGGTGATGACACTGGGTCATCACCTGAAGCCAGGCAGGGTCCCTATAGGTCATGTGGGAGGATTTTCATTTCTACCCTAAGAGAATAGGGAAAATCGTGAAAGTGTTTTAAGCAGGCCAGTGAGGGGATCAGATGTGTATTTTGGAAGAGACACTGATTTTACAGAGAAGGAGTTGAACAGGGAGAAACATGCATGAGGAGAGACCATTTAGGAGGTAGCAGTCCAGGCAAAAAGTGGTGGCAGTCTGGCCTTGGGTGGAAGCAGTGGGAAAAGATGAAGTGGGTCGATGACATGTTTCGGAAGTATAATCAACTAGACTGATGAGGTGGGGGTGGGGAAAGGATGGGGTGGTTTCCAACATGGCACCAGCCTGAACAGCTGATGGGAGCTTCTGGTGTTCTCTGGGCCTGGGACACTGGAAGCTACTGGAGTTGAGGAGGAAGATCACAGACATAGGTGAGGACCCTGGATTGGCTGCTCCCTAGCTGTAGGACCTTGGGTGAGTCACGTAGCCCTTCCTGCACCTTAGTTCCCTTTTCTGATTCATAGATGTCAATGGCTATCTTGTATTTTTTAAGAAGTAAAATAAAGTATGGTGTCTAACACAGTGCCCAGTAAATAAGACTAATAAATTACAGTAGTGATAATCATCATTAGTAATTTTTCCCAGCGCAAGCCATCAGATCCACACTAAAACTCCTAAAATATCTTGGCTGGAACTTCTGACTTCCAGAATGCAAGTATACAATATGGTCATTATCCTAGGGGGTCCATTCACAAGGTAGACACTGTACATCTGTAGAGTTAATACATTTTCCTCCCCAGAATATGGCCATAAAATCCTTGTCCTAACAAACCAGTACATCATAACAATTTTCTGAAATGTAGGAGTCAACTACTTGGAGGAAGGGTGAACTTCTTCTAATTCATACAATTTGCTGCAATTCTGTCCATGTGAGAGAACATGAAATGTGTGCTGGCTAAACACTAGACTAAAAAGCATCTAAAAACTCCTATTGGCTTTTACTGCTATAACAGATGGAATCTACCACCTAACTCTTATAGAGAATGTTTTGTTCCAGTACAAGACCTTATAGTGTGAGAGAAAGGGGCATTTAAACAGGAAATGGGTGAGAAATGCACATAAGTGCTTAGCACATTGTCTTGTACCTAGTGACAAATACATGGTGGCACGATTGTGATGTTGCTAATGAAGATATTGTGTGTTCTAGAATAAACCTTGATATCTGAACATAATTTATAAGAACCCTTTCAGAGCACTTATTAAATATCTTAAATTTAAATGCCAGGGCTTTAAATTCAATAATTTAATAAATTTAATTTTTAATCCCCTCTATTCTATTTTACCCACTTTTCTACATAATAATTGTAGCAGAGGCCAATCTATCCCCATTGATAAAACAGAGATACTTGCTCAGAATGGAAGACGTGAGGGGCACCTTGGTGGCTCAGTTGGTTAAGCATCTGACTCTTGATTTAGGCTCAGGTCATGATCTCATGGTTCCTGAGATTGAGCCCTGTGTGCCTGCTTGGGATTCTCTCTCTCTCCCTCTCTCTCTGCTCCTCCCCCACTTGTGTGTGGGCACGCGCATTCTCTCTCAATAAATAAATAAACATTTAAAAGAAAACAAACTAAACTGGAAGACAAGACACACTTCTAGATCAACTGCAGGACAAGGACATGAAAAAGGTCCTCGCTGGGTATATGAAACCCTGTAGATGACACAGGAATGAACACTGAGGGGCAGGCATGCAAAGAACCAGAAATACAGAATAAAGGAGAACCCAAGGCAGGCAAAGCAGCAGCAAGCCAGATGGAGGCACCCGGGCCTAAAAGAGTCCAGTGCTGTTGCCGGTGAAGGCTGGGATTGATGAGTGGGGGTCTTCAGGTGTTACTGCTGTGCTTGGGCACATGGGCGACCACTGTCACATGGCCTCTGATTTACTATGTTAAAATAGGTAACAGACAAGAGCACAAATGTGTACCTGGCTCAGGAATTTCAGTTAGAGCTGTGGTCTACTGAGTATAGTATATCCTAGGAATACACCAAAACTCGTGGATTCTCATACTTCAGAAATTTGGAATTTGTGCTAATTAAGAAAGGCTTTAGATGATTCATGTATGTTCTATGAAGGAAGGCTTGGCTAACCAATTTACAAAAGTAGACAAGATAGAGGGAGACTTATGCGGACAAAAAAACCCCCAACATTCAAAGCACACTGGACAGTTTCAAGTGTTCTCTTGTAAAGTAAGCTGCCAGCATCTCCACTCTCTTTCACTTAAGGAGATTTTATATATCTGTATATCTGTATCTACATCTATATAAATAAAATTTAGTGAAATGGATCTTTTTTCCTTAAGTGTTCTATAATCAGGACGTTTTACAGAAGCACATTATCTACTTTTATGTAAGGCACTCTGGTATACGAAACGGAAAGTAACATTTAAGACCATGTTTTAATGCTATTAGTATTATTGCTCCTATATTAATCATCATAATAACAGCTACCATTTATTAAGCACTTTCCATGTGCTTGGCACTCTTTTAGAGATGTTTCATACATTACTTAATTTAATCCCATTATCCTATTTTTACAAATGAGCAAACTGAGATTCAGGGCTAAAATAGCCATGGTTACCCAGGTATGAAGTAGCAGAGATGGAATATATACTGGATTGGACTAACTCTGGGGCCTATGTCCTCAGCAGATGGGAATACAGTGGGGGAGGATAAAAGCTAAATAAAACTGTCAGGCAATAAATGATAAGTGTCAAATGAGATGCGGGTGATAAACGCTAACAGAGGGTAATAGCCCTTGGTAAGTGCCATTGGCTGGTTTGGTAATAACAGGTTTGTTCTGTTCAAGTCTTCATCTTGAAGAAGTATGCTGTTGCCCAGGGCTTAAGAACAAGGAGACTTAAATGATGGAATGTTTCTGGATGGTGCTTCTATAGGTTCACTCATATTGAATGCCAGTGTCACTGGTCCTTCATGCAGAGTGGTGATTCCAGAGAAAGTAGGTGATTGCCCACTGTTGTAAATCAACAGTTAAGGAGGACCACATCCTTGAATATATTTACCACTCTTTACATTCAAATACCATCACTGATAGCAAAGAAGGAGAAAAAAAAGAAAAACCTCAGAATCTCTTAGACATATAAAGTTATAAAGTATTTTTATCATCTCTGTTAAAAAAAAAAAAGAGAAGTGGAGTCTTCGGATTCTTTTACAGCCTGGTCTATTTTGCAAACACCATCATATTAAGGGTATCAACAAGACGAGGGTGATTTAGTTCCAATCTGGAGATGTGAAATAAACTACGAGGCAGGTTGCATTAAATCAATCCTGAAATGAATCTTCCAGATATCAAATCTGGGCTTTTCAGGACAGTTTTACTTGCTAATAAGCCTAATAAATTGAAAGCTGCCAGTGTTGTCATGAGACATGCACCCTGAAAAGTATAAATGATGAGGAAATACGGGTTTTGCAGCAAACAGACATGGCAAAGGATGGGCTTGTGAAGAGGAGTGTATACACTGCTTTGGTGAAGCTCTGGCTGGTTTGCCCTTATCTCCAGATGGAACCACTCAGGATCCCCCAGGGACTATTGTCGTTCCTGAGTGAGTTACAGGAGCAAGCGAAACACAAGACTTTCCTACGGAAAGCAAACAGGCCCACAGGGCTTGAACAATTAAAACCTAGTCAGTTTTAACTTTTAGAAATCCTTGAAAAATGATCTTCTTGTTTTGGCCTATAGTTTGTCTGCTTATTTCTCATTATTTTGGTTTGAGGCCTTTTGAATCACCAGGAATTCATCTACAATCTGATTTTCTTCCATTTTTTTCCTACCCACTCCCCGCCCCACCCAAGTTTAGGATTGATGCCTTTCTCATCTCCCATCTCTACCCAATTTTCTAACGAATTCTAACCAGTTAGTGACTGAAATCAAAGACATGGGGCTCATTCATTTCTTGGTAGGAAGAACAGGGAGGAGAATTCAAACTCTGGCTCCACACACTACCTAGGTTAGGTCATTTCATCCTTCTGAGACTTGCTTTTCTCAGCTGTCTAATAGGAATAAGAAGTGCTAGTCCACTGGGCTGTTTTTTACCATTAAATTGGATATTCCTTGTTGAGTGCTTACATAGTACCTGGCACATAGTAAGTGCTCAATAAACAACAGCTGATATTGTTTCAACATTGTACCTAAGTGCTGACGAACAGTGGAGAATGCAGTTCTCCTGTTGATTTGGCGTTCAAGGCTTGTTCCAAAGTGGAGAAACTGAAATCCTGTCTCTGATTTGCCTCTTTCAGGTAAATGAGTGAGAAATTTCAAATATTCACATTCCTACTGTCACCTATCCAGAAACAGGGATTATAGAAATGTAACAGAATCTGGAATTGGATAAATTGGAAGGTCAAGTGCCGCGTCTACTGGAGTGGGTTACTGAACCCCTCTGAACATAACCTTCCTCATGTGTACAAAGGTAAGAATAAAAATATCTTGTGTTTGTCAGGGTCAGATAAGATTATCTGCAGGAAAAGAGCCTGCAAGCTGCTAAGCTTCGGGCCTATTGGTAAAGTTTTCTTTTGGCATCTAGCACTGGACCTAGTACACAGCAAGCAATGAACTGAGCTTTCCCTCTAGTCACCGTTATCTCTAACATTTTCAGTGTAAGTAGTTGGTGTGCATGTGCTAGGGGTGGAGGAGTGAGTAGGGCTAGTCTCCAGAGGCACCACATGACTCAGGCCGGGCCAATGCAAATAGTACATCCCCTGGCAGCAGTGATTGGCTCAGAGGTGGTCACATGACCAAACCAGATCCAATCAGAATAAGTTCCAGAACTTTTACAGGAACTATGGGGGGGGGGGGCAGGACAAAGCAAAAACCAAAACGCTTCTTTTTCTGCCAAACTCCATGCTGAAGGGGTAATTTGGAAATGCTGGGAGCTACCACAGAAAAAGTCCCAATGATGTTATTGAACCACTAGTTCCAGCCGTGTCTGAAGCCCTTAAATCTTGAGTTTTATGAGCCAATAACTTTCCTTTTTTTTTTTGCATCATTTTGAACTTGGGTTGTATTATTTGCAAATGAGAATCCTGACTATGTACTTCAACAGTCTATATTGGTTTTGCTTATTTGCTTGTTATTTAACCTTGATCTATAAGCTAGATGGGCTTAGGGAATAAAAATTTGTACAACATATTGTTTTCATGTGTATTTCCTTTTGGGTAGAGGGGATATATAGAATTACTGGTCTGCAGCAATCTAGATTTCTGCTTTATGCACAAACTTTCTTTTCTGGCACACTAACTTCTGCACTAATTTTTACTGTAATTGTACTCTGAATATATTTACTACCTAAATCTAAAGGCTTTTGATCATTTACATTCTCTTTAACCTTCCCTGGGTATCTCCAATTGCTTATCATGAAACGAGGCCATAAAGATGATATCAGACATAAAGAGGCTGATGGGCTGGTCTGATGGAGGCTCTCAAGGCCTCTGGAGTTCTCTGGGGTCACCAAAGTCTAGGATCGAGGTGGTAAATAGATGCCATCTTGCTAGCCAACTCGTGACTTCTGAGATGTGTTGTAAGCGCAAGTCCAGGCTAAGTAGAGAAGTGTGTGATGATCCATAGGAAGCATCCACAGTGGGCCTAGGAGGAGAAAGCGGAGCACTGCTGATCCACATTTGTTGGGGGTCTCCTATTGACCTACCTAGAGTTTTAAATCTCACCAGTTCATCCAGAAGGGTATGGAACCCTCAACAGCTAAGTCATGCTAAGTGAAATTATAAGAGATTGGTAATTTGTATCTTTCCACTGACCTTTACATCTATGTGTCAAAACTCAGGATCTTCAGTAAGGGCTTGGGCATTTATTCTAGGAAGATGAAGTGATGATTAATTGCCCTAAAGGAAGACAGACTTTAGGGAATGTATCAGAAGAAGGGTTTGGGGTGACCCCCAAAGAATAGTTCCACGATGTTTTCTGCATACAAAATTTTCTTGAGCTCAGAAGAAAGAGAAGAAAGTTTTTAAGCAATTACATTGACCTGTTCGAAACTGATAGCTGCTGTAATTCTCATGGGAAATAGAGGAAGAAAACTGGACTCAATCAACTTGGCTAATCCAAATATTCCATTGCCATTAGCTGAACACATACTATGTGTTTAAAATAGATATAAAGGGGCACCTGGGTGGCTCAGTTGATTAAGCGCCTGACTTTGGCTCAGGCCATGATCTCATGGTTCATGAGTTTGAGCCCCGCATCGGGCTCTGTGCTGACAGCTAGGAGCCTGGAGCCTGCTTCAGATTCTGTGTCTCCCTCTCTCTCTGCTCCTCCCTTGCTCGCATTCTCTCTCTCTCTCAAAAATAAAAGAAACATTAGAAAAAAAAAATAGATATATAAACTGAGTTCCCATGTGTTTGTGCAATGCTAGGCTAGGAACAGCAGATCTGAGTTGTAATCTCAGTCCTTGGACTATCGAGCTGGATGACCACAGATTAACCTCTCAGAGTCTCAGTTTCATTATACGTAAAATCATTATAATAATGCCTATTTATCCAAAAGTACTGCTGTGTGGGTCAAATGAGAAACGTGCAAGTGCTCTGCACCACTTTGAAGCATTATGCAAATGTAAGGTATCATATAGGCACATTCTCTCCATGTGCCCATATACACATAGTTTATGAATAATATATAAGCTCTGTGTGGCTCAGACCCATTTAGCTCAATAATCTCACCTCCATGCTCATATAAAACATTGGGGACAAACATCTTGGATTAGTGCTTTGACAATAACTCTAATGGTATTGAAGAATGCTGTTGAAAAAAGGAAAACAAACAGAAAACTGCTGACCGTTGCCTTAAGCCACAAACTCTATCTGAACAAAACTCCTTGGCAAATCCCTAAACAGTAATTCAATAAACAAAGCCATTCACTTGGTTTTACCCCCAAAGTCCTTGGTGGCTCAGCAGCACACATTCTGAAGGTTCACTTTGTTATGCACAGTCCCCATCCTAGGACTAATCTTTTTATAATGAACTTAATCCAGTTAGAACTCCCTAGAATGGCCACATGTCAAAGTAATTGGATAACGGCCTGAGATTTTGTAATTATTCCTACTCTGCAAGCAGAGCTGGTTTGAGTCGCCCCCCCCCCCCCATCACTGACAACTCTTCCCAGTGATAAAGCGGATGCCAAGGGGGAGAGAGTCGCATGAGCTCTGTGTTGGGAGGCAAGGGTGTTAGCAAGAGAGAAGTGGGAGAGAGGGAAAGCCGAGAGGGGCAGGGGCGGAGAGTCAGCTGCTCCTGGTAGACTATCTGTCTCTCTTTAATAGGCTGCTCCTTGTAATACAGAAACACAGACTTCGCAAGGCGTAGGTGTCTCTGCACCATGGGGAAGAACAATTAACCGAGTTGAGCAAATGGTTTTGAACAATTTTGTAGCTGCTCAGGCATGGTTTCCCTCCTCTTTTTCCAATTTACCTTCCCCCCACGAAAGCATGCCATGCTCGCCTCTGCTCTCTCCGTTACCCTTCAGACACCAAGATGCAAAGCTTCTTTGGGGGCACTAGGCTCAAAATACTCTGAAAGAGGAATTTCGGGTTGAGTCAGTGATTGTGAAACTAGGACGTCAAAAGGGCTCCCTAAACACAGAGAATTCAAATGCACAATAAAACAAAAGGGCACCTTCCATCTCCTAGTTTTTCTTTGTCTATGGGTAGAAGTCGTTAGCAAATCTGGACTGGCCATTCCCAAGCTATTTTGTATGGGAAAATGATGGTTCTTCAATATCACATGGGTCTCTTACTTGTATGCTTCAGTTACCTTGAACTGAGAGTGGTGGTCTCACTTAATTGACCCATTTCAACACTTAGAGGAAGATGCTGGTGAAGCAGGAGTGTCAGAACCCCAACTGGGACAACTCTATGCTACTGGAGGAAAGGATGGTGAAGGAGGAAAGAAATGGCCCTCCACGGGTGAACCTCTCTCCAGCTCTGATCCTAGGAATGCTGCTTAACTTGTGCAAAGTGAATGGGACCCTGGTGAAACTGGCAACTTCCATAAACAGAGCGAGACCTTGGTAGTAAAACCAGCCTATGCCACCCAAAGCCACACCACACTGATTCTTATCAGAGAGTTGTTTCAGTACTTTACAGCATGAAATCTCATTCCAGGGAAGAAAATCGGCAGATCATCATGGGTTTCTTGATTGGATTGCATTATTAGGACTGGGTAGAGGCTGACACATTCTGGCCTGGCTGCACCTCAGAGGGTCTATGCTCTTCTTGCTCATCACCATGGGAGACCCTGCCTGGAACTCTCTGCACATGCTTTGCTTTTAGTGTGTCCTGAGTCTGCTTTCAGTTATTCCAAACATGTCAGCAGCGATACAGAAAAAAAGTCCTTTGACTGCTTTAGGGGTAAACTCCTGTGCTTTCTCTCAACACGTAGATCAAAACACATGCATATGTGGCTCTGTGAAGAGGCAGCTAGGTTTTTAGGGAAACTCAAAACCAAGAAAAAAGAGGGTACTCGGTCTATTAGGCCTGGGCCAAATCTCCTGATTTGTTCTAATCTCTGAGCTAGTGCTGATTTTCATGATTGGATCAGACACAAAACTGTCCTCCCAGGCTAAGGGTTGGAAGGTCTTGGTGTACTCTTTCTAAATCCCTTGCTATAACAGCTGTCCTCTACGTAGAAGTTTTGCGTGCGTTATGCCCATTTACTTCTTACAATGATGCTATGAGGGAGTTCCATTTAATGCAGGTGAGGAAACAGAGGCTCTGAGAGATGAGACAATTTCCCCAAAGTCACTGGACTGTTGACAGTGACGCTGGGATTTGGACTCATGTCCATGTTCTTAACCAACCACGCTGGCTTGGAAACCTCTCTCGCTGCTTCTGACTCGGTGACCACGGACAGGCCTGAGAGCCTTGGTGGGGGTGGGGCTCAGCTGCCCAGTTCTCTTAGCCATCAAAGCCTCTCTGTACTGAACGTTCTGTCCTGCCTCAGGACCCGCGATTGGCGTCGCCCACAGCTGCTATCACGGGCAGCACCATCCAGTTGGGGGACACTGAACCCCACTCTCCCAAAAGCCTGCAAATAGGCCTGGCCCTGCCCTTTCCTACTGGGTCTTCTCCAGCCCTAAGGGTCAGGCACTGCCCTGGAGGGTTTTCCATGGTCCCATAAAGTGCTCCCCAGCATTGCTTACATAGCACAACAGTGACATCCAGGGGAGAGGCTGGGTGATGGCAGGGACTGCCAGGCTCCAGCATCTCTGCAGGTTTCAGGCTGACTTGCAGACACACAAGACCCTGAATCATCAGGGGCTGGGCATCTGGGGCTTGTCAGTCAGCAACCCTACCCCCCTGCAGCTTGCTGGGGGTCCTTCTACACAGACTGCATGGCTTCCCCCTGGCCTGGTCCTCACTCCCACACTCCTCCAGCCTTTGGCTCAGTGACCAGCATTTAGGGAAGGTGGCTCTCATCTGACCTAACTGAATAGAAAGCAGGTTTCCCCACTCCCTAAACACATCTCTATTCGTGAAATCTTGTCAGCACCACCTGATGATACAGCAGCTGTTTCTAGAACTAAACATGAGCTCAGTCCTTCCCTCAAAGAGAAAAGTTTCACAAGCAAATGGCAAGTGGGCTGGGTGTCCTATTATTACTATTATGTCCCTCACTACTGTCTTATTCATATTCATCGGGCTGTTCCCCTTGTTTTGAGCTGCACTATAAAGAGTATAAAGGTTGTCTATGGAAGCAAGGAACATATACCACACAGAGAATTAGACCTGAACACACACGCATACATACACAGAAATATGCAAGCATTTAAACATCTAAACAGACACCAGGGGGAAGACAAGCTGAAAGGCTGAAAGAAAGGCAATGAGAGAGAAAACAGACCCCTGCCTCTGCCGGGACCATTTTCTGGGGGAGCATTTGGGCTGGTGTCATCCCATCACCTGTCCATGGCCTGTAGGTTTCATCTCCGCAGACTGTGCTCCTGGATGTTCCCTGGATCCCTCAGGAGCTGCGGGAGCAGCTGCTGTCTGCAACCTGGGCTGCAGGACTTTGCTCCCTCGGGCCCCTGCTCGCTCCTTATTTTGGCCAGGAGGTGGCAGCGCAGAGATGCTGTATAAGACTGAAGCCCAAAGAGGTGGTATAAAAGGAAAACCAGACTGGGATGCCCTGATCATCTACACCCTGCATCCCTGCCCAGGGAAGGAGCAGGGACACTGCCTGTCCAGGCAGTACAACTCCAGGGCTGCCAGCATAGCCATCGGGGGGCCAGTTTCTCTGCACAGTTTGTTGAGTTTCGTGAAATCCTTCTTGAAGCACGTGTCCCGTAGCCAGGGCCTGAGGCAGGGTGAGGACCCAAGGCCTGAGCAATAGGGAAGGGGCCTGAAAGGTAGTTTGCATCATCTTGAAGGAAAAGTAGGAGAGGAGAGGAAACTGCTGCCCGGGGAAGGGTGTGGAGGGACACATTCCTCCTTTTGTCCTCTCCCCAGCCTAGATGGTGCACCCGAGCAGGAAGCCTGCCTGGGCCAGAGCCTTACACATTGTCTGGCATGTAGAAGGTGCTCAAACACTATGTGACTTGCAGTCATGATGCTGAGGTGAGCTGTCTTCTGGGTCTAGAGGAGAGAGAGAGTAGGAAGGGCTCAGTTTGGAGTAGGTGGGATTTAGGTACAAATCAAGTTCAGATCTGGGATCTGTGGAGAACAGAAGGCAGTTTTCTCTCCACTTCTGAGAGAAATGATCATGAGAATTGGTGACACTTTTCAGGTTTAGATAGTAAAGTGTCCCTTGAGATTTTTCAAAAAAGGAGACTCTAGTAGAAAAGGTAGATTGATTTGCTACAAGATGCAGGGCTGACACCTTCCTTTTTTGGGGCCCCATTAGCAGATACTTTTTTCCTGCCTGTTCTTGCTCTAGAAACAAAATCTAATGTGAGCCTAATACATAAAACATGTGAGTGAAGGGAGTCTGGTTGAACATGGACAAATTAGAGCCCTGTTCTTTGGACTCCCCACTGGTTGTCATTCTTACCCCAGGGTAGCCTCAAAGGTGTTTTGTGAAAACCCCAAGCTCTGCTGACATTGGTTGGGAAACCACTGGTAGGGACTCAAGACCCCCAGAATTTGGTCTTGGCTGGTCACCTGCTGGAACATGTTTGGGCCCACTTCCTGAGCTCTCAAAGGAGGCATGTGGACCAGATTAGCAGCTCCCACACCTGGCTGTTCTTCAGACTCCTTGGTAGAATTTGTAAACACAGATAACTATCCCCACCCCACATCTCCAAGATCAGCACTTCCTGGGGTAACACCTAAGCATCTGTATTTTTCAAAAGGATTTTTGGAGATTCTAATGCCTGGGACTGGAAGCCCCTGGACAGGAAGCTGACCTGTGATATTCTCTTCACTGGCAGGAGTTCCAAGGCTCTGCAGCCTTGCTTCTAACTCTCAATAAACCTGACTGGGTTTGGGTAAGCTAAGTTTCCCTCCCAACGTGTCCCCAGAGCATAGGCCACAGAAAATCCAGGCAGTTATGGGGATCATTCGGCATATGCAAACACTTTAAGAGAAATGCCACAGAGAGAAAGCATCAGGTCATCATTGGAGGCTCATATCTGTAGAATGTCCCCCACACATGAGGGACTGTGAAACCCCAGTCCCTAAAACACATCACAGGGATGTTCTTGTTACAGCCAGCCCATACTCCAGAGAAGGTTCCCTTTCAGAACCCTCCAAAAGTAAGTGCCATGGCTATACACACATGAAGCCAAAAATGGCTGGCTGAATTGGGTTTAAAAAAAAAACAACAGCAGAATGCCCATAGTAGAGGGGGATCTTTGCTGGAATGGCAAACAGAAGTCAGTGTAAGACAAAGTCACAGCTAGTTAAAATTGCCCTTAAAAAGCCCTTAAATCACCCATGAAACACAACATTGGATGACTCTGAGTATCTAGCTCAGTACAGTAATATGTAATTGTTCAGAACTCCTTGAAGAGCCAGAAGGGTAATATCTTAGGCTTTGTTGGTCACATAGTGTCTGTCACAACTATGCAATAGTTCTGCTTTTGTAGCAAAAAAGCAGCCAAAGATAAATAAATGAGCATGGCTGTGTTCCAATAAAACTTTATTTACAAAAACAGGCAGTGGGTCAAACTTGGCCCTCTAGCCAATTTCCCAGGCCATACTTTGTCACTTTTAGTTACAGAATATGATAAAGGACCTGTTTTACAAAAATCAGGTCTGAAAACACTACTACACAAGGATGTGGGGGATGACAGTAAGAAACAGATGCATGTTTTCTATCTCACAGTCTCCCTGGGCATACATTGACCAGAATGGCAGATGAAATTGCCCAATATTTGGATGATTTATCTGCCTCCGGCTGTTCAACACAGAGTTGATTTCCATAAGGTGACTATTGACCTTTGCAACCCAATATATAAATATAAAAACCACCAAGCTTGCTTATCTTTTTCCTAATTTCATGGAGGTATGCTGTATCCTATAGGTTTAGACTGGCATATCTAAACCATGGGTGGCAGGAAGGGAAAATATTGTAAAAGTTTGGTTCTATCCCTTATCGCAAGAGATGGCCATCACCAAGAAAAAAATCGGCCCCAGGACAGAAGATTAGGTAGGGACAACTACTGGTATGAGAGATAAGAGCTCTGGGTTTCCTCACTGCCAAGTTTCAGCAAGATAATATCATTTTAAAACAAAAATTATTAAAAATTTTTAAAAAAATAATAGTCAATGTGTAAAAGTTCTCATGAAAGCCTTACAGATACCTGGTCTAGTGTTTAAGGCAGAGTGACTTAAGCTGACACTGGTTAAAGAAATTGATTACCAGCTATAAACAACGCTTACTATTAAGAAAAGTATCACTACTAAGTAAAACAACGCTTACTATTAAGAAAAAAAAAATCAAAAAAAGCGATTGTAAGGAGCTGCACCATTTGATAGCAAAGCCCAAGACATGAGGTACAGTTTACTCCTTATAGAAGGGAACCCTCTTTATAATAAGGGTTCCTACTGACCAATAGCGTGACCCCTGGCCTGACAGATCACTCCTTCTCTCTACTCTTACAAAACCATCTCATGGAGAGACACCTCTGCTAAAGAAAGATGCAGAGGCATGAGTAAACAGGCCCACGAAGAAGTGCTTAGGTGCACGAGGCTTCTATGGATGTGTGAAATACACCACACAGCCCTGAGAAGCCCAGTTGGAAGATCGCAGTGTATCACCTGCAACTCAGCCTTCCGGGTTCAGCACCAGGAGATCCACCTTGCCACTCTGCTCAAACTGGTCTTGAATTTCCTGGTGTTTCTCGGGGAGGTGGAGGCAGTGCCAAAGAGTTGGGAAATAGATTTAATGAGAAATATTCCCCCAAATTTCCCAAGTGCTCTGGGTTATAAATGAGGCCATGAATCATGGGGCTGCCTGTAATATTTTATAAGCGGTGTTGGAAAACCGCCTCTAATAAACTTGGGGGAAGATGGATCACCTTTCTGCAAAAGCAAAAAGGGATGGTGGAGGCATAAATATATGCAAAGACCAGATTTTGATCCATCTCTGGTTAAGAAGCAAGGCCTCACTTCTCCTTCCTTCTGGCATTGCCAACCCTCCAGCTGTAAGGGCTTTATTACTGGAGCTCGGCCCACGTTTACATTTCAGGCTGATTGTTAGCACCGACAACACATCTGGCATTACTTCCCCCAAGTGGCTGCATGCCCCCCTGGCTCCCTCAGCCCAGAAGTCCTTGCAAACATTTCCCCTGCAGTCTCGGGGGTCTGAATGTGAACTATGTGGGGAGCAGGAGAAAGGCCAAGAGAAGGAAGAAGAAGGAGAGAAAGGAGAGTAGAAAGAAGGATGGGAAGAAGAGGGTGGGGAAGAAGAGGGTGGGGAAGAAGAGGGTAGGGAAGAAGAGGAAGAGAAGAGAGGGGAGGAAGGAGGGGGGAGGAGGAAGAGGAACTCCCCAAAACAGGAGAGAATGGAAGAGTAGAACAAAAATGAGACCAAAAGGAAAACGAAAAGATTACGAAGAAGGAAGAATAGACAAGGGAAAGTAAGAAAAGGAAAACGAGAGAAGGTCAAATCCACTGGAGAACACTATTCCTTCCCATAACAATCAGATCCAGTTGGAGGATTCTTTGCTCTGATATCTTCTCCACAGATTTAGGAATAATCCACATGGAGGTTTCTCCTCCCACTACCATGACTGTGAGTAGATGAGTATACCTTCACTCGTTCATTTAGCATGCAGTTCTGAGGATTTGCAGCAACAGCAAGTGCTTACAGGGGCTGCCCTCTGGAAAGGACCCAGGAGTATCTTTGCAACTGTTATCACCCCAGCTACTCTCCAAGGAGTCTGCAGGTTAGTGTGAAAGGGAGAAAAGTGAGAAAAGTGAGATTAGCTTTTCTTCCTGGGCCCATGTCTACACACAACAGGTCAGAAACAACCTCAGCTGCTTCTCATCTACAAAATGAAGGGTTGCGACAATTAAATGAGATAATTAGTGCGAAGCACTAGGCAGGTCTCCAGGCACATGCAAGCACTTCATAGCTTGTTTCCACTGACACAGGGCGCAGAGCCCACATATAGATGTTCACTCTAACCTGGTTGCAGGAATCTAGGTGGTGAATGCATATTTACTTGCAAGCTCTCTTCTGGGCTCCATAATTGACTCTCAGCCCAGGGAATTGGGGCAACAGAATCAAACATTTACTGTGCACAAAGAGCCCTCATACATAAATATTTATTTGCCCTTCAAAATGTTTTTCTGCCGCCAGCGCCCGGGAACTGAAAAGCTGCTATATTTAAGCATCCGAGTTGACGGCTTCCAGAATGCAGCCATAATGGGCCCCCAAATAGGTTTTTTCTGTAGAGCTGGGAGCTAAGAAAATTTTACTTCAAAGGTGTCATTTCTGCTCTGGGGAAACAGGTGTCACTCCAGAGCCCAGCAATTCACTGAAAATTGTCTTATTCTAGGTGATCAAACACAGGAAGGAGGAGGTAGGATGTTTTTGGTGACAGCTTCTCTGAAGGAGGTGGCTTTGGGAAGGTTAGTCAGCCTCTTGGGCCCTCCCTACTCATCAATAAACTGGGAATAATTGTTCCAGCTTTGCTGGGTGTGGAGAAACACAGATAATGGACACAAAGTGAGAGAACTGTGTCTGGCACATACAAGGTTCTCTCTGTAAATGTTACAATTGTTCATTAGAAATACTGGCTGTTTTGGTTGGGGGCCGGGGAGGAAAAAGTCCTCCTTTAGAGTAAAAGAGGCTCCGTAAGAGTAAAGGCATCTCTCATGGCTTCAAGGATCCCTGTCTTACAGTTTTCAGCTGGCTGATGCTTCAAGACGTAGGGTACCAGAAATAATTATTCTATTGGCTAATTGAGCTATTACTACCAGGTGGGCATTATCACCTACACTTTACAGATGAGAAAACCAAGGTCTGCAGGTAGGATATAGCAGGTAAGGCAGGAGAGCGAAGAGGCCAGAAGGAAAGCAATTGTTTGGTAAAATGCAAAGTAAAGAGATTACCTAAACAGCACAGTTGTTCTAGTTGACTATTGCCATGAGAGAATGTGTGCGAGGGTGGCCAGGTCTTCCCATTTTCAAACAAAACAAAAACTGTATATTTAATGGTCACAAAAAGAAGAAAAACCCTACCTGCACCTCTGTGTTGGATGTGACCCAAAGCCCAAAGCCCTAACCCCATCTCCCGCTGTTGCCTTCAATGACTTCAGAATGTCTCTGGGCATTCTACAGGAAGGCCTGTTGGTTGGCCACATTTCTCTGACCACCTAGTGGCCCTCCTGCCCTTCTCTGTGGTGGGGGGGGGGGCAGCTTACCAGGTGTTTCCTATTTAATTTTGATGTGCAGGTTTTAACAAGAGCAATTTATAAGTTTGACATTGTCAGTGGTGGTCTGAATGGCTTCTCAAGCTAATACAAAGCCTGCCAGAACCCATTAGCAAATCACTTGGGTAGTGTGGCGTTTTGAAAAGAAAATTATTTTTCTATTTTTGCAGGTTAGACAGCAGTACTCCCTGGAGGCTCCCCCAAGAGGGACTCTGTATGGCTGCTTTCTCAGAGTTGAGAATACTAATGGTCAGGACTAAACTGCTTCCTGCTCTCCCGCCCGTATCTCCCTCTTCCAGCCAACAGATTCCAGCCTGTTCGTTAGTTCAGGTTGCTGGTTTAGTGAGCTCCTGCCCTGGGTCAGGACGCTCTGAAGACCAAGAGATGGGAAGGCTGGAGCTCAAAATCCTTGGCTCTGATTACACCCTGGAAGACACGCTTCTGTATCGGCCATATGGCCAGGTGCTCAAGCTGCTGCCTGTAAGGGGCAGGCTTGGGAGACAGGTCACTGTTGGACCCACTTCCAAACCTCTGGGCTTTGGGCCACTGCTGAAAGGTTTAGGGTAAGAGAGGGGATTTTAAGGACTGTGTGATGCAGTGAGGGAGGGAGAGGAGACCTAAATGAGTACCAGCAGGGAAGAGAGCTCGAAAGACGAGTCTGTGTAAGTTCGGTTTTGTGACATGCGAGGGAGCCTTCCCTCCTGCCCCTGATAGCCACCCTCCAACCCGCCCCCGCCCCCCCCCCCCAATTAATTCTGTAGGACCATGTCCATTAGTGGCTAAGATTTCAGGTTTGGAGAGGTGAATCCCCCTGAGTTTGGTCTTACTTTGCTCAAGAAATAGGAGGAAAGACCAGCCAACAAAACATTTGGGTTCTGTCCATGCCAGCAAAACAGAGGGGGCAGTGATCTGCTGGTCTAGTGCAACACAGATCCTGGATGCAAGCACACCATGCACAAAGGAAACTCATTTGGGATTTAAAGGGGGGAAACACACACACAAATGGTGCCTGTCCAACTAGAAATCAAACAATCTCTTCCTACAGAGAAATTCCTTCCTGCCTATTTCAAACATAAAGGCTGTTTATCATGCACTCCACGAATACCAATATTTGAAGTAACATCAGAACAAAACTCTTCTTCAGAAACAATCCACCATATGCCAAAAGACCTAAAAAGCCATTAGGGTCTCTGAGAAGTCAGAGTGTAAGAAAGTCAGCTGAAGATGTTCTCTGTATGTTAGATAAGAACAACTTGGAGAAACTGGTGTACGTTTATGTAGACGATAGTAAGACGGATGCCAAGACATTTGAAGAAATATTAAGGTTCACTAAAAAACAAACAAACAAAAAAAACCATCGATTTACCTTTGACCTGCTGTGAGAAATTTCAATCAACTGATCCACGAAGAAACAGAGGAAGCCCGTCTTTGAGGTAGCTGGGTTTTGAAAATATTGCTGATACCTACAAGGTCGAAGGCTTAATTTTACTTCATCCCAGGTCTGTATACTCTCTTCAGTGTAAGGCAGATATTTTTGTTAATTCTGGCACCTGTTAAAGCACATTACTGTTGGGACTGGCCACGAGGACGTTGTGGCTGTGCGTCTTACAGACCTGGCGTCTCCAACATCAGTACAAATACGCCACCCAGGGGAATCTTGTTAGCATGCAGATTCTGATTCAGGAAGTCTGGACCAGAGCCTGGGCTGCTTTTCAGGTTTAAAAAGCTCCCAGGTGATACCAATTCTGTTGGTTCCCTGGGCCCACTTTGAGTAGCCAAGGCCTAGCAATGGTTGCCCAACCTGACTGTGCCCCAGAATCACAGCTGATTTAATGGTACCTGTTTCTGGGCCCCACTCCAGAGGCTCTGATATATATATATATATATATATACGTATATATGTATACGTATATACGTATATATATATACGTATATATATACACATATATACGTATATATATATATATGTATATATATATATATTTTTTTAGGTGTGTATGTTTTAACAAGCTTCCCAGATGATTCTGTTGCACCCTCTGCTGTGTATATGTGGAAGTGGAGAGGGATCAAGGTGCCATGGATTCTAGTCCTGGTTACTCGCTGTGTAACCTTATATCAGTCCCTAAACCACGCTGAGTCTCAAGCACTGTAGTGGGGGTTTGATATAAATAGCAGTTTGGTTATCTAAACACTGTTAATTCCTTTCTATTTTTATTATTTTTTTAAAGTTTATTTATTTGGGGCATCTGGGTGGCTCAGGTTAAGCGTCTGACTTCGCCTCAAGTCATGATCTCACACTTTGTGGGTTCGAGCCCCGCATCGGGCTCTGTGCTGACAGTATGGAGCCTGGAGCCTGCTTCGGATTGTGTCTCCCTCTCTTTCTGCTCCTCCCCTGCTCACACTCTGTCTCTGTCTCTCTCTCTCTCTCTCAAAAATAAATAAACATTAAAAAAATTTTTAAGTCTATTTATTAATTTATTTTGTGAGAGAGAGAGAGAACAAGAGGGATAAAAGCAGAGAGAGAGAGAGAGAGAGAGAGAGGGAGAGAGAGAGAGAATCCCATGCAGGCTCCCCACTGTTAGCACAGAGTCTGATGTGGGGCTGGAATTCACAAATGGTGAGATCATGACCTGAGCTGAAATCAAGAGTCTGACCCTGGGGCGCCTGGGTGGCTCAGTCTCAGGGTAAGCGTCCGACTTCGGCTCAGGTCAAGATCTCAGAGTTTGTGAGTTCCAGTCCTGTGTCGGGCTCTGGGCTGGCAGCTTGGAGCCTGGAGCCTGCTTCAGATTCTGTGTCTCCCTCTCTGCCTGCCCCTGCCCCCCTCTTTCTCTCTCAAAAATGAATAAACATTAAAAAAAAATGAGTCTGACCCTTAACCGACTGAGTCACCTAGGCACCCCTTTTTATTTTTTTTATGTTTATTTATTTTGAGAGAGAGGTGGAGGTGGGGCAGAGAGAGAATGGGAAAGAGAGAGTGAGACAGAGAAACCCAAGCAGGCTCCGAGTTGTCAGCACAGAGCCCGACACTGGGCTCGATCTCATGAACCGTAAGGTTATGACCCGAGCCAAAACCAAGAGTCAGATGCTTAACTGACTGAGCCACCCAGGTGCCCTGGTTTTTATGTTAATTCCAATACAGTTAACATACAGTGTTATATTAGTTTCAGGTGTACAATATAGTGATTCAACAATTCTATACATCACCCTGTACTCATCACAAATGGACTCCTTAATCCCCATTACCTATTTCACTACCCACCCCCACTTCCCTTCTGATAGCCATCCATTTGTTCTTTGTAGTTAAAAATCTGTTTGATTTGTCTTTCTCTTATTTTTCCCTTTGTTTTATTTCTTAAATTCCACATGTGAGTGAAATCATATGGTATTTGTCTTCCTTTTAGCATCATACTCTAGCTCCATCCATGTCTTTGCAAATGGCAAGGTTTCATTATTTTTTTATGGCTGAATAATATTCCACTGGGGATGCACCATGCGCACATGCATACACACACACACACACACACACACACACACACACACACACACCCCTTCTTTATTCATCAATTGATGGACCCTTGGGCTACTCTCGTATCTTGGCTATTGTAAATAATGCTGCCATAAACATAGGGGTACGTGTATCCCTTTGTATCAGTGTTTTTGTATTCTTTGTTTTTTTAAATTTATTTTTATTTTTTATTTATTTATTTTTAAAAAATTTTTTTAACGTTTTATTTATTTTTGAGACAGGGAGAGATAGAGTGTGAACGGGGAGGGTCAGAGAAAGGGAGACACAGAATCTGAAACAGGCTCCAGGCTCTGAGCTGTCAGCACACAGCACGACGCGGGGCTCGAACTCACAGACCACAAGATCATGACCTGAGCCGAAGTCGGCCACTTAACTGACTGAGCCACCCAGGCGCCCCTGTATTCTTTGGGTAAACACCCAGTAGTGTGATTGCTGGATCATAGGGTAGTTCTATTTTTAACTTTTTGAGGCATCCAGATACTGTTTCCCACAGTGGCTATATCGGTTTGTATCCCCACCAACAGTGCATGAAGTTTCCTTTTTCTCCCCACCCTCACCAACACCTGTTGTTTCCCGTGTTGTTGATTTTAGCCATTCTGACAAGTGTGCGGTGATACCTCATTGTACTTTCAATTTGCATTTCCCTGATAATTGATGATGAGAATTTTTTCATGTGTCTGTTGGCCATCTGTATGTCTTCTTTGGAGAAATGTCTATTCATGTCTTCTGCCCATTTTTTAATTGGATTCTTTGTGTTTTGGGTGTTGAGTTTTATGAGTTCCTTATATATTTTGGATACTAAGCCTTTACCGGCCATGTCATTGGCAAATATCCTCCTCCATTTCATAGGTTGTCTTTCAGTTTTGCTGATTGTTTCCTTTGCTATGCAGAGGCTTTTTATTTTGATGTAGTCCCAATAGTTTGTTTTTGCTTTTGTTTCCCTTGCCTCAGGACACATATCTAGAAAGAAGTTGCTATGGCCACAGCACTTTACAGTTTCAAGATATATTCATGTTCTGCCACCATTACATGAGAATTAATAACATGCCAGGGATGGTCCTTAGGATTTTACATGCATTCTCGCTTTTATTCCTCATGAACCCCCATGGGATAGACAGGCATTATCATCCCCATTTTACAGAGAAAGAAACTGAAGCCCCCTAAAATTAAATAAGGTGCTCATTGTAAACTAACTAGCAAGTGGGAAGCTGGGATTCAATGCCAGAACTCTGCCTGCACAGTCTGTGCCTGTAACCACCGTGTACACACTCACTTTTCATCTACAACCCATGACAATTCCTTGACTTAGGGAGGATTTTTTTCCTCAGGAAAGAGAAGGGGAGGGAGTTGGAGTGCAGAGAGATTAAACGGTTGCCTGCAGGGGGCAACTGGACCACACGTGTTGATGAGAGAGGGTGAAGTGGTGAACCGGCATTCTCTCCTCCACATTCCCCACTCCACTCCAAGTTAACTTAACACTTCAGACTCTCCTTCCTGCCTGTGGTTTTCTGACTAAAATTGTACCTTGAGTGGTGCCTCTCTTGGCTTACAAGAAGTCAAGAATAATAATGTGTGCAGAACATGGCCTCACGCTCCTGTCCGTGGCAGACATTGCTAATCCATCACAACTCTTTTCATGAGGCTGATGTGGCTTCACCACTCTGCCTTGCAGACGACTCCAGGCAGGCATAGCCAATTGATTCAGGTTGAGATTTGAAAAGAAAGTGGCTGCCTTTCAGCATTAAGCCTTACTGGCACTGTGGCAAAATAGGAATAACACTAGAAATAGAAATAGATCTGGAAGCCTGAGTTCTAATCCTGGCTCCTATACTACCTTGCTTGTGACCTCATACAGGTTATGTTTCATCCTAGGCCTTAGTTTACCCATCCATAAAAGAAGGAGTTGGCCTAGGCCCTAGGGAATCTAAAGCCTCTCCCAAAAATAACATCCAATGTCCTGGCAGGTAGGTATTCAAAGCCAGGTGGAGCTCATCAGGGGAAAGAAAGCTTCTGTCTGTGTTAATATGACTGCACAATCAAACATGTATAAGAAAATCCCCCCTGCACATGTGAGAACCACCCTGCAGAGGCCACTATTCCACACTGTCTTTGACTTTGTGGGATAAAGTGTCTGTAAGTAGAAGAAAAAGCAAACACGATATCGTTTGTTCAAATTATGAGTGACAACCTGGCAGAGGCCTCACCTCCCAGGCTGTCTGGAGCAGGTGATCTCTCTGGAATGGAACGCAAGGTGGGGGCCAAGAATCTGTTCTAGTGATGTGGGCAGAGGGCTTTGGAGCCTTGAGGACATGGCTGCTTAGTTCTGCGCCCCCAGGCCCCTAGCTCTGACTTCTCTGTGCTTGGCAGTCAGCTTGGAGATGTTTCTTCTCTGTTAAGTTCAGATATGCAGGACCGCAGTTGTGGCTTCCAGTGAACATCAAGATGTCTGGCATTAGTGAGAACAATGCCACCCAGATAATAACAACAAGGGATGTTATTGAGTACTCTCATTGTGCTAGGCACTATTATATACGCTTGCACCCTTGCAACGTTCCTATGAGGCAGGAACTATTATCCTTATGTCAGAGGTAAGGGAACTAAGGCATGGAGAGGTTAAGCAACTTGCCCAAGGTGACACACTAGTAGAAGGCCAACCCAGGACTCAATCCTGCACAATGAGACTGAGAGACCTACATTTTGGCCACATATATCAATTTCCTAACATGGCTTCTGGCTCTAGGGAGAATCAGGGACTCTGTTGCACATTTTCTACACACTTGTTTAAGTGACTATCTTCCCTGCTGGATTACAAATGCTAGAAGGGCAGGGGCCATGCCTTACTTATTCACTACTGTACCTATGTTGTCTAGCAAATGCATGCACATTGTAGGTGTGCATTAATCTCTGGTCAATGCTTGCATAATCAGATGAGTGTGTAAAATCCAGAAGACAAGAGTTAAGCAGTAATGCCTCCTCCCTAGAAGTATAAGCTTTCTGAAAAGAAAGAAGTCAAGCATATTTGTTCAATTCCCACTATATGCCAGATACTGTGCTTAATGTTTTACATGATTGGTTTCTTTAATCATCATAAAAACCAAAAGAAGTATGATTTCATACTTTCTTTACATATGGGGGAAACTGAGGCTCTGGGATCCTCACATATCTTGTCCAAGATCACGTACATTTAAATGGTAGAGCTGGGATTCAAACTCATGGCCAACTGGCTCTAAAGTATCATGAACATTCCCTGACAATGTGTTCTACCAAAAATAGATTCTTGGCCTAGATGGTTTGGTTTGGGATAAAAGAAAGAGGCACAACATAGTAAAATGTAGATAACATAAAATTAAGTAAAGGTCAAGATTTGTGGATTTAAAGCTTGGCATAGCTTTACTAATTTAGTTATGTAGTCATAGGTAAGGTTATCTCATGTCTGGGAACTCTTTCCAGCATCTGCAAAATGATGAGGCTCAAGCAGATAATTCTTCCCTATTCTGATGGTCTGTGACTCAATGGAAGAGACAGAGCCCAGAGCAGGGTCAGGAGACATAGCAGTCGGTCTTGCTAGAGCTGGGAGAAGGTGCTTTCTCTTTGGCCAACTGGAGGTGGTGGTGAAGAGGACAGTAGTGAGAAGGTAGATATGATACCCTTAGGTGTTTTTTTTTTTTTTCTAATTTTCCCCATTCTGCCTGAATCTTATGAAACCACAAAGTCCTTAAGTTATCCAAATGTTCATTAGCTCAGTGGGAACTGAAGGGTTACTTCTTCAGTGTTCCAGAAAATGTTAAGATTATGACACAGAGCTGGCCACACAAAGCCAGGTTAAGACTACTGGAGAGAAAATACTGGGGTCCAGCAAGGATTTGTAGTCACAGACCCAGAGAATATTAAAGTCAGATCGCTAGAGCAGTAGGATGTGTGGAATGGGAGTTCAGAGAGATGTTTACTTGGCCTATATGGTACTTTAATAATGTAACTTAAGCTAAAACTCCAAATTTCCAGATTTTATTGGGGGAAAAAAGGAAGATATGAAAACCATGGTCCTGTATTCTCATCTAGTAAATATTGGATGGAGCTAACTTGAGTAAGAATCTAAGTAGTACAAAAACAAAACTAAAAAACCAACCAAACAAAAAAAAAAACCCAAGCTAAATGCCTGAAAAGTCCAGAAATAGATCAGAAGACAAGGCTGGTTAGAGATAGAGCTCAATAAGGTCATAGAGGACCCAATTTCTTTCTACTTCCTCCATTCTTCCTTCTAAGATGCTGACTTCATCAAAAGGCTGGCTCCCCTCATGGGGGCAAAATGGCCATTGTGGTCCTAGACATTACAATTTCATTCTGTATCACTGAGAAGCAATCAGACTTTATGTGCCTCAGAATATCCAGCAAAGATCAGAGCTTTGGGTTAATCAAGTCACCTTGAACTAATACTTACGGCTTTATATATTGTGCTGTGGTTTGGTTTAAACCTGGATTACCTGAAACAATAATGATAGCATGGGTGTACAGAATTCTTCTGATTAGTTTATACCAGTGGGGAGCATAACAACTGGCTTGGAGGGGTTCCATCCTAAGCACATTGCTGCTACCCAATTGGGGAGGGGGAGGATTGAGGTTGAAGAGACAGTCTCATTATCCACCAGATCCTGCCATCCTGCCCTCTTGGTGGACACATGCCCAGTGCACCATGCTCTCCACCACTCCCTATTGTCTGACACCAGGCTTATATTAGCCATACCTCCCAGGTATTAAACAATAAACGCAAGTCATGCCTCCCTTTCCCCAATTAAGTAAAGTAACATGTATGCATATAGAAACATACAAAAGGCAGCTGTTGAGTCAGAATCATTTTACAGATGGGGGAGTTAAGACCTGGGACATATTCCACACTTGCAAGTCAGGGCAGGAACAGTTAGTTCCAACAACCATGGCTGAGCCAATGATAGCACCCAGGGTGTCTTACACTATCCACATGGACCTGAATGACTCATGGTACACTTAGAGGGCACAAATCACTCAAGGTTTAACCTTCAGTCCATGTACAGATGGCAAGTGATGGAAGAACCAAGTCAATTCAGTTTTGATGAGTCCAAGCAGTCTTTAACATATGCCTGGCTGGGGGAATCCCTGTTTGAGAGGTAAAATCTACGGCTTTTTCTGCTGAGACAGGTCTGACCTAACGCAAGTGGGATATAAACTCACATATTGGTTAATAACAGTGTCCCAAATTCTTGTTGCTAAATAGCTCCAGGAGGTCCCAGTTTGAATGTGTGTGTTAACTGAGCTGTGCTGCATATGAACCCAGGAACACAACAAGGTGGGGTGTTCGACAGTTGAATCAACAAAGTTACAAACCAATGTATAATGCATATAGAACAGGTAAGTTTTAAGGATGAAATTCGGTCAGGAAAGGTGGGCACAGGGGGCACCCTTAGAGTGGAAAGGGTCACTGCACCTAGTTGGAGGAGGACATTGAGACTGAAGAGAGGGAATCCAAAAGGAACGGAGAAGAGATGCTGGAGCTTTATTAATTTGCTGAAGGTTAACCTAGCTTTAGGGAAAAAAGGGCAATGCACTCAGGAAGGATCATGCTCTATGAACGAGGGCAGGCAGCAAGACTTTATGTAAGAATTGGTGTCTCAAGTACTGACAATTTGGGCTGTAAATATGGCTGGTAATGTAATGAGCCCTTGACCTTGAAACACTTTATCTCCTCACCTGTATAATGAGGAGTCAGTGGATAATCTCTACAATCACCTTTCACTCAAAAAATCTTTATTTCCAGAAAGGGTTGTCATTCTTTCCCTCTACCCCTTCCCCATTCAGTGCTGAAATACCCAGTCAGGGACCAATGCATCTTTGATTAGATGACAGCCCAGGCAGAGGGGAAACCCCAAAGATACTCAGGTGCCCACTATAGAAAGGAATAGCCAGGACATTCACTTATTCATTAAAAAAATGTCTTTGGTTTCAGCCATGTACCAGACACTGTTTTCATACCAGATACAGTGCAATGAGGAATACAAACAGAACAAAACAAAAAAATGGAACCAACACAACCAAAACCTATACACAGACTCTGCCCTGTCTCTTGTCCCAGGACTGATGAGGAGGGTGGGGGTGGGAGGTAAGAACCAAGATTAATCAAAGACTAATCAATATTAGTCAAATAATACAAGTACATGTAAATCTATAGTAGCAACAAGTGCTTTGAAAGAGAAATACAGGGTGCTTTAGGAGTTTAGAGAAGAGAAACTAGACCTAAGTAGGAGGCCAGATGCTGGACTTGAGAACAAAATGAAGAGGTAACATGGACTAGAACTTCCCATGCATGTGCAAAGGCTCTGTGGCAGAAAGAAATAGGATGGATTGGTACAATTAATAAAAAGTTTGATGTGGTTGGAAAACAGCACAAGATGAATCCAGAGAAGAAAGAACCTGAGGTCCTCACCACTGGGATATTTTGTGTCATGTTAGGAACTTTTGTCTTTATCTTAAGAGCAATAGGACACCGATTTAAGGCATGCGTACATATGTGTGTGTGTCTGCATATACATGTGTGAGAGCGACAGAAAGAGACTGAGGCACACAGAGAGAGACAAGACAGAAGGAGAGAAAGAGTTGGTCAAAGCTGTGCTTTGAAAAGATCAGTCTGGGTATTGTATGGAGCGTGGATGGGGAAGGCCAGGAATGTGTGACAAGGCCACAGAGCCCTGTGATTCCCCTGGATACCTCCACTGCACAGGACTGTGGCGTTTCCACATTTTCTACTGGGCAGAACTATGGATTCTGATGTTCTAGAATCCCTGGCTGCCCCACCTGCTTTATTCCTGCCCCACCGGGGATCTCTGGACAGTTGGAGCACCCATAAGGAGTTTCAATATTCCAAAGGGTTCAGGACATCTCTCTCTAGTGGCTGGCCACACTGAGATACAGTTTCCAGGTGTAGAAAGCACCAGCATTCTGCTCTCCACACAGGACCGGACAATGAAATTCTGCCTTGGCAATCAAACAACAACATCCTCTCTCCCTCTCCCTCCCTCTCTCTCTCTCTCTCTCTCTCTCTCTCACACACACACACACACACACACACACACACACACACACACACACACATTGATACCCTGCATATCTGTCAGAAACCTTTTCCCTGGACAAATGATGATTTATGGGAGGCTGTTCTATTTCCCGCCTCTCTCTTGCTCTATTTTAGGAGAATATATCCAGACCATGTGTTTTTGCTTAGCCTGACACATTCCAAGCAAGCTTTCTGTATTCCATGTGCTGGTGAAAGGTCCTCCCTTAAGAAGTAGAAGGGAAAAAAGCAAAAGCAAAAGTGAACCCAACCCCCATCTTCCCTGGGTGGCTAGAGGAGAGGTCATTATCCACACACTGGAAGTGCTGAGGAATCCCCCAGGACAGCTTGGGCCACCCCTTTCGTGGTCAGATTCTGGGGCACACCAACAGACTCTCCATGTTTCACAGGAGTGCCCCACTTGAAGCACAGTGAAGGTGGGGAGGGATGAAAGGTGGCCCCACTCCTAGGAGCCTCTGAACATGCAGTTCTCACTCCTGAAACCCCCTACTTCACCATGCAGATCACACACCTCCTTGAGGACTCGGCTTGAAGGACACCTTTGCGGAGCCACCTTTCCTTCCCAGACTACCCCACCCAAAGCCAGTCTCCCTGTCACTGCATAGCTCAGTGCCCAGCTTCTATCTTTTATAGAAATAATTGCACATTGCAACCATATTCACTTCCTTACTAATTTTCACTTCTTTCCTTCATTTGGCTAGGGGTTGGCCAACTATGGTCCACGAGTCAAATCTGATCCATTGCCTGTTTTTGTAAATGAAGTTGCTGTTGGGACACAATCATTTATACTAATTTCTTCACAGACTGTCTGAGGCTGCTTTGCAATACACGGCAGTTGAGTTGTTGTGACAGAGACCATAGGGCCTTCCAAGCCTCAGACAGTTACTCCCTGGTCCATTATAGAACAAGTTTAGTGACCCCTGTATTAGACAGTAAACTCCTTGAGGGCAGGAACTAGGCCTGTCTTGTTTATCCGGTTATTACTGGTTTCTAGCTCAGAGTCTGGCTCCTAATAGGCACTTGATAAGCATTTGTCAAAAGACACACCCTCAAAAATGCTACGTTGGGATTGCTGAGTCAATGGCCAAGGGCTAATGTTCATTTTCAAGCTTCAGGCTTTGTTGTTGGTGGTTGCTTTGTTTAGGGCTCGCCTTATACTTAGTTTGGGGTTAAAAACCAGGAGAAGATACTTTAGTTCCATAAATTAGTGCCTTTAAAAAAGAACAAAAAGTAAAGTTTCAAGAGGCGGGGGGAACCCTAATCCTCAAACTGGATTTTAAAAGACCAACAAAGCCATAAATATTAACAATTCTGATTTATGAGGCCACAGAGGGTTGTCCCTAGTTACAATAGCAAGCTCAAAGAAGGCGGCCTGAATGGAGAGAAATGCAAGAGGGTTGGTAAAAGAAAAAAAAAAAATTATTAGCTTGATTTTTCTCCAAGTGGGCCAAGACTTTCTGCTGATAAAAGGTGAGCATTTGTGCAAATCTTAATTTAATAAAGCATTTGGGAAAACACTTTTGTAGCACAGTCAAGATTTTTAAAATCGCCTAGTCTTGGGAAAACACTAGGAACAATTTAACTGGACTCCGTGATGGAATACTTTGAAAGTTATAATTTGATCAGAGACATCAATGTGGGTTTATGTAAGGGAGACTTTAGTACCTAACCTGTTATAAATAAGTTTCCTGGATAAATTACTACCCTGGGAGATAAGAGAGAGGCAGATATTGACATGCATTTACAGAAAGCCTGGAGCACAGTTTCACATATTATCGGCCAGTAAGACGTATGAAGGGAGGTTAGGAGGCTGTGGAATACATACTGCCAAAAAAAAACCCCCAAAAACCTCATTTCATATTTTAAGCTGAACAAAAGGTAAGAAGTCAGGTGAACTGAGTGAACTTTACTGTTTATAAACAAAGCAAAAACTGGAAAAAGATATAGTCCAGTTGAGTATGCTCAACCCTTGAGACTTCTGGTCACCTAGTGGTATTTATTTCAAATCTTTTGGCCCAAATGTGGTAATGGAGGCAAAGATGTAACATAAACCAGGCTGGGCATTGAAGAAAGAGCAGTCAACCTACGTTAGCAGCTGAGCCACCTGCAGATCAGCCAAGAGGGACCCCTTTACCATAAGGCATGTCTGCTCTTTATTATTTGCACACACCACAAAGCACAATTTCTGACATCTAGTAGGGCCCTTAATACATTTCTGTTGAAGAAGGCCTAAATGCTAGATATCACTGATGTGTCCCCCAAACATCTGGAGATCATAACCAGGCCCAGAGCCAGGACTGGGGTGAGGCTAGTGAAGGCACACAGGACACCATTTAAGGAGGTGCTCAGTTGCAGGTGTAATCCTGCATGTACACATGTCTCAGAGTGAGTGCCTCCTCAAATGGTTCACCCTGGGCACCGTGCTTGTCTTCTCCTGGTCTAGGCTCTGACAAGGACTTTTTGTTCTCAGAACAATTGAGCCCGAATGGCTGACTCTCCAAGAGAAGAAATGGAGGTTTCCTCCATTTAGAATTTTGTGAAAGAGAAACATTTTAAGATGATAAAGTATCTATTGAAGACAAAATGGGAAGAACAAAATTAGGGCATTAGTTGTATTCTCAAACATTGAGGAGATAAGTAACACATTAATTAGGTGTGAGAATTTGTTTACTTCAATAAGGAAAGATAGTAAAACTTCAAGTAAAGCTGGAACAGGAAGATGAAGTTTCTGAGCAGTATACCCCAGAAGCAAACTTTAATAGGGCTTTTCCTCTTGTGAGGAAGTTCTAATATGAACTTGAGACAGCTATAAGATACTAAGATACTTTGTCCATTCTCATCAGTCCCAATATGTATATAATTGTGACTCTCACTGCATTTTGACCAATATTAAATTAGTTCAGGGAAATAAGTTCTGCCTATTCAAGCTTGGAGCCCTTATGACATATCTCCTGTTGGTCATCCAAAAGGAACTTCATGCTAAGAGCACTTTGACACACCAGTGTTACAAGCTGATATTATACGGCAACTCTGAGTACAGACCGAATTCTTCCCTTATCACTTGTCAGCACTTACACCTAAAAAGTTCACTGTCTTTCTGAAGGCAAACCTGTTTGTTTCTGAGTTGGTGCTTATAGTTTCTAGGTGAATAGCTCAATAACCCCAACTGAAATGTGCAGTGATGTGTCTACCTTCCCAACCATGAACTCGTCCACTCTGTCACCTTACCCTGTTGAGGAAACAATATCTGCCTTCGAAGTCCTCCAGTGACAACATCTTAGAACTGAGCATCTCAACAAAGAAAAATAAGCAATAGCATATGGTTCTCCTAACTGAGGCGGGCCAGGGTTTCGGTGCTCATAATGTGCAGAAGTGCCTGAAGAGATGCTGTATTGATTGTGAGATACAATTGTGAATTTTATTACCTTCTGGGAAAAAATAGGAAACATAAAAGCAAGAGTTTTGTGCCAGATGTAAGAACTAAACGCTACGGTTATCTGATTAGCATTAGAGACATGTGCTTTGAATGTGAAACACTTGTAAGTCTCCCCAGGTGAGCTCTCGATCTTATCTGAGCCATTTATGTCAGACTTTTATATGCCTACTCTTCTCAAATGGGACGCAGATGAAGTCCAATCTTTTGCTTAGAGGAGCCTGAGGAGAGCACTGGATTTTTTTTTTTTTTAAATTTTAAAGTTGGAGTGGTTTTTATAACAGAGAGTCAAATTGTTGGGCCCTTCATTGGCATCACCAGGAAGAGGAGTAAGAGAAGGCCATTCTGTGTGCCACCATGTTTTCCCTGTTACCAGTGTCACCTCTTTAAACTGTCAACTCTGATGGCAAAAGCTGTCTCTTGCGTCTACATATTAAACTGACAGAGAGAACCCCCTAGTCACCACCATTGTGCATATGTTAAATGTCTTCCTCTATATGTGGCTTGTTTCCCCCAAATCCATCTCTGAGGGCTCTAAATGTCCTCAACGCCTGAACCTTTTCGGCCTAAAGAGTGCTGTGGGGGTTCAAGGAGGAGTTAGGTCAGGATGTTCCCTACAGCCTCGCAAAGTTAACAGCGTTAACACATTTTTAAAAAACGATACCTTATGAAAATGAGGATAGGGAGAGACAGATGCTCTCACTTCCGGAAGGAATAAAACCTGGTAATACCTTTTGATTGGGCAACTTGGTAATACATCTCAGTACTCTTACTATGTGTATAACCTGTTGTTTAGCAACTTTACTTATAAGGAAATAGTATGATAAAAGCACACAAAATTATATAGACAAGACTGGTCATTGGAGCACTTTTGAAGATGGAAAAAACTGAAAACCACCTAAACTTCCCAACCGTAGGAGCTGAATAGTATGGCCTATCATTATAGTGGAAAACCAATAGCCATTTAAAAGGAAGAAGATTGTTGATAGACAAGTGCTCTCTCGATACAGTTTAAGTGAAAAGGGAGGTTTCCAAAGATCTGCTTGGTGTAACCCAATGCTATAAATAGAAATGTGCACGTGTGTGCACATGTATGAGTGTGTGTGTACGTGTGTGTGTGTGTGTGTGTGTGTGTGTGTGTGTGTACATGTATGGGGAAAGAAGATCTGGGGGGAAATTGCATCGAAATATGAATAGTGATTTTTTTTCTAGGTGAGGTAGTATGAGTAAATAATTTTTATTTTTTGGCTTCTCTGCATCATGTGATGCAGATATCATGTGATATAATACTTGTGTAACAACTCTTAAAAACTGTTGCATTCCTCTGGAACCCCTGTCTCAAGTCTTTGAGGGGTTTTCATTACCTCAGTTGCACCTGTCCCTCTCACGGCTCTACAACCACGATATCTGATGTGGTCAGCCTGCCTCTGCAGAAAGGATAGCATGTGGTTTCCCACTTTTCTTCCTGCCATGGCAAAGCTGGCAGAAAAGATGAGGTCTGCGCTCTCAGACACTCTCCCTCCTGCCGACATCGCGTGCTTGCTCTGGATTCTCTTCCCAAGCCCTGCTCACCTGCTCTGGCAGGTGTTCAAATTCCTTCCTCACTGCACTCCCTGGGCCTTGGAAAAGAGAGTGGGTTTTTAAGATTCCTCACCACACTCCTCCCTGAACATAAAGAATTATTTATTTCTCCCCTCCTGTTAAACATGGCATTCTTGTCTCAGAGCTGATCTCCTCCTCTGCTTGCCCAGGTCAGCGGGACTGGGGGTATTGCTCATCGCCATCGTTATCAGCAAGCCTACCCGTTCTTGGCTTCCCCCAATCTGTGCCCTGCTCAACTGTTATTCTTCCTGTGTCTCCAAGGGCAACAGGTAAATCTTCTCATTTACCTCTCCCTGTTCTCCTGGAATTTCAAACTCTTCTCTCCCCAAATATGGCTGAGATGGAAGCTCCTGTCTCCACATGTGCACAACGGCAGAATCCCATCTCTGGGATGCCATCGACCTGGCAGATGCCATCTCCAGTGCCATCATTGTCAACAGCATCACTGTAACCTTTGGAAGCTGTCTTTGTAGTGGGCTCTGTGAGCGCATTACAAAGGGAATCCTTCTGTAGATCTAACTGTATACACTTTTGCAGTACTTGTCTTTAAGGAGCAAAAAAATCTCGGGGGGCTGGGTGGCTCAGTCGGTTCAGCGTCTGACTCTGGATTTTGACTCAGGTCATGATCTCACGGTTCATGAGTTCAAGCCCCCCATCGGGCTCTGTGCTGACAGTGTGGACCCTGCTTGGGATTCTCTCTCTCCCTCTCTCTGCTCCTCTCCTGCTAGCTGTCTCTAAGTAAATACATAAAGAAAAAAAGTAGCAATAAATCTCAGTGGGAGATAGGATATAAACCTTAACTTGCTCATCCATAGAAATCTGCTTCTTACCTCACCTGTCAACCACAACTACTCTTCTGAAGTTAGAGTCAGTTCTCGTGTTTACCAAATCTATCTCCTACTTCATAGTTTCTTGGCTACATTCCACTGTAGGTCTTTGCCCTACTGACCACAGTCTCCTACATGAAACTCAGGGAAATTTCAAGACTCTGACTCAGACTGACTTAGGTCTGTCATAGTTCTGACTCTTTCTAGCTGTGTGACCTTGGGCAAATCACTTTATATCTCTGATCTTCATCTGTAAAATGGTGACAATAATGTCTACTATGCACTGATGTTTTCAGAAGCAGAAGAAAACCCAGTTGGGAGTTTGACTGAAGCATTGCATTCCCTGTCTACAGAACTTTGGCTCAAAAAAAAATATCCAGTGCATTTTTTATGAGACACCAAACTTATAATAATCATAATAATTAATCATTTTTGATGCAGAGTCATTTTCATCTTAACCGGCAGAGAGGAACAAAGTCATTTGAGAAGTAAAAGGAAAGAACTGTTGTTGTAGTTGGTGTTTTGGTTTATCTTACCCCCTGAGCTGATTCTTCTGTTTTGTCTTTAAACAGACACAGTGGAAGCAGTTAAATGGGCTCAACCTGAATGCAGACAAACAGGGAGTCAATTTTAGGTAGTGAGGAATAAATCACACGGAGGTTTTCAGCTTTGCTTTTAATCTTCAGGTGACATGTTGTGCCTTGAGCTGCTTACTGCCCAGGCACCAGCGTGCCACCAGACACGGACATCTCTAACCTGTGCAATCCCTGGCCATAGGCAGTCCACTGTTGGCTTCGACATTACCCCAAATTGTGGGGCTCTGTTTGTTTTTGATTTTCTCCTGTTCAGGGAAACAGCAGCAGGAAGAAGCTCCCTCCCTCTCTCAGGTCGTTCTGAAAACAGCCATCAAGCTATCAGCAAGAAAAGCCACCGGATGGGGCTGCTCTGCTCAATCTGCCTGATAAACTCAAACACATCTAGATGATTTTCTGACAGGTGAGGAGTTGACAGCTAGATAAATGGGAATGAGACGCCCTAAATTTGTCAGTTACAGGTGCAGTTCCGTGAACTTGCCTTCCTTCCCTGCGGTTGCCCTGGTTCCTAGGCAAGAGAATGCACACCTGGGGTTTTCTTTAGGGTCCTTGAGACAACATTTCTTCTGGTGACGTGGGGTTAGTTCCCATCCTAATTCTTCCTTGCCATCCTTTCCTTTAAAATCAAGACCAAACAAAACCAAATACACGCTCTCTATAGTAAACTGGGTAAGAAAACCCAGAAATGGACTCTCTGCAGGAGTCCAGCACTTAAGCTGCTGTCTGCCCACAAATTACATCACATAAAGCTGTTGTGGCAAGTTATTGCATTTGTGTGTGTGTGTGTGTGGGGGAGGTGCTATCTCAAACTCCCTCCCCCCCCTCACTTATTCTTTTCTAGTTTCCTACTCCCACCCCTAAAGCAGAAGTACCCTTTATTTGTAACACTTAAGAGCCTGGATTGTCACCACTTCACCACTTCCTCACTATGTGCCCATAGGCAGGTTATATAATCTCTCCAGGCCTCAGTCTCCTTATCTGTGAAATGGGGAGTTGCTTATTTAGCAACTATTAAGTGCTTATTTTGTGCCAGGCATCACATCTGTGGAGAAGAACCATAGCCAAAAAAGCCCCTTGCATTAAAAGGGCTTGGCTGCTGGCAGGTAATTATAGGACCCACATCCTTTATTTGTTCATCCAACCAATAATTACCAAATATTTTCTATAGGCCAGACACAGCTCTAGGTGCTGGTGATCAATGGTTAAGAAACGCAATGTTCCCGCTCTTATGGAGTCTAAGTTTGTATCGAAATCACATGGGACCTATATGACATAAAGCAAAGGCTTGCTCTGTATGGTGGCCATGGCTATCATCATCATCTTCATTATCATCACATGTGAATCACCTGAGGTGACAGATCAGTTGTCTCTAGGGTGGTCTGGTCACAAGGCTCTCCTGCTCCATGCCTGCATTAGACGTCTGCGAAGGTAGGTGCATCTAGTGTGAGAGGGGTTTGAGCTGACCAGGGCAGTGGAGGTTCTGCTGTATTGCAGGGACCAGAGAGACATTTTCTCAGTTCTCCCTTTTCAATGAAGTTGTACCTAATGTGTGCTAAAACAGATGGGAGCTTTGCTTTTCCTAGACAGTCCTGACCCTTCCCACACCTAACCAGGGAACACAGACTTCATAACTGTACCTCATGGTCAAATTTAAACGTTAGCAACCATATTTCCTGCCTTCCAGGATATCTGCTTTCAGTTACCAAGTACTGGATTTTATTTTTTTATTAGAAGTGTTCAATAAATATCTGTAGAAACAAATGCATGGGAGAGATAGGTGTTCACATGTTCACAGCAGATAAGCAGAAGACCAGGGCATCCCAGAGCCCTCTGCTGTATAGAAATGTCTGCTTTGGGGTTCCATTCTCTTTGGGGTGCCTCCAAAGAGCACCCCTTCATTTCCATTCACCCTTTATCTCTCTCAAGCACCTGCGAAGTACAAGGCACTGTTGTAGGTGCCAGGACTATCTTGGGGAAAGAGAGAATTGAATCTCTCCTTCTGGACTTAACGTTGTAGTTGGGGACATAGGGAACAAATAAGACTACTTGTAAATAAACTGCAAAAATAACTGCAGGTTTAGTAAGTGTTGCATAGGAAATCATCGTAGCCATGGGACAGCAAATATTTGGAGGAGGCTGCATTAGATGGGATGCCAACAGGTCTCTCTGAAGAGGTGGCGATTTCTGAGCTAAGATCTGGAGAATGAAAAGGACCACGTGGGGAAGAAGACCTGGAAGGGCATTCCAGGCAGAGAGGAAGCATGGCTGCCTCGCCATGGACTGGGGGGAAGAGTGAGCAAGAGGAAGAGAATGGTACAGGATGAGATTGGACAGGGAAGGTGGAGCCGGGCTGTGCAGGACCTGGAGAGACCGGAGGGCGGGGGGACGTTTGATCCAACCTGGCTTGCTGATGGATTGGCTGGGAATCAAAGTGGGAAAAGAAATCTGAGTGTAAAGAATGACTCCTAGGTTTCTGTCTGGAGTACCTGAGTGGATTATGGTGGACCCATTTCCGAGGGCAATATTGGTAAAGACGCTCTAGATCTTACGCTTGAATCTCAGTTTCCCCATGTGTTAACTGACTACCTTCTGATAAGGTAGTCTCTGAACCCCCCTCTACGCCTCTAAAAGTGGTGTACTAGCACCTACTTTTAGGGATGTTGCAGGCAGTAAGTGAGAGGACCTTTGTGTGGCACCTGGTGTGGCGACTAATCATGAGGGTTCCGTGACTGTTGGCTCCCTTTCTTTCTCTTCCCTTTGCTGTCTTCTGTACGCTCATATACCTGTCTCTGCCTGTTTTCACTCAGTGTTTGCTAGTGCCCCGCACTCGGTGTGAGCAGTGTGCAACATCTCTCCCACACTTCAGGGCAGCTGTTGTCACTCTGCTCTCTCCTTCCATTTGCGGGATCAAATGCATTCTTTCCCAAGTCCTTTCTTCCCCCCAGGCTGTGCCACAAATATCCCCCACATGGACTTTTACGTTCCCTTCCCCTCTGGAGGTGTAATTTCCTGGTGCAAGCAGAGATAAGAAGTGTTTGGCTGAGCCAAAATGCTGGCAGTGACTGGGGCATGCTCCCCTCAGATGACCTTTGAAATTCTTTCCAACTTAAGGATGCTAAGCTTGGGCTTAACACTGATTCTGAGTATTGTCTTTGCAGATCCCAAAGGGATAAGGGGACGCAGACAGGTTCCTTCGGTCTTGTTTCCATGTCTGCCATGAATAGGATGACAATTTTCTGACTGTTGGCTTCTGACTCCTTCCTGGTCAGAAATGAAATCATCTGGAAGTAACTTTCCCCGCCCCCTGTTCTTCATTAAAAAAATGTCTAAACAGCTTTATCAGGACATAATGCATATACTTTTAATTTATCCATTTAAAGCAAGTGATTGTGCAACCATCAGTGTGGCCAATGTGTATACTTTTCATCTGCTCCAAAAGAAATTCTGTATCTTTTAACTATCACCCCATCTCCCATCTCTGCCCTACCCGCAGCCCTAAGCAACTACTAGTCTACTTTTTGTCTCTACAGATATCTCCATTCTGCATTACCATATGAATGGAATCATATACTATGTGGTATTTTCTGACTGGCTTCTTCACTTAGCATGTTTCAAGATGCACACGTGGTAGCATATACCCATACTTCATTACTTTATATATTATGGCTGAATAATAGTCTGTTGCATGAATACACCTTATTTTTGTTTATCCATGTGTCCATTCCTGACACTTGGACTGTTTCCACTTTTGGGGTATTATGAATGCTGCTATGAACATTTGTGTACAACATGTCTGGACATGTCTTCATTTCTTTTTAGAAATAACTTTTTAGGGGCGCCTGGGTGGCTCAGTCGGTTAAGCGGCCGACTTCGGCTCAGGTCATGATCTCGCGGTCCGTGAGTTCGAGCCCTGCGTCGGGCTCTGTGCTGACAGCTCAGAGCCTGGAGCCTGTTTCAGATTCTGTGTCTCCCTCTCTCTGACCCTCCCCTGTTCATGCTCTGTCTCTCCCTGTCTCAAAAATAAATAAAACGTTAAAAAAATTAAAAAAAAAAGAAATAACTTTTTAAAACTTTTTTTAAAATAAGTTTTCCCACCAGTAGGATGGTAATGACCATTATTATAGCAAATAACATACTGTGTTGTTAGTTGGTGTCAGGAAGTGTGTTGATTTTATCTCATTGAATCCACATACAACTGGCCTGAGATACGTACTATTATTACCCCTAGTTTACAGATGTGGAATCTGAGGCTTACAGAAACTAAATAACATAAAAGGAAAGAGAAACTCCTAGATACTTTCCATGATTGATTTTCCTAAGAGAACCAAACATGAAAGATATAGTTATATTGAGCCTGAACATTTTTTCTTCCAAAGGTTCATATTTCTGATGATACTAGTCACCCCCTTCCAATTTTATGTTCATTCTTCAGAAAAGAAGTAAAATTCACCTTCATAGTTTTTCATCCAAAACCACCTCCTTGTCCTCTAATGACTTCAATACAGAAAAATAATACCACAAGGCCGTCTGGGTGGCTCAGTCGGTTAAGCATCCGACTCTTGATTTTGGCTCAGATCATGATCTCAGGGTCATGAGAATGAGCCCTGAATCTGGTTCCGTGCTGAGTATGGAGCCTGCTTGGGATTCTCTCTCTACCTTTTCCCTGCTTGCAGGCATACTTTCTCTAAAAGAAAAAAAAGAAAAATAATGCTGCAAAGACTATATAAACATACCCATTAATAGACACAGATTTTAGGCTTGTCCCATAACCCTGATGGTCGTTTCTACATAGAGTTATATGTAAAGAAGTTAGGCCATACAGATGGTTAAAAAGGGATTTTAATATTTATTTGAACCTCTTAAATTACACTTACCTGGAAGAGGACTTTTCAGACACCTTCCTGATCTCCATGTGTCATACTCATACTTCATGGATGCTGTGCACACTCCTACTTGCTAACACACCCCTATCGCTCAATCAACCCTGCCATTTTACCAACTCTTGTCCATTTTCCAGACTTTACATCACAAGACATTCAGGAACTAGACTGGTAAAGACAGGACCCTCTCTCGGAGGGTGGGAGTTGGGGAGGCAGCAGGGAATGGCGGGGCAGAGAAGAACAGGGGTAGGAATGAGAAGGAGGGAACTATTACATAAATTACACTTTATTTTTATAATGCATACATTTTCACTTTAGTTTTTCATTAGTAGGAGTGAGAAGATTTTGACTTGTTCAAGGAGTCCTACCCTAGCTAATTTGACCAATAGTTTACCAAGGTAAAGAGATACATAAATTGTATCGGGCACACGAACAGCAGAATAGTAGAATGAACAACTTCTCTAGCTTTGACTAGAATGCAAATGGCTGGCATTACATAAGTAGCAGATCCTCATTATTCACAGATTTCATCCTTGCAAATTCGCTTACTTGCTAAAATTTATTTATAACCCCCAAATCAATACTCATAGTATTGCTTTTGCAGTCATTTGTGGACATGCACAGAGAGTTAAAAAATTTGAGCTGCCTCATATACAGGTTCCCAGCTGAGGTCAACCCAGGTGATGCTCTGCCTTCTTGTATCAGACATGGCCCAGGGGTGGAGAGCCTGACAGCGAGGCAGTGTAGTGCAAGGAGATGCATCTCTAAGGCCAGTTGGATGGGGTTTAATTCCAACTCTGGTATCGGTTAGTGGGGTAGCCTTGGGCAAACTTGGGCCCCTTACCCACCTACTCTGCCCTGAGCTCTGGGCCTGAGAGACTAAGACTTGGCTTGGTCTTCTACCTGTAAACATGACTCTGGCCTCTCCTCTGAGGATGGGGAAAGGACTGGGAGTTCCCTTCTAGAAATCCTACTCATTTGCTGGGACTTCCTCCGTGGCCTCAGGGGGCTGGCCTCCTGCCATTCTCTTTCCCACGGCTGGCCACACATCCCCGGGACCTTCTCAGATGTGTGCTCCATTTAGGTAGAAAAGTCACCACAAGGGAGAAGCAGACCCTACTTTCACCAGAAATGCAGGTAAACATAGCAAGGGACTTCCTGGAAAAAGGACTTCTGCATACCTGACAGATGACGCTTGCCAGACCCTCGTCAGCCTACACAGGAGCCAGTGAAATGGGTGCAAGACTCATCTCACTTGCTGAGGAAGCCCTGTGCTCATCCGGTTTCTCCAGAGCCTGGAATAGAAGCTAAAACTGGGCTCTTCCTAGGCGGCTATCGTTCTGAAGTCCTACTTCTAAACTACATCAGTTTATGAATCATCTGGCTGATCTCAGATGTGTCGTTCTGACATGTACCATGTCACTTCAGCCAGGAAAACCAACCCCTTTTCCTCTATCTGTTATCATCATTCCCCACCCCCAACCCAACATACACAAACACACAGAACACTGGTATAGGATGCCCACTAAGGGAAGACTGAGGGGATGCAGGGAGGTTTAATTTTAAGCATCTCTGTTCTTAAAACTTTTAGCTACCTTTCTCTGCAAGGCTCTACTTCCTGAATTCTTCCCTGGATTCTCTCCTTTGCTTTCCTCTCTCAAAAGCGTCCTCTGGATACCTGACCTTTGCCCCACTTTCTCCCACTTTATCAGGCAGGACAGTTCAATTCTGCCAAATTCCCCACTCCAGATAGAAGTCCTACTTTTGGAATGTGTCCAGACCTAGCTGTGCACCTCTGCTCGGGGTCCCACTCATCCTCACTCTCTCAGGCAGAAGGCAACAGGGCACAGATTAACTTCTACAACTGGTGCTACTACTTCTTTAAGAGCCACAGCAGCTAGGGTTGATTTTTAATTTCCAGCAACAATAAATATTTCTCCATAAACCACAAACTTCACCCTACCCTGGCCTAGAGACTTGACGGCCAACAACCAAGAACGATGTCAAACATTGTGGGTACCACATTCCAGCTGTGACTCTAAGTACTCTTCCTTCATACACATTTACTCCTCATGTGCCTTATGAGGTAGGTGTGCCTTACCTCCTTTTGCAGGAAGGGGAGCTGAAACTCAGGGAGATTACGTAACCTGCCCAAGATGGCAGGACTGAGGCCTTCCGCTCAGAACTCATCTTTTTGACTCTTCTGTTATGCTCTTTTGCTAACTGATTCCACTGTCCTCAACATGGCTGCAGAAATGAGCATCCTGGGAAATTGAGGTCCCGGAATTTCCAGGTAAGTGAAGAAGAGGTACTGGGGCCACATATGCTGTCCACACCACTGCCTAGTTATTGCTAGAGAGCTTGTCCAACCTCAGAGAATGTGGCATTCCATGCTAACCAATCATTTTAAATTCCTGCAATAAATGAAAAAATAAACACACGGCTAAGGATATAATTCAGCTAACCTCACTCCCAAATGAGACTGATTCCAGATAGAAAGCAGATTTTCATATTTACTGTATGTGACAGCTGTAGGAATTAAATGAATCATCTGTCTGTCTCGATCGCCTTGCTCCTCCTGTGCTGTACGTATCTATCCCTGGGGTTGTCTGTCTTCCCATTCCAGAAAGACAGATCAGTGTAGTTTCAATTATTAATTCCATGTTTGGATCACAGTAACACCAGTTCCAGTTCAGTGCCCTGCAGTTCCTATTGATTTAAGTGATGAATTATCTACACTGCAATGTATTATTAACTTTATTTTGTCTCTTATTCCTTCCGCATTCATGCATCAAAATAATAAAGCACCATTCATGGGCTAAAAGGACTCGTTTCCCTTCTCACATTTCCCATAAGGCAAAGCCAAGGCACACCAGGGAGGTAATTACACCAAGCTGGGGGGGGGGGGGCTGGATATTTATTTTGCCTATGAATTATTTATCTCAGCTCTGAATTTGAGGGAGGGGGTTGGGACGGGGATCTTGAGTGGTGGCAGGGATCTGAATGGGGAACAAAGGGGCCCAGGAGGAAAGTTAATGAAGACAAGTGAAGAGTAGAACCCTGGAGATGCAAAAGAAATAAGATAACTTCAACTCAGAAGGTCAAGTTCTGGACGTCTCTCTCTACCCTTTGTGATGCCAGCAGGAGGATGGGTGTGGGTGTATGATGGCAGTACAGTGAAGGGAATGGGGCAAGAGAAGAGAGCATCACCAGTGTTTCTTGTGAGGCGTTTACACTGCTCTACTCTGTGTGCTCCATGGCAAGACCTACTAAGTGAGGTCATATCCTAGTGAGACATGGAATGGCAGAAGTATGGCTGAAATTAGTTGGTTTTGGCTGCCCGTCATCACCTTCATCTTCTTTGGATAAAGAAGAGGCACACTGTCCAATTACCTATTGAAGCACTGTCTTTTCCTGCATACAATCTGGTAGGGCTGTTACTCAAGATGCCCTACCTTTCCCTGGCCAAACGCATGACCCAAGCTGGGCCCGTGAGATTCTCTCCCTACCAAATGGCATTTGAATTACAGGCAAAGGAACCAAAAAATCTGAATGTAGTTGGCATGTATTCATTAGCAGTGATGCCTGGGTATAACTGTCAAGTGATCACTGCTCTTAAGATCCTCTGAAGATGATCAGTGCCTGTCTTCGCAAGCTCTGTTTTTCAACCTTCTCTTTGATTTGAGATGCCCCACCCCCATATGGTTTCAAAAATCCTTTTTCATTTGGATTTGGTTGTGTTTTGTTACTTTCAACCAGAGAACTCTGCCTGAGCTGTTAAGGGACTTGACTTTATCTGGAAGTCACTGAGCCCTGAGAGATGGGAAAGGTGGAGAGGGAAGTGACAGAGATCTTGTCCACGTCTCTAACCCCAGTCAAGCAACAGCCACACAGATGGGGAGAGCAGGGCAGGAAGGAAAGTGAAAGAATCCTTCTGTTCTTTTTCTTCCAATTCTTGTTCCAACTAAACCCAACCTCCCAGCCTCCAGGATTCCTGTTGGAGCGACTCCCAAGTCAGAGAGCCTGGAGAAACACCCCATCTGGCAACCCCACCTGAAGGGAAGACCTCAGCATGGGTTGCTGGGGGGTCAAGCCTCCACCTATGAGCAAAACCCCAGGAGAAAAGGAGAGGCACCCAAAGACCTCCCAGCTTGAAAGGGACAAAGAGCATGCTACATGTGTAAAATTTCCATGTGTAGACAATTGGAGGATTACCTGGGTCTCATTTGTAATTCTACTAAAACTCAGAGACTTTGTGGGAGGATGCCTGCCTCACCTAAGGCCACTCCCGTCTTGTGACTCACAGCTCAAGAGGCAGTCTTGGTATGAAACAGATGTCAGGACTGTTTTACTGGACCTTCTTTCTATTTGCCCCTGTCGCTCATTGATTCAGAAGAGCCTTCGGCTTTCCTTTCCTTTCTTCTTCTCTTCTCCCCATCTTCCCCCATTTGAAGGACACAGAGCTGAACATCTCACAGGTAGAGTCTGATCCTCCCAGTCATCCCAGTTCCTTACAAGAAGTAGAGAATGACCAGTGATGCCAGAGAAATGAGTTCTTTCTCTTTCCTGTACTTCACCAAATAAGGAGAAGAGGAGCCGAAAACCACTGTGATTAGATTATGTGGAAGAGGGTCAAAGATTAAAAATCCACTGCCTCTCATTATTAGAGGAGGGATGACAGATTCAGACCAGAGCACAAAAGAAAATACATTATTTCAAAACAGGATATGAAACCCAGTCCCAGGCGATTAGTCTCTGTTAAGTAAATTTACTATCTAATCTTTTAACTGTCTCCCGAAATTGCCGGTCCAAAGTTCCCTCCCTCCTTAGTTGGAAGGTCAACCTTGGGCGTGCTGTCATGTGCCCCAACTCCGTCAGCACGCTAATGGAACCAGTGTTCATCTCAGAGGGTGGGGGGCTGTGGGGGCTGGAGTGGAGGGGGCTGGAAGCAAAATACACCTCATAATAAAAACAGGATGTGAGTGCCACAGACCAGCCCAAATGGAGGGAGGACAGGGATGTAGGACAGGGGAAACTGTCCCGGCTTTGGTTTCAGAGCCAGACCCATCATCCTCGAGACTTCTTGAACATCACTTGGGGCTCCTCCTGAGGAGACTCTGCTTTTTCCACTTAGCCCCAAGAGGCCCACATGCCAAGGAATCCCATGCTCCCAGATTGTTCTCAAACCAGACCGACCTTCAAAGCTTTGATTTTAAATGAATGCTGCATTGCAGGCCAAATACCACAGGCCTGTTTTGGGGCCCAGAGAGGACAAGATGTGCACTTGGAGGCCAGACGGGCTCACAGCACCATCCAAGCAATGAGAAAACAAAGAGAAAGCAGGACACAGTGAAATAGAGGGTCTGTTTCTCAATATCTTTCTTGGCTTGGGTGCCACTTGTCAACGTGGAGTACATGAATCAGAGAAGTAGGGAACATCAGACTGAAGGTAACTCCTTCCTTTTTCTATTTACCACAAGGAACTCTTTCCCCGCCCCCCCCTCTCTGCTTCGCTATTTTCTCATCATCTGTTTAGTCTAAAATGCTGAACTGCTGCACAAAGAAAGTTCTCTCCAAGAATGAGTTTTCCAGAAAAAAGCTCTTCAGACAAGGGCGGTGTGTGCAACACTCTCCACAGCCTGGAGAATGGGGCATGTGTTTTTAACAGGAGGGGCTGGAGCAGACTTGGACTCCCTGAAGGATTCTCAAGGTGCTCTGTTTGTGTGATTTATCCCTTCTTGAAAATCCAAACATACAAATGTGCCTGCTGTAAAAGCAAGGGCAGACGTGGGGACTCAAGTCCCAAACAAAGCAAACTGCATACCACTCACCTTCCCGCGGGGCTTTCTCCATTTTATCCTTTGTCGGTTTCAACCAAAGCACATCAAAGTGAAGTGCATGTATTTCTGCTGGGCATCAGTGGGTATCATTTCTCTCTCTCTCTCTCCTGAGCCCTCAGCAAGCTGCACAAAGAACCCTGGGTGAGCAGGACCTGGGCAAAAACGGCCTCCTCTCAGCTCCTGGGATTTCAGAACCTGACATCACCGCCTTGCTCATCAAGTAAGCAAAACCACACAACTTGGAGGTCCCATGCTTGTAGAGAATGGGGCACCATCCTCAGAAGACTCAAACCCCAAACACTTTTTATCTAGTAACCATTTGTTCACATGAGGTTTTATTCACATTCTAGAAGGGCTAGACCAGCTCTGCATGCCTTCCAAATTCCAACCCACACACCCTTCTCTCCGCCTAGAACGTACTAAGGAGCGATGCCTGAGTTTGAGCCTTGTGTAAAAACTGATGGAGATGGCAGACAGAGTCCTCACTTGTACACCATCTGACCAAGGGGAAGGCCACTTTCTAGGTGGGGAACTGTGCTCAAGGCTTAAAATGCATGAGTTTGTCTGAACCTCAAAACAGTCCTGTGAAGTCAATGTTTATACTTCCATCCCTACGTTATACTGAAGTTCAGACAATGTTAGTCCTTAGCAAAGGTCACCCAGCTTGGTAAGTGGCAGAGTAAGAATTAGGACCAAAGCCCTCTCCACGGTCTAAGGTCTTGTCTTTCCATATTGATGTGAGTAATATGGCAGGACTTCGGGAAGGTCCCATGCCCTTTGATCCACTGCCTACAAAGCTACAGATTTCATCTATGGAAATAATTGTGAAGGCAGACAAAGATGTATGTTCACCACTGATAGCAGAAATTTGGGAGAAAAATATGGCATTGGCTAAATAAAATATTATACCCATAGAATACTATGTAGTCATTAAATGACTAAGATAGATAGTCTTCTAATGACATGAGAGTTTTTACAATGTAATGTCAAGTGAAAAAAAAAATGAATGTGTAACCAAATGTCCATCCACAAACTAAAGGATACATCCATTCTGGTATAGCCTTGCAATAGGGTACCGTGACTCCATGGAAAATGAGTTGTTCCCTCTCTCTCTCTCTCTCTCTCTCTCTCTCTGAATGAGTTCTGTACAAGTACTGAAATCCTTAGAAGGATTTCTTCTTTTTGTTAACCAGTATTTTTTCCCTCAAAACATATTATTTTTCTTAATAAGAAAAAAAAGTATTAAAAACAATTTCAACACTCAGGTGTAGGCATTAGTTTTAGAAACTGTCTCAATAATATGGTTTTGTCATTATGTGTGTGATGATGATACCACACATTAGCAAGTTGCTTTTGTTTATCAACATACATGTACTTCGAATCACACATTGGTTTATTTATCGGTATGTACTTGGCACCCTGTGGGGTGCAGGCTAACAGGGATTTGACAGTACAAGTCACATTTTGGTAACAGGGAGATCTGAGGGAGGTTGGAGTCAGATCTGAATAGACAGAGGAGAAGACAAAAACCTGGTAAGGCTGGGAAGCGTCAGGGAAAGAGGTACGGGGATTATTCCCTCCTCATAAACAGTTGTGCCAATGCATGTGGTGGGTGTTCCATACGTAGACCCTCCCCATGCCCATAAAAATAAAACAAATAAAGCCTTAGGTGATAGGGCCAGCAGAGCCAAGAGCAGGCCTAATCAGCTGGCAATGTGCCCAGCCAACACTCGCTGATTTTAATTATTACTGATGGAATTGAAAGGTTACCTAATTCCCTAGGGCACTGCTGCCCCTACCCCACCCACCCATTACGAGAATAGCCATAAGTTTTCATTTCTTCTCTGATCAAGAGCTCTATGCCTGAATTCTAAAGATACATCATCTGCTCTCATATTCCTCTGATAAATGGTTTGAATCAATGTCAGAAGCATTATTCCTAGAGCCCTGGATTACTCTATCAAAAGACTCTGGTTTCCCAAGAAGCTTCTGGGACCCTGGTTATTTAGGGGCACGGAAGGTTAGAGCTGAGAGTGGGGTCCTACTAACTCTCAAGGGATTGCTGCTAGTCCACAATTGTTGACTACTGGCCCCTGAAGACATAAATACAGAAGCTGAAAGTAAGTAATTTAGAAAATTTTGTAACCATTTCACATTGCCACATCCTAGTGATCTTAATCATCACCTCCACACATCTTTTCCATGACCAATGTGCAGTGATGTAATTGTTTCCTGTTTTTCTGATTATATTTTTTGAAGTGTCATTCTATGCCTGTTTTATCTAAAAATCAAATATTTGGGCCTCTATTTTGTATGTCTTTTTATTTTATTTTTTTGAGGCAGGGGGAGGGGCAGAGAGAGAGGAGGGCAGAGGATCTGAAGTGGGCTCTGTGCTGATAGCAGCGAGCCTGACATGGAGCTTAAACCCACAAACCATAAGATCACTATCTGAGCTGAAGTTGGAAACTCAACCAACTGAGCCACCCAGGTGCCCCCATTTTGTATGTCTTTTTAATGTCATTTTTCTTGTAGGTCATTTTAATTATATTTTACAAATACATTAATCTGTGGTTTGGAGAATATTTTTTTAAAAAATTGTTTAATGTTTATTTTTGAGAGGGGTGGGGGGGAGAGAGAGACAGAGCATGAGCAGGGAAGGGGCAGAGAGAGAGGGAGACACAGAATCTAAAGCAGGTTCCAGGGTCTGAGCTGTCAGCACAGAGCCTGATGCAGGGCTTGAACCCACAAACTGTGAAATCATGACCTGAGCCGAAGTTGGACACTTAACCGACTGAGCCATCCGGGCGCCCCGAGAATGATTTTTTTTATTAAAGGAAAAAATCCACCTCCATAGATAGTTTCAGAAGTAACCAAGTAGGTATGAGCTTTGTCTTCTCAGATTTTTTTTAATGGAGATAATTAAGAATTGAACAGAGCCGGCATTTGGGGTACAGCTTTATCTTTGAGTAGATCCCCAGCTGGGTGGTGGATGGAAGGATCATCAGGGCCTTCTAAGACTCTTTTTTGGACTAAGCTGATGAGCAGGCTAATGGAATAAGACAATTCTGGAGCATAACATCCTTATTTTGTTCCGAGGGACTCCCACTGTTAATCTCCTTATTTCATACATCGTCATTATCCTCACTGCACCCTGCTTTCTTGAAATTTCACTCAAACTTTCTGGTCTATGCAGCTGTGCTCAGCAACATTGAAGTTTTCTTTAAAACAACCTCGGCTACAAGAAAATGTATATAGAAAATGGGGGAGGTTAAGATACTGCCCACAGCTTTAACCTACTAGCTTTGTTTCCTTTGTGAAAGAATAATCATGCATTTTCAGCCATGCCATGTAAGCTATTGAACGATCGAAACTGGAAGGTGAGAAGCAGTCACACTGCTGTCCTGAAGGCCTGGGTGAACTGAGGCCCCTGTCTCAAGTGACATTTCCACTTGTACTCGAGATGGATTTGAACGTCAAAAGGCTAAGTCAGACTTCCTGATAGCTACTGGCTCCAGAAAACTCCGTGATCAAAACATCACTCTCTGTACAATAAAGTGCTCCTCACTACGTAGGGATCTTACAAGTCTCATCCCCCAGGTAAACTCCCCAAGACTATCTAAAGCCAGGGATTTCCCTGTCTGGTGCCAATTTATCTTTTCACATAAATCAATAGTAGGTTAGTGCTGTGATTTTCTCCACCTAAGCCCTGCAATCCCTTCCCCAGGATGGAAGCAAATATCTTCTTCATCAGAATATTATAAATCCTAAGTGGGGCTTTGATGTTGCTTCCTTCCTCTGAAGCTAAAATTCTTTTTGGGAGGTGGCACAGGGTGGTGGAGAAGGGGCAAGGTCTGAGGTCTGTTCCCTGTTCTACCACCTTTCAGCTGTGGGCCCTGAGGGAAATCACCTCACCTCTCTGTGCCTCAAGCTTCCTCATCTGCAAAATGGGGGGAACTGACTCCTAGACTTACTGTGAAAATTAAATTATGAAGTACTTACAACAGTGCCTGGCACATAGTAAATATTAGCTGGCATTATTATTTACTTATTTAAGAGGATATGAGCTATTTCTAAAAGGTTTTTTGAGGTACGTGATATAGACAGACAAATCACAGAAAATGTTTCCTTTGTCAAAAGAACCAGACCCCTCAAATTTGAGTCTTGGATGGAAACTCCATGAGGATATCATTACCATGTTCAAAGGAGGCCAAGGAAGAAAGGAGAAGAAAAAGAGGGAAAGAGAAATGGAGAGTCTGATAGGAAAAAGAATGGATGACAGGAGGGCAAACATTGTAAAATACACTTGTGACAAACCAGACTGTGAAACTGACTACCATAAAATTAAGAACCATAATGATAGAACAGAAAACTCCCAGGGAAGGAGGAAAACAAAAACCAAGTGAATTTAAAAAGCCAGCGAACATGAGCAGGAGCAAGAACTCAGTGTAGGGACCGGCTGGGGTTGTCTGTGTCTCATGCAGAACTCCTCAAATTGCATCCCCCTATTTAACAGGGGAACTGGTTATTCAATCTGAATTTCCTAAATGAGAACCAGCTACCCCATCTGAATTGCCCAAATTCAATTAAGTCACCTGGCATGCTTCCTGTCAATACTCTCTCTCTCTCAGCTGGCTTCGTCTTTTAACTGTTCTGGCTTCTGATCATCAAGCTAGGGCAGCCACGCTGTCTATATAAAGCCAACAACAGAAGAACGCTCTTTTTCTAGTCCCTGTGGAATACCAAGGTTAGACTATATGGGGTCTAATGACCTCTCGTTGGGAAAATGTCAGGGTAACTCTCAAACCCCTTGCTTGCCCTACTGTTCCAAGAGGAAGGGCCCCATTTACAATGTTCTCTACTCCTTAATGGACTGTTCCGGAATTTAGAGGGAAGTAACTGGAATATGAGGCTGATTTTCAGTTAAGCACAGATGAAATGTGAGTTACAGGGGAAATTTACACATAATAGAAGAATATCTCAAACCTCAGCGGACTTAGCAACCCAGGGTGCTTATTAAACAGGCAGATTCCTGTTCTCCCACCGACCCCCATTCTGAATCATGATGTCTCTTATAGGATCAATTCTGTACTTTCAAGTACCCAGATTATTCTAATGATACACTTTGAGACATGACCTAGAAACATCACATATGAGAGAAACAACAGAAGGAATGTTATAAGAAGCTGCAAAGGAGTTAGCTAAAATTTTCAAGTCATTGCATAGAATTATAGTGGCTTGCCCCTTAAGTGCCTTCCCTACCAGACAAGATTTCTTTTTTTAAAAATAATACTTGAAATATTATTTTTAATTTGAGAGAGAGTGATCGCTTCTCAGCCTTTTGGCTAAGATCAAGTGTGAGAGAGAGTGAGTGGCAGAAAGGGGCAGAGGGAAAGAGAATCTTTTTTTAAAAAAATTTTTTTCAACGTTTTTTATTTATTTTTGGGACAGAGAGAGACAGAGCATGAACGGGGGAGGGGCAGAGAGAGAGGGAGACACAGAATCGGAAACAGGCTCCAGGCTCCGAGCCATCAGCCCAGAGCCTGACGCGGGGCTCGAACTCACGGACCGCGAGATCGTGACCTGGCTGAAGTCAGACGCTTAACCAACTGCGCCACCCAGGCGCCCCAGGGAAAGAGAATCTTAAGCAGACTCCACACGTAGCACAGAGCCTGACACAGGGCTTGATATCATGACCTGGGGTCACGACTTGAGCTGAAATCAAGAGTCAGATGTTCAACCGACTGAGCCACTCAGGCTACCAGATGAAATTTCTTAAGGCCAGGGATTTTTGGTGCTGCACCTATAGCCAGCCACCTGGGCAGGACTTCAATTCAGAAGGGGGACCAAACTGCAGCCTGAGTACACTTGAATTCTTTCAATAGAAGTCAGGACCCAGTTCCATCTATGGCTGTCATAGGAGCTGAGCCAGGTATATGCCATCCTGCTCCAAGGTCACTCTGCCCATTTTTTTTTTTTTTTTTTTTTTTGGATTCTGCAAGGTCTTAGGGAGCAGAAAGAGATTACGTTTCAGCAATCTCTGCTTTGCGGTTCATCAGCGAGTCATCAGAAGAACAAAGTAGCGGCTTTGGTTCAGCAGAAGGAGTCTATCCCAAACTAAAGGGCAAGGCAAAGAGGGGGAACATGTGTTGACTGATGCCTTATCTCCCCAGCATTTCTCTCCCTGGTTTTTATTGCAACAGCCCCCATCTTCCTTTGTGCAGCCAGCCTTCTCTATGTGTCGGTTCCTGTGCTTGGGTGGGCAGGGCATGTGGCCCGGGGCTGAGCCATAGCTTCTCATTCCTCTGTCCCCAGCTGCACCCAACGGGAGGAGGGTGTGTTTGCAGAAATGCTGGAACAGAGACAAAGGCAGGTATTATTCTCCACTCAACCTGAGCCTAGAAGATGTGAGGTCTGGAGCTGTGGTGGTCCCCTTACCACAGTGAGGGGAGCACCTGTCTGCAAGTGGAGGCAATGCAGAGAAAACTAGTGGGGTGGGGGGGGAGAGAGAGAGAGAGAGAGAGAGAGAGGCAGGAATTGGGGATATGGTGGTTGTATCCAGATCCTTGATTAAAACATCCTAGGGGTGCTTTTCAGATCCATGATACAGTCACTCTTTTTTTTTAATAAGGTAAATTTGGGTTGGCTTTTCCTAAAACTTTGTAACTGAAAGATACCTAACCAATGTAGTAGGGCTTTTTAAGTGAACTATCCAGGGGCGCTTGGGTGGCTCAGTTGGCTAAGCGACCGACTTTGGCTCAGGTCATGATCTCACGGTTCATGAATTTAAGCCCTGCGTTGGGCTCTGTGCTGACAGCTCTGAGCCTGCTTTGGATTCTGTGTCTCCCTCTCTCTCTGCCCCTCCCCCTCTCATGCTCTGTCTCTACCAAAAATAAACAAACATTAGAAAAGGTTTTTGTTTTTTTTTTTTTAATGAGCTGTCCAGCCTCACAAAGAACATACTACATTCGGATTCTTCATACACCATGCTGACACCGAGTCTTCCCATAGGCACATACATTCAGTTTCATCCTGTGACTCATACTCTCCTGTGGTCCTTTTCACATCTCTTCTTACGGTTAATTCTCATAATTTGCCCTCCCATGGTGCTAGCTGCTAGGTAGGTAAATACCATGATGTAGGGTAAACACAGTGATCCCCATATTATAGGTAGGAAAACTGAGGCTCAGAGAGGTGAATTGCTTGGGGTCGACTGATAAGTGCAGGTGTCACACCATGCACTTCCCAGTGGTGTGAATAAGGACAAGTCAACCCTGCTACTGTGAGGTCCTCCTCTCCCCTAGGTGGTACAAAGGCAGCTCTCCACCCACACCAGTAGGTGGAGGGAGAGGGCTCCCAGCACATTCACCAGCCAGAACACAGGCAGCCGGGCCCTTGTTTCGGTTCCTAGACCCTCGCCCATCTGCCCCGCGTAAACCCTTCTCTGCTGCTGCCTGGCTTCGACTCTTCCGCACATGCTGTGAGCACTGCTCTCCATGTCTGCACTGGTTTTGTTCTCCTCCACCAGTAAACACGTGGAGGTTTTAGTGCAGGCTCTGGGTCAGAAGGACCTGGGTGCAAGCCGTGACTCTCATTTATCCTCCTTATGACTATGGGTAAGTGACAACCTCTCCGAGGCTCAGTTTCCTCACCTACGAAACGGGGTTCATAATAAATGAGATCTCACGGAGCTCTTGCAAATTAATGAAATATGTTCAAAACGCTTAGCATGGGTCTCACGCTAGCAAATATCGGTGATAGAAGCTAACATTTATGGCGCTGGGGGTCTGTCAGCACATCATTTAATGGTCACTAAGCAGTAGATAACGGTGCTCACCTGACTCCTACCCTTCTTCCTATGGCTGCTCCATCTTGCCTTCTGCCTAACCCGTAATTCTGACAACTCTAGTTCTCTCCCTGTACTCTGGATCCCACTGCATTTGACATCAGAGCCACCCCCTGCCTTGCATCCAACCTTCAGGTCCCCCAGGTGAGTCTCTCCCATATATTCAGGATGGCCCATCTCTTCCACCCAGACTCTGTGCTGTGCTGTTTCTGTTCATGCTAATCTCACCCTCTGTCCAGAAAAGTGGTTGAGGCCATGAGTTTTAGGGCCAGGCTCTCCTGCTTTCAAGCACTAGCTCTTTGTTTTGTCACCTTAAAAAAGTGACAATCCCTGGCTTTGTTTCCTCATCTGTAAAATGGTGATGATAACACCTACCTCTCAGGATGATGGGAGCGCTCTCAGAGAAACTGCATGGAATGTGCTAGGCATAGTTGTTTCTCGTATGCACATAATATGCTCTACCCTTGTTAATCTCATTACAGCCTTAGTTGCACAGAACTTAGCTTGCTGCCTCCTAGTAGTTGGGAGCTGAATTGATTCTAACCCAGGGGCACTGCCTTCTCTGTGGTTAGTTGCATTGTCCCACATTCCCCTATGGCCACAAGGTGGCAGCCTATCCATTGTAGAGGAAGCTTCCATTCCCAGAACAGGAAGAAGATGAAATGATTTCTTATGGAATATAGAGATGACTTTTCTTTTTCCTTTAATGGTGTTGGAGTGGGGGCAGGGGTGAACTCAGAATCCTCATAAGCTCTTGTTTCCATTGTCTGTGAGTTTTTTATCGGTACACAACAGCCCAAATAGGCACAGCTAAAGCAGATTACACAAGTCACCAGCACTTCAAGGCACTCTCTTTTGGCATCCTTTTGGGTTAGCACCCACCCCCCTTCCTCCATTAGCCATGCTCCACCAGAAAGCCTGTTGGGTTTAGAAATCCCCTCTAGGCTGGGCTTCCCCAACCCATATCTACCATAACACGTCAGGGAGGCTGAGGTGGGGCACCTAAGTGAACCTGAGGTGACTGATTTTTGTCCAGAACTTTCTTGATTTAAAATATTTTTAAGTTTATTTATTTCTGAGAGACAGAGATAGTGCAAGTGGGGAGGGGCAGAGACAGAGGGGTACAGAGGGTCCGAAGCAGGCTCTGTGCTGACAGCAGAGATTCTGATGCAGGGCTCAAACTCATGAACCATGAGATCATGACCTGACCTGAAGTTGGACGCTTAACCGACCGAGCCACCCAGGTGCCCTAAGAACTTTCCTGGTTTTAAAGCTGAAAGTCCTGGGTCCTGGGAATTCCCTCAGTCCCTGGCAGACCGGGGTGGTTGGTCATTCTAGGACATTTCTCTGCCACATTGCTCTTCTCACTTGACCACGTGGTTTTCTTTTCCTTCACAGTGACATGGGCATACAATTTGCCAAAGCCCTAGAATTCTATAATTGTATATTTGGAAGAGATCATAGACAACATCCAGTTTTCCCAGCATGGGAAACACAGCTCTTTCCATGGGCTTCCCGTCCACTTGGAGCCACAGGATACAGAAGGAGGGGTGTCTGGCTTCCTGGCCACTCTCTCAGAATAACTTCTGGAAAACAGCAACTCAGAGCAGGATACACCCAGGGAGACTGAAAGATCTAACTTACAGCAAACTTCACACCACATGCTCAGGGATATTATTAATGTGTCCCTCAACTGGCACACATCATACAAGGGTAATAAGGGCTGGGATTTAAATTTACTGGATGGCACACCTGCCCAGACCTCACTTTGGTATGGTGGGGTAGGTTGGAGGAGGATTAACTAGGAGATTCCCCCAAAGGCCAGCAGGGCACGAACTGAGCCGTGCAAGCCTACCTGCATTTTGCTTCCAGAGCAAAGAATGTACTAGCTTTCTCCTGTTATCTCTTTGGTACTTCCCCATCTCAGCTGTGCCAGCCGTCTGCCCTCCTTGTTCACTTCAGAAAGCAAAATTTTCTGGATATATTTTCATTAACCAATCTGGCTGTAGCCAACCTCTGCCCTCAATGTTATCAGACATTTATTATCTCCACAGTCCCAGCCCTGGCACTACCGAATGGATTTGCTCAGAGACACACCCCTGAATTCAAGTTTTTTATTAGAAAGCTAAACTGGGGCGCCTGGGTGGCTCAGTCGGTTAAGCGTCTGACTTCAACTCAGGTCACGATCTCGCGGTCCGTGAGTTTGAGCCCCGTGTCGGGCTCTGGGCTGACAGCTCAGAGCCTGGAGCCTGCTTCCGATTCTGTGTCTCCCTCTCTCTCTGCCCCTCCCCCATTCATGCTCTGTCTCTCTCTGTCTCAAAAATAAATAAACGTTAAGAAAAATTAAAAAAAAAAAGAAAGGTAAACTGAATGCAGGGAAGCTTTGCAAAACAAGAGGGAAAGAATGCTTCTCTTCCAAAGTCATGAAAACCAGGTGAATCCATTAATAACTGAATACGGTAAGCATACATCTTCAAGAAGGGACTTTTTTTGTTTGTTAAAAATTCTCACAAAACAGAATTCTTACTAGTAACAAAACATTGAGAAATTGGTTTCTCAAAACAAACTCTGCAGGAAATGGGAGTATCTACATGCAGAAGGAACGAACCAAGTGATTCTTCCACAAAATAGGACTCAAACCCGGGTTCGGCTACTTGAAAGGAATCTATGAAGAACACAGTAAAGACTAGCAAATCTCCTGTGGGATTTGCCACTCTTGTCTTGCTCCTCAGGGTTTGCAAGGAGAGCCCGACTGGGGGAAGGCCCAGGACAAGTCACAGCTAACCACTCTGCACCTAATATAATTCCAAAAGTTCTCTGTGGGAGAACAGCTGAACCCTAAAAGATTTAGGCAAATCTGAATTGTAACCAACACCCATAAGAATGGAAAAGGCAGACACACACTAATGTGAAACAGTGTGGGCAAAAGCCCTGGAAAAGGAAGCAGAGTCACTGCCCCCACAGCTCTACAGAAATGGGAGGGCAGGAGAGAGTGAGTTGAGAAACAGGTCATCAGCTTCGAGAGATCTGGGTTTTACTCCCTGGGCGGCCAGAAACTGGTGGTGGGATCCTGAACACGTTATTCACCTGAGGTTCGATTTCTTTCTCCTTTAAAGCGATGGGGTCAGGCTGAGTGTCCTCGGAGGTCCCTTTTATTTCTAACAATTCTGCGAATAGGTATGTAGCTGGCACAAAACGGTTTAGAGGTTAAGCTGAGGAGACAAGAAAGTCCAGACCCATTCCATAAAAATTCCACAGCAGCCTCTCCTGCTATTTATTTGGGTTCAGAACAGGGTCTTGAGTTCCTTGTGCTCAGACCAAGTTGGCAGATCCTAAAGCAACTTTCCCCAAAAGATGTGAAGGGGGTGAGCTCTGAGGACAGCCCAATGGAGGCAGGAGATCTCGGGATGTGTGTGTGGTGGGGGGATGTCCGTCTTCTGCCCTTGGTAACTGTACTGGCAGGTGGGTGGGGGATGGGGGTGGTGAGCTGGGGATAGGACAGGTTGAGAAAGTCCTACCCCAGCTACCAAATGCTCAGGCAGGGAAAACCTTTGTTTTCATGCTACATGTTTTTTGTTTTGTTTTAAGTGATTCAAATCCTGTGAAGTCCTGTTAATTCTACTTCGCTTCCTTTTTTTCTTAAATATTTTTAAATTTACTATTATTTTTTTAATGTTTATTTATTTTTGAGAGAGAGAGAGACAGAGCATGAATTGGGGAGGGAGACACAGAATCCAAAGCAGGCTTCAGGCTCTGAGCTGTCAGCACAGAGCCCGACGCGGGGCTCCAATTCACAAACTGTGAGATCATGACCTGAGCTGAAGTCAGATGCTTAACTGACTGAGCCACTCAGGCGCCCCTCTTAAATTTTTTAAAGTTTATTTATTTCGAAAGAAAGAGTGAGTGGGGGAGGGGAAGGGGTGGGGAGAAAATCCCAAGCAGGTTCTGCACCATCAGCACAGAGCCCAACTCAGGGCTCGAACTCACAAACTGAGATCATGACCTGAGCTGAAATCAAGAGTTGGTTGTTTAACTGACTGAGCCACACAGGCGCCCCTGCTTCACTTTCATAGCTAGGACTTTATCTTTCACTATATACCTTTGACCATCACCTCACAGCCTTAAAGAGTGTGATTTTTATTAAATTTGATGAGAATCAAAACACTGAAAACAATTTCGTCCCTGTCCCAGCCAAGAGCTGTCAACAGCACAGCTCTCTAAGGAGACACAAAGGGACCAGGGTGCGGGGCCCATGGGGAGATTGATGCTCTCCGGTGGATCAGTGCTTATGTCCCTCTCCTGACTACCGGTTCAGTTTGGGGAACAGAGGTTTTAGGGGAAAAAAGCAAGCACTTAAGTTCTCCTTGGTGAATACCATACCTGAGAGCTAGCATTAATAATGATACCTATCATTATTCATTGTGTGGTAAGTGCCAGGCCCTGTGCTAAACACTTATCTTCATTACATCCTTTCATTCATCCTGGCTGCCTTGTGATATAGACATTACCATCTCATCTTCCAAAGGGGAAAGTGAAGCTCAGAGAGGTCAAGAATTGATCCAAAATCACACAGGAAGCAATGACATTGCTGAGATCTTTTTTTTTTTTATCACAAAAGGGATGCCCTTATTAGATACTACATTAGGGTGCTGGCTTCCCAACAAGCATGGCTAAATTAGTGATATCTAACACTCACACAAGTGGCTACTATGTGTCAAGGGCTGAGCTGTGCGTTCCACACAGACTGTCTCCTTTCAGCCTTCCAAAAAGCCTTAGAAAGCAGTTCTGTTCTTGTGTCCACATGAGAGGTGAGGAACCCGAGGCTGGGAGGGCTCAACAGGAGGAAGTGGTCAGTTGGGATCTGAAGTACTCCCAGGTTCCTGGTCTCACCAGCAAGTGCATGGCCTCACCCTGCCACCTGCCTGGCAGCCTGTGGGCCTGCAGCCCCCCTCTCAGGAAGGACACTACGCCCTGGGTGTGGAGGAGGATCACAGGCATCATAAATCATGCTGTCCATCTTGGCTTTTTTTCCTCCAGCAGGACTGAGGGAATGCTGGCCTGGGAAAACCCAGTGCTATGGTGGTCTGTCCTGAGAGCCTGGAAGAGGCTTGCCATTCTCTCCTGGTTTTGCCTGGGACCCTGTGAAGATCCTTTTTAGTCTTTCTAGCAGGCAAATTGTTTTCAAGGGCCCGCCCCTGAAACCTGAGAGGAGAAAGCCCCTTTCTCAGAGTGGCCATCCCTGCTTTTCCTTTATGGGACAAAGCCAGCCCAGACTCCTGCCTGCCTCTTCCCCCCACACCCCCCATAGACACTGGTTTGCAATTCCCATCTGCCTCTGACCCAGGAGCCTGGGAGTGGGGGTGGGGACAGCTCTGTGCAGACGCTTTCAGGGCCTGAGGGGCCCCCTGGTTGGCAGGCCCTCATTTTTTATTTAAAAGCAAAGCAAACAGCAATATAAAAGGGCCCATATAAGAACTCAGTGTGCAAGTAGGACCTGCCTCAGGCAAATTTTTCTAATTTTCCTGAAAACGTGCGTTTTACCTTTTGGCCCAAAGCCATTGCATTTGCCTCTGGACTCACCCCCCACCCCCACCCCCTTCCCCTCTCCTGGGCCACCATTCAGTGGTTGAAAAGTTGCCCCTTACAGAAAAGACAATGACCCTCTGCATTTGCTTCACTTTGTGGAGACTGCTGAAGATTTTTCACGTTTGCTCACTCTCTGGCTAGAGTCCGTGGAAGTTTCTCACAGACAGTGCAAGGCAACCCCATGAGTTAGGAGCAGGGGGGCTTGAGGACACATATAAGGACCCTCAAGTACACCCAGAAGATTATGACGCTTCAGAATCCTGTAAAACTCTACTGAAGTTTACTTTCACTTTATGCCAGGGCTAATTCGCCTAGATTTGTCAATGGTTTTTATTTATTTATTTTCTATGGATATAATTATAGCTTGAATCCTGTGAAGAGAACCTCGAAATCAGCCAGTGGTCTTCAAGCTGTTTTTAAAAGCAGAGGAACCTTCTGTCAGTGAAGCAGCATCCAGAACCATGACATAAAAGACAGATGAAAGCAGAAGTTCTGGAGGAGGAAGGCCTGGAGCCTTGCCCGCTGGGCTTCCCAAGTTCCCTCCCCTTTCCTCCAGACTTTCTGCCTCAGTCTGAGACACAGTCCATGGAACCTCAAGGTTCTAAAGGATACAGTTTGAGAAACACTGCTCTCTATGCGTGAATACTCCTCAGAACATATTTTCTAGTAGGTGCCTCCCAGGATTGCTGAACATAGGGAACTGCGGTCTCCTATGCCAGTGTCAATAGCATTTCCGTTTCGTGGGGGTTGATACAGTGCCCTCCTTGTACTCGAAAGTGCCAGTGGGTATTAGCAAAGGCCCTTTACATGTGGAATAATGACCACCAGAGCTTGGTGTGAGCTTCAAAGAGTTCCCTTTGTTGGAAAGGGTGACAGGGTGCAGGATTTACCCTCGAGCCTCTCAAGGAGGGTCAGCCTCTGGGACTTCAGTAGGTGGGTGTTTGGAGGCCAGGAAACCCACGCAGTTCTGTCAGGCCCCAAATGAAAACGGCCCTTATGTACTCACTCTAAGCCTCAGGTCTGACATTTTGAGATTTATCTTGCTTCTCAAACTGAAAATACACATTTCCCCTCCATCTCCAAAGGGACTGAGGAAACCTGAGATGTCAGTCAAGTGCAAGAATGGCCGGGTCCTTAGGAAGTTTCTGACAAGCTGCTGTGACAGAGCAGGACTCGGGGCTCTGTGCTCTGGCCCAGGCTCCTGGGGTTGGTGAAAGAGCTGTGATATGTTAGCCTTCACTTATATAAGCCCTGTGCATGGTGTTCTACCTGCAAGATGCTGCCCTTGCTTTCTCAGGGACCTTTCCTGTAATCCTTCTGAAGCAGGCAGGACAGATAATAGCCTATTGTACAGATATCAAGGCTGAGGCAGTGTGAGCGGAAGGTCAAAGAATCCCCCAGGTGGGCACTCTCCCTCTATTAGCTCATCGTGCCCTCAGGCCCTGCTCTGTTTTAGTCCTCCAACTGTTCTCTATTTTAAGTGACTACATGCTTCTCCAAGATTCATGGAAAGGGTTTTGTTTGCTCATACGCTTTTTAAGTAATGAGGAAAAAATATCCTGAATCAGTGATGAAAGGCAGAAAATGAGAATAAGAAAAAGTGACCACTGGCATGGGAAGCCATCACCTCGCTCCTGGGCAGTGCCCACCTTCTCTGCTGCATCCTGCCTTTTCCCCATTCTAGGAGAGCCCTTGGAGTCCTCTTGATGCCATATTATAAATAAAACAAAAGCAAAACATAACATTTGCAAAATGTAGGGTTCTAGCGGCAGCTGACTGAGGGCTTCTAGAATCAGCTAGGATTGTACGGCATCTGGGGATGTGGACGGGCAATCAGAGACTGGGGTTCTTGTTTTGACTTTGCCCCTAAAAGTCTCACTGTGTAGCCTTGAGAGAAGATGAAGGAGAAGAAAATGACTTTACCAGGAAGACACCCTTGTCCGACAGGCACTGGAGTGGGAGGCTGTGTGGGATCCTTGGAAGGCTCCAGAGCCCCATGGAATAAAGAACAAGCAGGGGAAGTGTGTCCTTTGGTGCTGGGCAGGGTGTGATGGTCAGCTGCTGTGGCTGGTTAAGACTCTCTCTCAGGGCTTTCTGGCACACACAGACAATCAAAAGTCATCTTCTGGGTTTGTACAGAAAAACAGCCCCAACTTTTACACGGTCCTTGACCTTTATTTTCCACACGTTCTCACCTGAGATTTGTTCACACTCCAACAATGGTGACAGGCACATCCCAGAATTCAGTTATCTGTCCATCTTGGTGTCCTCCCATGCCCAACAAAATTATTTATCTATATGTCCACCTTGGCCTCCAAGATTAACAGTCCTTCTGTCCCGTGGTCAAAATGGGGATGAAGAGAATAATAATAGTAAGTGCTATTAAGATCCACCATGCATCAGGCTTCCTACTTTGCACAAATTGTCTTATTTAATGCTTATAAGAAGTCTACAAAGTTAGGACCTATCATTACCCCCATTTATACAGAGGGGAACAGAGGCCAGAACAATCTGGTATCCTGCCTCAAATTACACAGTTGGTAGGGGTTAGAGGCAAGATTCAATCCAATCTCACTTAAGAGCCCATCTCCTGTGTACCCCCCTCAACTGCAGTGTGGATGCTATGCCTCAGGATATTCACGATGCAACCAAGCAAACTGACACCGTGTGAGAGCACATAGGGCTTTCTTTCACACACAGCAGAAAAAGGTTCACGAATGAGCTGTTTAGGGCTGGGCTACAAATGGGGGCATGTAGACAGAGCAAGGAAAAAACTAGCTACTTTGATCATCCAACAGGATGGACACTCAAAGTCACTGATTCTGCTATCAAATTAATTATACAATTTAAAAATATACTCCCCCCATTCTTAACTGTGATACCTTACTCATTGTTTGCACAGCTAACACTAAATACTAAAGCTAATACTAAACTTAGTTTGTCTTCCTCGGGTCTCAATGACAAAGTGATGAAAGAAAATTATTGGAATTGTGTTAGGGGATAAAGAAGAAGAAGAAGAAGAAGAAAAAACCTTGGCTAATCTGTCAGAAAATTGAGAATCATCAGTGTCAAGAAGTCTCTTCCCCCGAGAGCGCCCACTTGACACATTTGCAAAATAGATTATTCTCATTAGTCAGATGGAAATGGTTCCAATGGATTGGGAACTTGTGGTCTCCAATGGAGGCTTCCTTTGCTACCCCTACTTCCTGCCCCCTTTTGTGGCATAATTGCTTGCATGGCAAACCAGCATCAAGCTGGCACCTGTCAACTCTGCACACAGCCCAACTCCCAGATAGCAAAGCCAAAACACACTGGACATCTGATCCTGCATTCTTGCACACAGCTTGAGAACTATGCTTGACTTCCCAGAGAAAGACTGCTATTGAATCCAATTCCCTCAGCATTATCCTTTCTGGCTACTGCTGACCAACCACGAGCACTGCACCCCTCCCCGCTCCCCAACCCTCACACTCTCAAACGTTCAACTAGTGACTGCCAAGATCATTAGCAGACACAAAAGTACTCAGCACAGTGCCAGGCACAGAGCAGGCATGGCACAAAGCTCACCAAAGCTCAGCATGGCTGGGGGCAGCTGGGAGAGTGGGTGTCACTAGACTTCTGTTCTGGGGAAGCTCTTCCCTGCAAGAGAGGCCATTGCCCTTTCAGATGGAGGAGCAAATACGGAGGTCCCGGGTCTGCAAGCAGAGCCCTTCCAGAACTGTCCTCCTCCCTAGGCTGAAGTCAACATGGGGACATCTGAGCTGCAAATATCCTTTCCCATTTCACACCACAGGGACACAAAATGGTTCCATTTTAAGTGGATGAAAGATGGGAAGAGGGAGGCCTGGAGCTAAAGTTTCATTTTTAACAGACACAATACAGTATTCTCTCATAGGTACTTATACCCCCAAATTTATGCAAGAGAAATAATCTGTGACTTCTAGGCTTGCTTAGTTATACCTGGGGCTTCAGCTACAATGTCAAACCCCTTCACGATGCTACTGTTTGGTTTCTCTCTCTTTTATTTTTAATTAAAATTGTTTTTTCAGTGTTTATCTATTTTACCTTGAGAGACAGAGACAGAGACAGAGACAGAGAGAGAGAGGGAGGGAGGGAGGGAGTCAGGGAGAGAGAGAATCCCAAGCAGGCTCTACACTATCAATGCAGAGCCCGACATGGGGCTTGAGCCCATGAAACTGTGAAATTATGACCTGAGCCAAGATCCAGAGTAGGACATTCCACCCACTGGGCCACCCAGGTGCCCCCACTGTTTGGTTTCTTAAAGACAGTGAATTCAAAACCCCGTAAGAAACTCTGTCCACTCTGACCCTAAACAATGTTTGGCTTATGGGAATTGACCTGATGAAAGTTATTACAACAGGTTCTTAAATGGTGAAGTCACTCTGGGCTGGTCAGTGACTTGGCTTCAGGCTAGTCCACCCAGTACCCAGGCAGGGTGGTAGGAAGTAGGACTCCTGACAGTAAGGGGTCCCAGCCACCTATGTTTTTATGGCCTCCACCAGGACGCAGTATGAGACTAAGGCCTGCCTCGTGAAGGGCACCCTGAGCTGGGGAGGAGCTGATGAAGAGTAGAATCTGGCTCACGGTCTGACCAGGTTTCAGAACCTTTAAGCTACTGTAGGACTATCAGGTGACTGCTGTGTCAATAGGTCATCCTTACAGCTGTGAGGCAAGGTAACAGCAAGCCCCTCCCAGGAAATCATGGCGGGAAGGAGGGACTGATTGCCTCATTGGCAAAGATTCCTCAGTGTCTTTGCTGTCCTCTATTTCTATCCTAGTGAGACTTAGCTTTCTGCCCCATACATGAGGGGATTGGACAATGCCAGCCCCATCCCAGAGTGACATCTGCATGCCCCAGGACATAGGGCCTGGAAGCTAGTCCCCTAAGAGTTCACATCACCATCTGGCAAAAGCTGTGCTTGGTGCCCCTGGTGTGCTACTCCTCAAGAGTGGGGAGGCTTGGAGAGGGACACCTTTCCGCCGAGAATCATGGTTGAATCTGAGGTGAGTGACATTGTTTTAGGATCAAATCTGAGTTCTGCTGGTTTTCTTACCCCTTCTCTCCTTTTAGAAGGATAGAATGAAATGATTTTTCTGCACCTCCTGGAAACAGTTGTCATCAAGTCCCACTGGGGAAGGATGGGACTGAAGGGAGAGTGGCAACAAAAAAAGGTGGGAAGTGGCTTCTTTCCCAAAACTAGAAAGGAATTAAAGAAGGAAAGACGCACCGGGCCCAAAGGTTTGGGAGAGCCTTCACTCCTTGTTGTGCCCCAGGGAGGGGGAAAGACCCCAAGAATCACACCTCTTGGTCCATCTGGAAGCCAAAATTGCCAAAAATTCCCCTTCCCAGCAAAACTCAAAAAAATTAGAGCTGCTATGCTCCAAGGGCCCTCAGTGGTCCAGCGCAACAGTGGGGGAGCAGTGCTAGCCATCTGTGGTGTCTCAGCACATGCAAACTCCTAACTGTACTGGGTGGGATGCTGGAAGACAGAACGGGGGAGATCCAGATAGTGACTGACATGGAATTTCCAACTTAAAGGTCTCAATGGTCAAAATCAGGTTTGTGGGAATGGTATTTCTTGCACATCCGAGTTTTTCCTGGGCACTTCACACCCACTTATAACCCTTGTTTGGCCTTGTCTTTGGTGTCTATTGAATGACCAGGGGCTCTGTTCTTCACATAATCACTTTTCCCTGAATTTGGGACCAATTTCCAATCTCTCTCTCCCTCTTTACTGTTCACATTCAAAACCAGGTGGAAGCTCTCAGTAATAAATTCTAGGAATCACCTGGGACATAGGGATGGTTCCTGGTTTCACAGTTACAAGAAGGAAAGTCATTCAGATTGTCTCTAGAATAAAATGTCACTGGAAAATGTATCTTAAGAATAAAATACTCTGTCATGGCTTAAAGTGACACATCCCTTCATCCCTTCCTTGATGCATTTTAGCTTTAGAAAGTACAACAAATTCTAAAATGCCTTCAAACGGATCTGTCTTCTATGCAAGATTGTAGACATATTAGTTAATCATTCAAATAAGCTTACTTTCCTGGTTCTAATGTTTTACACCAAAATTTGATACCACCTCATGTACTAGTGGACTCTGAAGCTTGAAGCTAAGAAACAGCCACTGGACAGTACGAGGTTGGGTATACAGCATGGTTCCCACAGTGGGGTCGCTGGACCAGCATCCTCAGCACCAGCTGGAAACCTGTTAGAAATGCAGATTCTTGGGCTCCACCCCAGACCTATGGAATCAGAAACTCTGCGAGGTGGGGGCCAGCAACCTTGCTTTAATGAGTCCTTTGGGGGATGCTGGGTAAACTTCCGAGTATAAGAACCTCTGGTGAGGGGGTTCAAGACACTGAGCTCTGGAGTCAGACAGACCTGGTTTGAATCCAGACCTTCAGGCACCAGGCTGTTCACCAAGCACCAGGCTGTGCTGCTGGTTACACCACTCTCAGCCTGGTTCTCTGATCTGGTCAACATACTAATAATTCCTATCTCATAGGGTTGTCAGATCAAGTGAGTGCGGGTATTTGGGAGTACTCTGTGAAAACTAATCACAACCCCCAACCCTTCCAAATTTGAGACTAATGTGAATCAACCAGATAGAAAACGTTGGCTTTACTGTTCCTAAAGGTCTTCAGATAAAAGATGTGACTCGGGTGTGTGGCCACCACTGACCACTAGACTTCTTAGTTGCCTCCTAGAACTTTGGACAACGTGTCTGGCAGCAGGGTTGGAGGGTGGGATATGCAGAGGTGCCATGTTTAACATGAATCACAGGCTCCCACTGACAAACCCCAAGAGGATAGATACATCCACAGGCCTCACAAAGGCAGTCCTGGCCCCACACTAAGGGCAGGCCGGGCCCTACAGTGGCAGGTGCAGAGCTGGTGCCCATCTGCGTGCTGGCAGATCTATACAAAAAGGAGTCTCCTGGCTCAAATGGTGCTCTTAACCTCAAAGATTTTGTAGCTTAGGACTTGTATTAGGGATAAGTGAGTGAAGGAGAGGAGAAGACAGCCTGAAGGACCTTCATAGTTTTTCCTCTTGGGGCCTGGATGCTCCTGCCCCTCTATGGAAATAGGGGAAGTGGAGGTAAAGCATTTCCCATGATTTACAAAAATCAGTGCTCAGTAAATGCTGTGGCTGTTACTAAGAAGTTATACAGTATTTCCAGATTGCTATGTGGAGAAAAAAGGTAACACTGAATGCTTCCTGTCAGGCAGGTATAGCAACAGTAAACACGTGAAGAATTGAGTATGGGCCAGGTGTGTATTAATCAATGTATTATGTCATTAATTCTTATACCTCTGTGGGTAGGTGTAATATTATTCACTTCAGTTCTACACATGAGGAAATTGAGCCACAAGATGCTCAGCCAGTAGCCAAGGTGTTACATAGTCAGTGAGTAAGGGTCCAAGTTCAAGACTAGGTGGTCATCCTACAGGGCCTGTGTCCCTAGCCACTGTGCTGTGCTGGCTGGGGCGACACTGGGAATTCTGAAACATGTGTGCCTTGCCTTATAAAAATTAGTTAAGAACACACAGCATTGTGACCCTTTCCAGAACTGGAAAGTTCTTTCAGCTACATTAATCCTGAAATCTACAATTCAGAATTACACAAAGAGAAACACAATAAAGAAATCACAGAAAATGCTCAACAATCTAAAAACACCAGTGACAATAAAAAACGTTTAGGTAAGAATGAATAACAGAGACTTTATGGTATTAGAAGTCAAAGCATGAGATGAATTATATAATACAGAGTCGAACATTATTGGCCTGGTTCAACCTCACTAAAGAATGGTCAGAAATTACCTTTATACAAACATAGTCACCAAAAGAAAGACACACACTTGCCAGTTATAAAAACCCTCTAAGAATTCAGTAAACATCTGATTAATATTAATCTACTGTTTAATAGTAACAGTCATGAGAAACAATTTTTTAAGTCAGTCTTTATTTTATCCTAGATGCTCATTATTGGAGGCTTTAGTTCCACACCTCTCTTGAGTAACTTTTCCTGCTAATCCGTCTTTTGAGTTGTTTCTGAAACCTTTTTTAGTGGACTTTACACAGAGCAGGGTGCCCGAGTCTACTGTGATCTTATTTATCAGTAAACTTGTGATACATCAGAGGAACATTAAAAATCCCATTCAATTGAAAAAGTGTTTTTCTGCACATACACAGTACTTCTCACACTTCAAATCACTTTCACATTTATCCAAATGCTTTGTCAGTCACCACTTTTTAGAAGGTTCTCATATCTAGCACCTCCTTCATCGTTAGTGTTTTGAACCTATATCTTCTCTGTCTAATCCTGAGAAAACAAAAAGTTCTCAAACTACCCCCATGTATCATTTTCAGCCACTCCCCCTACTAAATCACTTCAAATTAACCTTCTGCTTGGAATGAAGGGGGAGGCCCTCTACCTTTTGAGTTTGGCTTTAACGATAAAAAACATGTAGATAAAAATGCAAGATGACTGCAAGAGGTACATGACCATTCACTGCTCATGTCTCTATGTTTTTCCTCCTCAAGTGTTTACAATGGAGCATTTCAACTTGTTATAAGCAGGAATGACTGAGTGAAATAGACTGGAAACAGACCAATTTCATCTTTCTGTCAGCGTCTCATGACAGGCCAAAGATAAACCTCATAAACTGTGAAAAATGAACAAATCTTGGTTTTGATAACCTAAGCTGGGACGAGGACCAAGGAGTTAATATCTCTGGAACCCAGGAGTTTATCTCACTTGTTTTTCAATGATTAATCCCAAACTTATCCTGTTTCGTCAACAAGCTCAACAAGCCAAAAGGGAAGGTTTAGACTCCTGGCTGTGGCTCCTCTCCATGTCTAGGCTTACTGGTGCCAAACAGAGGAATTAACCAAAAGTCTCCCCCTTTTTTTTTCTGACATGCAAAATCGCCAGGCAGCGATATTTCAGAGAAGGAAAACACTGGTGGGAACCACAGATTTCTAGGGGGTGGGGTGGCTCAAGAGAAAACAAGAAGCACAGGTTATGGAGGTAATTACATGGCAAAAGCAACAGGGCAGAAATAAATACGGACTTTCAGGAGTTGGGGAGGACAGTGAAAAGAATGGTCTGGCTGGAGAAGAGTTTCCAGAGCAGGAAATAGTGGGGCTAACATCAGATAGAAGGCTGGATTTGCGAACCCAGTTAGAGGATATGGGACATAATGTAGTGGCCACAGGGAGCCATCGTGTGTTCTGGAAGAGCACAGCCTTCTGTTCTGAATGTGTATTAGAATGCAGGGTGGCGTGCAGGCAGCTGGTGGGAGAAACTAAAATCGGGGTCTAATTGAGAAACATCTCCACAACTGGGACAAGAGGTTGTTAGGGCTAGAATCTTCCATGTTTTTCTTCTTGGATCAAAGTATTTCCCAATTCACCAAAAGTGAATTTTACTATGGAGGTACAGAACTTGTACCGCTATTTACTTATTTTATCCTTATCCGTGAATAACTTGACTATTGGGTTTACTTAACATAATCTGTTATATCTGTAAAATCATAAATGTGACATATTAGTTTTTTAACCCACATGAAAACAAGTACACAGATAGTAAAATAAATTTTTCTGACATGTACTTAACATCATCTCAGACTATCAGTGAAAGTTGCCTTAGTTCATAGGTTCTTAAGCTTGCTGGGGTCACAGACTGCTCTTCTTACCCACTAAAATCTAGATTCTTTTCCCAGAAAACTGAGTGTATGTCTATGTGTACATACGATTCTGTATGCCCTTTCAAGTCACTGTCCCTTGTGTTAAAACCCTTTGACTTATCTGGAGCTTGCAAAACGTGAACCTTATCTTCTCAGCAGGCCAGGTCACTTGATAAATCTTCCCAAAGCTCACTGTGGCTTTGGGGAAGCCTTTTCAAGAGCCTGCAACTCCTCTGGGGAAGTCAGATTCCTCTCAGCTTCTAGAATGTTCTGAGGTGAAACCCATTCCTAATGGCTCCCCAGACACCCTTGCTCTTTTCAGAAACTCCCACTGAACAACTGCCACAGGAAACTCTTTCTATGGTATTGGTTGGCATGGGCCAGAGTGGGTGAGGGCATGCACATAACCCCTTCAGGGCAGAACATGGATGTGGCCTGGCTAGCCCCAGGGAAGTGAGCTGTGCAGTCTTGTCCATTCTTCCAGCCTGTTGCTGAGAGAGGCGTTTGGTCTCACCCATGGCCTATGATTGCTCTGTCAAATCAATTCAAGAGACTATAAAGATATAAGAGCTGAACAGCACCAGCAGGGGACTTTTTTTTTTTTTTAAGGCTCCCTGCCAGATAAAACAAGAATAAATATGAAATGGCTTCATATTCCAAGCATGAACTAATGTTGGGGTTGTGGCTGATACGTAAAGAACAGCTAAACAGGCTTTGACACCGTGACTCTGGAGAGGGCAACGTTCTCACTGGAAGTGGGGGTGTGGGGATTTATCGGGGCTGTTGGGGAGTGAGCTGTCTGGAAGAGGTTCCTCCCTCATAAAAAACTCAGGCCCCTACTGACCGATTCTCACATTAGGAAAACATTGGTAAATCATCAGCATAATCCAAGAATTATTCCCTTCCTCTGCTCTGAGCACAGAGGCCCTTCTCTTCTTATCTGTTTCTAATTTTCTTCATGGGTGCTGTTCCTAGTCCATTAATTGAAAGGATTTTTGGCTAGAAGCCCATTATCCGCCTGGGGAAAAAAAAAACCCACAAAATTGGAGGGGCTGATACTCTGCGTGTCAAAGGGAAATAAAAGTGGATGGGAATAGTTCCTTTGGAATCCCTGTTGGGTTAGGTTTGGAGCCCTGAGGCACAGGTAGGGAGAGACGGCTGCCTGGACATCTTCCCCTAGCCAGGGAGTATGGTAAATCACTAGCTTTCACAATGTCCTCCAGAGAAAATAAGATCATTACAAGACTTTTAAGATCAACCATAATAGACTCCCTACAATTTGTTTTTCTTCTGCTGCTTTTACTAACCCTTCTGGGCCTTCCTCCAATGCTGAGTCTGACATCGCTCAGCAAGACAGGGAGGTAAGAGAAGGGGCTCTGGGGTTGGTCAACTGCCCTGAGTTAAAATACTGCCTCTACACCTTCCTAACTCTGTGGTTTTGGATATGGGGGTTAACCTACTCTGAGCTCCAGTTACTGTGAAATAGAAACTGAGTAACTGCACTATAGAATAGCTATGAAAAGTCAGTGAGATGATACACGTGAAATGTGTCAGAGGGTTCCTGGCACATGGCAGGCTCTCAATTAATGGCAGGTATCATCATCATCACCAACACCATCACAATCTTCCCTGATGACCTGTTGAGCAAGACAGAGGCATTGAGTTCAACTCAACTCAAGGCCATTTAGAATGGATTTGCAAATGGCACTTGTGATAGTACCAGTACTTACATCCCTACTGTCATTTTTCAGCTGGACAATCAAGAAACAGGAAAAAAAAAAAAAAAACAAATGCAGCTGCAGCTATAACATTCATTCATTCATTTATCCAATCAGTCATTCATTTAATAAATATTTATTGACCCACTATGTTCTAGACACTTTTCTAGATTGGCAGATATAGCTATAAGCAGGGAAGACATGATCCTTGTCCTTCTGGAGAGCACAATCATCTCCGCTGTGGGGGTGGGGGAGGGGGAGGGTGGGGCTGAAACACAACCTTAGCAGACAGTGCAAGATGCCTTAAAGGCCATCTGAAATTATTACTTAAGGCTCATGCTGCAAACAAATGGCAGGGTACAGAAATCATCAGGGCCACAGGAACTTAGGGGCTATATTTTCTCCAAATGCCCACAGAAAATCCAATAGGTATTTGCTGACACATCTCCTCAGTACCAGGCACTGTGCTGGGCCCAGGGATGCCATGGGATTAGGGTGTATAATCTAAGTGAAGGGGAAGAGAAGATAGATAAGAAAACAATCATCTTAGCAAATGGCAATGCCTGATCCCCAAAGCATCTGCTACATCACTGTATTTCAGGGATTTATACCAAACTATCCACCATCTTTTGAAGCAGGGTATAAGCTAAACCTTAAACCAACTTTGCATGCCCTAATCATTTATTTCATTTACACAATACTCTTAAAAAGAAGGAAAGCAAAGATTACCTTCCCTACCTAAGAGATGAGACAACAGTTAGACAGCTAGTAGTAGATGCGGATTGTATTCTACTATCCATATGGTTGGTTCCCCTGTCCCTTAACAGCATGATTCCCCACAGGATCCATTAGGAATCTGCCCCTCCCCTCCTCCTCTCTTCACTAGCTCCTAACCTCCCGCATTAGCACATAAGTTGTGGTCTGGGACTAAGAGGGTCTTGTTTTTTAAACAGTTAAATCTTTCATTGCAGACCAATTAAAATTTAAAGACTCTCTCTCCCACCCCTCTCCCCCCTGCTCGCACACTTTCTCTCTCTCTCTCTCTCTCTCTCTCTCTCTCTCTCTCTCTCTCTCTCACACACACACACACACACACACACACACACACTCCCACTTCTCTGAGCACAAAAAGCCGATGACAGCCTGGTGTTTACTATTAGAAACAGGATCTGAAAACCCAATGAGAGAAACCCAGCCCTACACCTCTACTTGTTTTCTTTCCTGCACAAAGTTTCATAGATAAGAGATTGCTCTACCAGCAACCATGAGTGCCACCCACCCAAGCCAACTAGAGAACAAAGCCAACCCTCTTGGCCTTCTCAGCTGTCACACCCTGGCAAAGGATGAGGAGGCAGCATGGTGCCCAGGCAGTGGCCTGGGTACTGGGGGAGTCACAGAACTCCTGTCACACAGCTCTGCTCATTTACTCCCCAGCAGTCACCTGCACACCTGCAGGCCTCAGAATGTGGATGTTCCACTATTCTATCATCCTGGCTCCCTGGCAAATTCAGGGGACCTGCCCTGACCATCAAGGCAAAGTATTTTTGCCCAGCCAAAGTATTATATGTACTCTTTGACTCAGAAATAATAGACTTTAACATGAGATTAAGGTAGAGAGGGCCTGGGAGTCTCTACATAGGGGTGTAAATGTGTTTAAATTACACCTGTGCATGTGTGTGTGTACTTAAAAGTGTATATTTTGGGGTGCACAGTCTATGTGTGTTTGCCTACATACACTGCAGTCTACCGGCTTGACTGAATACCTATCCACTGGCTTGGCTACAATTTTAACTCTCCTGGCTTTCTTAAAGTAGAAAGAACTTCTCAATAGCTTTTCTTCCTAAGATTTATCAGAGCTTAAGATGGTCTCTTCCCAATGCAGTTATACTGTACATATACCAGTACATGCCCCCACTTTGCCTTTAGAGATCTTGGGTTTTCCATGAATTCTCTAGCTAGAACACTCAGAGACAATGATATCATCTCTGGGTGTTAATCTGGATGTTAATCTTCCCCACTAAACTCCCTTCTTCTCTGTTGCCTTAATGGGGTACTGAACAGTGACCTCTGCAAAGCAGCCAGTCTGCCAGGAGGTTCTGGGGCTTCATGGAGCCCAGTCTTCAGAGAACTGCCACTTGCTTTCAGTATTCCCAGGTGAAAGAGGTCATTCTGCTGCCATGTTGGGCATATGCCCCCAGCTCTGTTTCCTGGTGAAGTGATGATAACTCTTCTTTTTTAAGTTAGTTAGTTAGTTAGTTAGTTTGTTTAGAGAGAGACATGTGGGGGAGGGGCAGAGAGAAGGAGAGACAGAATCCCAATCAGGCTTTGCACCATCAGCACAGAGCCAATGCAGGGCTCGAACCCACGAACCATGAGATCATGACCTGAGCGGAGATACAGAGTCTGACGCTTAACCGATTGTGCCATGGAGGTGCCCCAAAGTGATGATAACTTTATCTTTCTCCAGGGTGAAGTCCACACAAGAAAAGATAGAGATTAAGAAGCAAAAAAGATTAATTGTTTGTGATGGAAAGAAATAATCTCTGGCAGGATGTGAGGTAGAAAAACTCTGGGTCTCATGGAGAAGAAGGTCTCTAGACTCTTACGAAACAAGGCAAATGATTTCTGTGGTGACTCATCTTTGGGTCAGCACATCATCTGTGGCAACAGAGCTGTGAGGTTGTGAGGGGGAGCATGCATAGCATGGCACCTGCTTTCCTCAGCCATGCAGAGGAGTACAGAGCCTTGAAGGAAAGACCACAGTCACAGCTAGAGGTGGCATTTGGCAGGAGCCACAGAAACCCATAGAGTTTGTGGTCCGGGCCAGGTCCACCTTTTACCGAGGAAGAGGGGCTCCCAACCCAACTGCTGACTTCCCTTGCAGTCTGAACAAACCACTTGAACTTGCCATCCCTTCTTTCAAAAGGGAAATCTTTCAGGTCTTATTTTGCCTCAAAGATAAATTATTCCAAAAGCACTAATAGCAAACATTCACTATGCCCTAATTATCTGTCAAATACAGCAAGCACCTTCACATGTTTTTGCACATGACCCTCGTACCACCTCATGGTGAAGGTCCGTATGTGCTATTATTTGCATTTTACCAATGTGGAAACTGAGGTTCAGAGATGAGCTAACTTGTTTGAGGTCACACTGCTGGTAAGTGGGTGAGCTGGGATTTGAGCTAAGGCAGCTTGATTTTTCTGCACCCAAAGTCACATTTCAGCATGAGCAAAAATTACTGCTCATTTTAGAAGAATCCAGGAAATGTTAATCAGGAGAGAGGGGTCGCCTTGGAACACAAAGCAAAAGGACCTCAGAAGGTATCAAAGCAGAAAATCGTCTTCCTCCTCTTGAAACTTCCATTCTACAGCATGTACTCCCCTCCAACTTTGGAAACCCACAGCCTGCTAATTCACTTTCCAGATCCCATGTAGCTGTGTCTCTGGGCGATCATAACTTGATGGAGTCAGCTGACAAGGTCTGCAAGACTCTTGGAAAGGTATCATTAATTCGAAATGATGCCAAGTGTCACCTGGGGAGTCCATTTGCAAACACTCTCCTCCTTTCTTGCCAAAGAGCAAGTGTTCCTGTAGCTACCAGCTCCTTTCCACATCACCTTTCTGTGCCAGGCTCCTCCAGCCTGTTGGGGCTGATGCTCCTCTTCCAGCTGTCTATGCTGATGAAGAACAAACCAACAGTAACCCACAGAGGTAATACTGGGTCTGCTGTTGTCATCAAAAGCAGCCAGCTTTCCCGAAAGTTGCTTAGCGTCTGATAGTGTGCATCCCAACATCCCACAAAGTAGCTCTAAGCCAGTAAACAAGTTCAACCTACATTGAGCACTCACTTTGGATCAGATAGCGTACATGATACAGTGCCTGTCCCTCCCCCAAATTATAAATGTACTGCAGGAAAAGACTACTGGAGAAATGCTACAACATAAGGGTAATTAAATACATGCTAAATGAGTGAGCACCATTTAAATTATGGCTGGAACACATTTTGAACCATTAATTTGTATCTATTTTTCATCTATTTTTCTCCTTTCCTGTCTTCTCTCCTTAAGCAAGTAGCCAATCAGCCTTGCCTTCATTGCCTCAGAGATGGTCCATTGCAGAGAAAAAGAAGAAGTTACTGGCAAGGCTCCCTGGCTTTGGTATTCCAAAAGCTGATGCCCAGAGTTGAACCAATATGGTTTGTGGAGAACAAAGGGGCAAAAGAAGAACTGGATGGAGGAAGAGGCAAAGTGAACTGGAGAAAGTCAAAGTAGAGATTTCTCCCAGAACAGAAAAAAATACCCCGGGGCTTGGGGCAGAATGAGAGCATAAGACATCAAGAGAGACACAGACAGAGAGACAGAGAGACTGAGGCTTAGACTGCTGGGTGCTTAGGCAAAGAGGACTCTACCTCATGATTCTTGTCTCAATAAGACTTCCACAAGGCAATAGCTATGTTGTATGTCTAGGCAAATACAGGCAAATTGTTTTTCTGCAAAAATAATTCTCAGGTCTCCAGTGTGCCCACAGAGAGCAGCCAGTCCCAGTGTTGCCATATGGAGGAGGTAAGGGGAAACACGGAGGTAACTTGTTTGGTTTCTGCTTTACTTTGACTCTGTACAAATCCCTAGAACAATGGCCCAGACAGGGTGGAACCCAAGCAATTCTACCACAACTTCCTGGTGGCCTGGACGGATGGGGTGAAGTTGCCAGAAACAATCTAGGATGCCCTGCCCTGGGTGTCCTGTGTTTTTATTCACTAAGTCTGGCAACCCTACATTGGGCTTGAAGTAGAAACTAAGATGACAAAAATGATGTGGACAAAAATTCTTATCTGAGTTTGCAGAACTGAAATGGTGCACTGTGATTTATACTCATTTACATATAACACCTTTTATTTTTAGGGCACATTATAGTTTATAAGGTTCCTTCACATATACTGTATCATTTGACCTTCCCAATAACCTGGGGAGATGAGAAATGTGGGTCTGATTTTCCCAGAAAAAGATAACAGGGATCAGGGAAGCTAAGTCTGCCGAAGACTTGCTAAGTCCACATGGGCCAAGGCTATAACCCAAACTGGCTTTCAGCTCCCATGATGCTCTGCTCTGGGACCCTGCACTGCCCCCGAGTCCCAGCCTGGCCCAGGCTCCAGCATTCCAGACATGACAGCACTCCATTCAGTTCCAAAATGCCTCTCACAGGCTTCTGTGAAGCATGAAGTTTCAGAGGTGTCCGATTCCAGATGATCTCTCTCTGGTTTGCAGAAGGGCCAGAGCTAGAAAATGGTTTTACTTGGTGAGGTGTCCATAGTGAAGTCTCTGTCATCTGTGGGTTCCAGGATGACAAGACTTGTAACAGGTCTAGCTACTAATCCTTTGGGCTCATCATATTCCAGGTCAGGTGACAACTGCCTACAAATAAGATGGCTTGATTCCCCTGGGACTCAGCAAGGATGGTGTGGATGGGGATTTCTGGGGAAGAAAGTTGAGCAGAGCAGGAGGCCTGACTTCGGGATGCTTTGCAGAGCCTGAGAGCAGCGGGAGGAATGCTCTGTCCAGCAGCTCAAGACAGCTGCTGCCTGGGGGGAGGGGCCACTCTGTCAGAGCGCAGGGTTTTACACATCCTAAAATCTTTACTTATGGATGTCAGGTCAAAGGGAAGGGAAAAAAACTCAACCAGACTTGAAAAGTTACCTGGTTCTGCTGTCGGCAAATGGGCCGCAGCTGTTTTTGCCATTACAAAAGCTGGTGCTTTTTTTTTTTTTTTTTTTTTTTTTTTTAAGTATGTTGTAGGAAATAAAGAATATGATCCTGGGGAAGCCCCATGTATACCACTGCCCACTTTGATTAAAATTTCATTTTTCACTCTATACAGAGGATTTCAATGGCAGGAAAATGTTTTTCTTTGCTTTGCTTTTTTTTTCTTTAAGTGCTAGAAGACAAGAACCAGTTTTATTGCCATTTTTTATTCTTTATACTTTGATATGTTATACATATTATTTATTGCCCACTAAATAGTTAATACCAACAATGATAACTCCTCCTTATTGGTGGAAGCCACTTCTGGGGTGTGAGAAAGGGCATCTTACAGATTGGGGAATGAGACACGGGTTCTGACGATCACCACAGTATTCATTACCAACGACTATTTTGTAACATTTCCAAAGCACAATGACATGAAGCTCTGCAGACCTGTGATGACTGTATCTGAGAATTTCTTTCAAACATCTCATCCACTGGCTTGGAGCAAGTCCTCTAAGGAGCCAGCTCCAAGGAGCTGGGGCCATTCTCGTGCCAGCATCAGGACTCCTGGTCCATGTATCTGGCAGGAGTGATGCACTCAGAGTATGGTGCCTGTTCTGACCAGTCCGGTTCACCTGATCCGATGAAAGGTCAGCAGGTCTAAGCTCTGCGCCAGGATTCCAAGGATTCCAAGTTCCCTTCCTCCGCCCCAGGCCAGTGACTTGTAAACGTGGAGGCTCTGCTAAGCACTGGGATTTTATTAAGGGCCTTGTTAAAATTTACTAGAGTCAAATAAAGAAAAGATCCAGCCTTGGAAATCATTCTCCATCCATGTCTCTCCTTCTCCCTGCTTCCCACCCCCACCCCTGATCCTACTTATTCATCCATTAAGCAACTAACTACTGAGTGAATCCGGGAAAGTTACCCGTATCACATAGCTTTAGAAATCACCTCAGAAAACGCCTTTAGGAAGGTAGGGTCACCTCTTTCCATTTGTCTTACTCTGGCAGGTCTGGCGCCTAAGCCAACAGGCAGTGAAACACTATGGTGAAGGATAGAGAGATACAGACTCTTAAATCAGGCCTGAGTTAAATCCTGGCCATTGAATCCGACTGGGATGACTTTGGGCAAGTTACTTAACCTCTGGGAGTCTCACTTTCTGCATCTATAAAATGAGACGAGTACTATGACCTACTGTGTCAAATATTGAGACGGTTAAGGAAAGTAATGCATGTCCACTGCCTACCCCAGTGTTGAGCACACAGCAGGTGCCAAAAATGTGAGCTATTAACAGGGGTCCCGTCCTCCCCCCCCCCACCCCCCCCCAAGGCTGCATTGCTCTATCTTGTGTTTAAGAGAATTTTTGCCAGCTACATGGGGAACTAAGGAGAGGAAAAGCCATGTTCATGCTGCTGGATTCACAACTTGTCCCATCCTTCTGTGATGTCATAATTCGAGCAGCAGCCCACAAATCTGAACACTAACCAGCCCTGTAACTGGTCCCCACCTCCCACACACTTTTCATCACCCACTTGCACACAACATCTGGGGACTCTATTTCCACCCTACTATCCTGTGAGCTCACTGCCCAGATTCCGTGTCCAGCGATACTCAGAGAGCCGGTATCCTCAGGAGGTAAGCATACCAGGGCCTCCAGGATCCAAGGCAGGAAGCCCTCTTCCAGGAGAAACTGAAATTTTGCAAAATGGGATACAGGCAGGGGCATCTCTTTAAAACTGAAATCCCTGTGCTCTGGGGGACCTGAACACAGGTTTCATTTTTCAAAGGGCCAACATGTCGCCAAGATTGGGTTACTCTGTGTTCAGCGGCTGCTTGACCCCTCCCTAAGCCCATACTGAGGCAAAGACCCACCTAGAATTGAACCCGGGCTATACAGGCAGTTCAGGGCAGTCAGGGCCTGAAGCAGTTCCTGGGTTGATGGACATTTTTTGAGCAAGACTGACTCCTTCTACTCATTCAGGTCTCTGCCCAAGTGTCCACCCCTCAGAGAGTCCTCGCCAGACCTCCAAATATAAAGTCCCACGCATCCTGTCTCCTCTGCACGTTTTCCTTTTCTATGACTTCATGCCACTTATTCCAAAGCATCTCACGTATGTATTTGCTTACCTGCGCTTGCCTGCTGCCCCTAGACTGTCAGATCCCTGGGAAGAGAAGCTCTACCTGTCTTGTTCATGCTACGGGCCCAGCATGTGCTAGTTTTTGCACTGAGGAGATAAGGGAAAAGAACAAAAGACTTATAAGATGCCACACAAAAATCTAGACTCCTGCTTGCCATTGGGGCTTAGAGTACAGAGAATGTTCTTTTTAGAAAGGAAGGAAGGACAGTAATGTTCTTTTACTTTTGATGTTCTAAAGATTTACCACACACACACGAACTGACTATAGTCTCTGACATCGTACACAAGGCCTGAGAAACTCAAGGTCGTTTTCTCTGGAAGTATGGCTGGCCATTATATATTACACATGGTCTCTCTCTCATACTCTCTCTTGCTGTATCTAGTGAATTTGCTGAGCCCAAATTGCTGAGGGCCTGGATATCTAAGGACATGGAGTGGTAAGTCAGTATAAATTTGGTGAGAGCCAAGAAATCTGAAGTATTGGTGGGGGCGGGAGGCTGGGGAGATGGGGTCTGGAAGAGAAAGAACAGGAACAGTCGCGGCTTTGCGAAGTCTAAAACAGGTCAACAAAAAGGGGCAGGTCGAGACTCATGTCAAGCTAGCTTCTCTCACGTAGCCACAAATGCTTCCCTTTGCTTCTCTGAGCTGGCAACAGCTTTCTCTGTACATGGGGCTGCAGGGAAGGATGGGGAACAGGGCAGAGAAGGGGAAGCCTTGTTCACAGGAGGATTAAGAAGCAACCTCACAAGGCTGCAATGACTTTGTAGGCTACAGAACAAAACTGCCAAAAGGGCAAAAAGTAAAACCTAGTTATTGAGGGGGGCCGCACATCCATGCAAAAATAAACTGCACACCACCTAACCAAATGAGAACAAAGCAACACCCTTGACAGATAGATTTGGCCCAGTGCAGATTTTCTATATATTATGAAAGAATAAAACAGGAGCAGCTCTGGCCACCCTCCTTGTCATGGCAACTACCACTACCTGCCCCTTCTTAGCAGCTGTCCTTATGAGCAGGATGGAATGCTCCTGCTATAAGGGCAGGTTCAGGGCATGTTTCCTGGTGACCCAGAATCCAGTGGGAGAACTCCTGCAGGTGTGCATTTAAAGGCTGTGGGTACATCTGCAAAAGAATGCTGGAATTCTGAGTTTCAGGAGCCAGTGAGCAATGGGGTCCCAGAAGCCAGAGTCTGGCAATATGCATGTTCACACACACACACACACACACACACACACACACACACACACACACACAGGCAAGAATGGTTTCTGCTAGGATTGTCCAAAAGTGATACATAATCCATAGCTGTGTAACTTTGTGTAATAACCTGTCTAGAGCCTTCAAACCTTTTTGATAAAATTAAGAAATTGGAATAGGTACCCTCTAAGGATTTTTCAGTTTAAAAATTTTAGACTTCTATGCAAACATTACTTTCTATGCTCTTTTGTTTTTTTCTCCCCTGCTCTTTCTGTTTCATCTTCTGCCTTTCTTCTTTTCTTCCTCTTGGCCAAGTGCCCTTCATTTGCCTCACAGGGGCCAGTGACCCCCAGCAGCCAACCAGGAAAGCCAGCAAATCAGCAACTGTTTTCACAAGGTTTGGAGTAGCTGATGTCCCATGGTTATGGTTCAACTATCCAGCTCCTAGGCTCTAAGACAAATCCCCAAGTCTCTTGTTAAGCATTAAATAAGACATACCAGCCAGTCAGCAAAAGAGAGTCTCCTGACTGAGTCCTGGTGATATGGAACAATAAATACAGTCACTGCACCAAGAAGCTTAGTCTAATACAGAAACAGGTGCGCCCAAATGGCAACATTTCTGCTGCAGAAATCAAGACAGGCTCATGGGGGAAATCTAGCAACTAAGGCATCATGCTGACTGTGGGAGAAGTGACTTTTGGGGATCCAGAAAGCCTTCCTAGGAGAGGGCATGATAATGTTCAAGGTTAGCAAAACATAATATCCTCATTCTTCATTAAGTGCATCTACTCCTATAAATTGAGAAATCACATCATTTGGGATGGACCCATCCATTAAACATACATAGTATGTGTAGTTATCATTTGTTGAGTGCTATCTGCTATGAACTGCACTAAACTCCTCATACACACCTCATTCAGTCCATAATAAAACAGGAGATTGATGTCAGCACAGTGTTAAGAGCATGTTGCTAGTCACACAGATTCTGGCTTTCTCTATACCTCCATTTTTTCATCTGTGAAATGGGACAAAGAATAGTATATACCACATAGGGTTAGTATGATTTTTCAATTAAATATTATATAAAGCACTTAATACAATGTTAAGAATGTAGTAAATGCTCCATAAACATTACTTATTGTTGATGGAATCATTTTTCCATATATACCTACTAATGTCTAGAGAGCGTAAGTGAGCTCTCTGAGGTCACATGGCTTGCATGTCACCACACTCTGTCATCCCTTGTGATGTAAACTATCACTGCTTGATGGCAACTTCTTTAAATTTTCCAGTAAACTCTGCACCTTCTGGAACTAGACCTGCAATCTACCTTTAAAAGTCATTGTGGATCTGCAGGTCAATTAATCTTGCCTTGGAAAAGTCATGCAAATATATGGCATATACAGTAGGGCCTTAATTAGAGTTAGAGGTGCCTGTAGTCTTTACCTTGAGGTCAGTAGATCAGGTGCTTCATGATCATCTGTGATTCCTCTTTGCCCACCCCTCCCCCCCATTCCAGACTCTTCTGGAACATTCCCTTTTGTTCTTCCCTAATGACCCAGCTCACCCCAGGCACTGGGGGTCCCCAACACAGAAAAGTCAAGGAGTGAGCCAAGAAGAGCTATGGCATGAAATGGGGCTGGAAAGGCATAGACCCAGCAATGCTGGAGGCTCTCACAAAAAGCTTTTAAGGAAAGGAAAGCAGCTACCTTGGGGGGCGTTCATAACACTTATGCCAGTCCTCGCTTGCAGCATGGTGGAAAGGGCAGGCCAAACTACATATCATCTGCAGCCAGCTCCTCAGAGTCCACTGAATGCTTCCCATAAGCCTCTATATGGCAAGGGGGCCAAATTTCCTGGTTGACCTCAAAGGCATGTACTACAGCAGTAACTAGGAAGCATGGAAGAAGTGGCATAGATAATTGGTCCTAGGAGGCAGTCCTAGAAGAATTTTGTCTATAAGGAAAAGAAGAAAGTAAGAGAAAGAAAAGCCTAAGGAATGCCTTAGTGTCTTCAAGCAGCTCCCAAGTTTTATTTCGTTTATTTGCTTATATGGGGAGAAGTCAGAGAAACAATCTGGAGCCAATGAGGATCAAAGAAAGGAAAAAGGGCTTAAGCTGGAGAAAAATTCCAGTCGGACAAAACAAAGCTCTTTTTGAATGCAAGGCTGATAAGATTGCTAGGTTTCACTGTTGAGTGAGGTTATGGTTCTAAATCTCCAAAAAGCAATTCAAAAGCAAACAAACAAACCAAAACTCCCCAAACCCTCCCTCTCCTCCCCAGTCCTTTATGTCTCCCACTTACACCATTTGTCCCAGTATTACCAGCATCATTTATACCATCTGTATTAGAATTACCTGGAAAACTTATATAAATACAAGTTCTCAGGCCTCACCTCAGTCACTACTGAGTCAGAATCTCTGGGAGATGGGTGCACCATAAACCACAATTTGACAAGCTCCCAAGGTGATTCCTATTTACATGGAAATCAGGGAGTGAACCAAGGCAAGGTGCCTTCCACCTTGAATTTTCTGAGTGTATGCATTTTATCAAAGTCATCAGAGGGCTGCTACAAAGGGCACTAAAATAAAAATGAAAGCTGCCTTTCCCAGGGAGATGGTGTTGCTCAGTGCTAGAGTACCACCCTGACCCCAGGGCACAGCCAAGCTGATGAGCTGAAGATACAGGTTCAGTCGGTAACCCTTGATTACAGACAGACAGCTGACAGGGGGCTGCCAGGCCTCGTCCTGGAGGGATGGGGTGGGAAACGTCACTTAAGGGCAAATTCCTGTGCCTAGAAATCAGATCTGAGTGCAGCACTCCCATCCTCTACTAGAGAAAGAAACCTTACAGTGATTTATCTTTCTCCCTCTTCTTATCTCTGAGTTAGGCGCTGAACTGTGCAAACACACATATTGATTTGCTCTTCGCTCCTGGGCGCAGGGCAGTCTTCTTGCCAAGGGACTGAAAACATCTCCACCCATTCTGAGGTGTGTGACTGCTGATCCAGGGGAAAGGGGAGGGCTTGAAGGCACTTATGTTTCTTTTTTTTATGTGTTTGTTTGTTTTGTTTTTTTGGCCTACACAGTGTTTTTGTTTTGTTTTTAACTTGTCTTTTTTTTTTCTTTTTAAGTATAATTAACATACAGTATTATAGAAGGCAGTTTTCTTTTTCCTTCTATTGCAACTACATCTTTGCAACATGAACACACAGGCTGGCATAAGGGACTCCTTTTCCTGGGCACTCTTGTGGTGACTTCCTCAAGGTTGCAGAGAGCGAATTTTTGCCTCTCTCTGCTGGGTGTCCACTGGCACCCAGCCTTGACGCCTAGCCTCTGCTGATTCTCCCAGGCCGATTTGCCTCCTCCTACTCTGGGCTGCTGGGTGATAGGAGGGGAAGTGCTGGCCAGGGTTGTTTCACAGAACTTTGAGCTGCATCATGGAGAGGGAAAGGGAAGGGATACTGTGTTAAGAATCAGAATCACCCAACTGTGTCAACTCATTCCCTACGACTGTGACTCTCTCACCAGTGCAAACACTGGTGCTTCTCAGATCTGGGAGCCGCCATTTTTCAGAGGAGGGGATGCAAGTGGTGGACTGCCTAAATGAAACAACATTGCCTGCCAGTCACAGTCTCATTGGAAGTCTTGATTCTATTCCTTGCTTCACAACCAATTGTGGGTTGTGGCATATGCAATTTGTCGCTAATTACTGTCCCAAGCTAATTCAGTTAAAAAAATTAAACTAGAAAGACCTGTAGGATCACTCCCACTCCCATACATTCCGATAGCTTCCTTGAAGGAAAAGGGGATTAGGTTTATCTAGATTAGTGAATTTGTCTATGCCTTGCATCTTATTTCCTATGTACTCAGAAGGCCCATAGTTATGTCATAACTGTTACATCCATGAGAATCAGAAAAACTAATGGCTTAGCAGTTTTCAGCAAATTGTGATCACCTACCACCTCTACCGTTTGCTTAAAACAAGCTGGAGAGTATGCCAAAAATGCAGATTCCTGGGCCCTGTCCCAAAATACTGAGGGTGGAATCCTGAAATCTACATTTTAAATAAATGTTCTTTTCATACCTATCATGCCTTTCCTTCGAAGCATAGCTGAAAATATTCCACTTTTATAAAGGACTAATTAAATAAGTCCCCCGAAACCTCCTATAGCCTCATAATCCATTTGCTTTTGCTGCCTCCAGCGTCCACAGAAAATACACATACTTTTTTTCAGTTCTTTGTAAATAGTCTAAAATATTCCTGTTCTGTGTTTTGTTTAGGAATACACATGTTCCCTGGTCCAGAAAAGAGACTGGCAGGCTATAGTCCTTAGGCCAAATCTGGCCCACTGCCTATTTGTGTAATAAAGTTTTATTGGAACACAGTCATGCCATTTTGTTCACATATTGTCTATGGCTACTTTTATACTGCAATGCAGAAGTGGACAGTATGGCCTGTAAAGCTGAAAATATTTCCTATTTGGCTTTTTGCATATAAAGGATTCTATGGCTTAGAAGGGTGGAAGAGAATGGTTGGTTAGTTGTTGGACAAATCCATTTCTTTGTCTTCCTGGCACGTATCTAGACTACATTTCCTAGCCTCCTTTGCAGTTAGGCCTGATCATGTAACTGAGTTCTGGCCAAGGAAATGAGGAAAGGAATTGAGACTGGCCTGGACTGTTAAATCTCCCTGACTTGATCCTCCTAGCTGCAGACAAGCCTAGCCTTGAACCTAGGTGTCATCCTATTGGAGGTTCCAGAGATTCATGAAGGAGTTTGGGTCTCTCTTAGTCATTACTTGGGACCAAGCCACTCATGCATGGAAAACGCATTTTGGGCTTTATGTAAGAGAAATAAATCTCAATCAATTTGGGTCATTACACATTATATTGAATTCACTTGCTAGAGCAGCCCAATTAATTCAATTTAAACACAGAGTTCTCTCCATAGGTAAAAGAATTAAGGAGGGAGGTCCTTTGCATTTTCAAATGCAGGATGGGAAATAATGGGTTGCTACCTGTTTACAGGGAAAGAGAAGGTTAGAGAAGACAGGGCAGTGGTTGTGGGAACTGTTTGGCCTGAGGGCTAGCGTCACATCCTGTAATGCCAGCATAATGAGTTTGTTCTCCCCACTGATGACAGGTAGAAGCCTTGTCATTCACAGTGCTAGAGGAAGAGACTGGTCCCTTTCTCCAAGAAATAAGTACCTTCAGGGGAGATGGAAAAGTCTAGCATCCAGGTTAATATCTTGTAGAAAGCCACAAAGTGCAGGGGAAAGAGTTCTGATAAGGTGTGGCAGACTTGGCTTTCAGATCTTTCCTGAAAGAATTAGCTGTGTACCTTAAGGTAAGTCACCACCCCTTTGAAGGCATGACTTCCTCATCAAAACAAGTCTACATCTTTAAAATGTCAGAACCATACTGGATTTCAAATATAAGCTAGCTCAGTGGTTTCCAAAGCAAGTTCCAAGAATCCCTGTGATCCTTCAGAGGTCTCTCAATATCTTCTATAAGGTTTAAGGGATAGGCAATGGGTAGATTCTGGGCTTCCCACTGACTGAACCAGTATGGCATGGCTTTTTATTTATTTATGGGGGGATAGTATTTTGAAGCGATAACTGATATGTTCCACACCACACCCACCAATACCCATACACTTTCTTGTACCCAAGCACACAGGATATATTCTACCTTTGCCTTAGGGATGGATTGTCCTATACAACATAGAGAACAAAGAAATTAACTCGTGGCTTTTAAGTTTGAAAAATCTAGACCTGTGCTGTGCAACAGGACAGCCACTAGCCACATGTGGTTATGTGAATTTACGTCAATTAAAATTAAACGTTCAGTTCATTGGTCATACCAGTCACATGTAGCTGTGGCTACCATAATGAACATTTCCATCAGAATAGAGAATTCGGTTGGACAGTGCTGATCTAAGCACTAAGTACTTGGGGTATACTGGATTAGTCAGAATTAGTAAATTCTCTGATCCAAAGATTTCTCCAGTTGGGAAAAATATTGAAAAGGATTGTGAAGGGAGTTGAGACACAGATGGGCACATGGTAGAGACCCCTTTCTTAACCTTTCTCTGCCAAGCAGCAGTACTGGACGTGGATGGGATGAAGAATGATAGAAGCTGAGGTCTGAGGAGACCAACTGTGCCAGGTGGAGCCAAGTGAGGGGACAAAGCCTCTCAGAATTACCTTTGCTCTGTCCTGGTGCGGGGGCATTAGAGAAGAATGGATTCATGGTGGCAATTAGCAGTCTTGAAGGGGAGACAGTCTTTGAGAGTTTCCCAGAGCTTCTGAGGGGCAAGGAAGTAGAAGAATAATTTCCTGTGCTGGGCAGAATTGCAGGGAAGAAGGAAGGTGGATGTAAAGAGGGGGTTGTCTTATTGGGTGCCCAGGTAGACAGACTTAAATGCTCTGAACTAGATGCCCATCACCTCCTTCTTTATGTGGGCACCATTTAAACACCCAGGAGCATGGACACAGCCCCAGCAGTGTGTGAGGTTTAGCTTTTGTGGAAAGTGGGAATGAGTGAGAAATTGTTATATAAACTGATGTTTGCAGACTGCGTTTATATACACTATGTATTTCTTATATTTTCCTTGTACAAACACAATCCTGCCACTGAAAATAATGAAAGGTTGATCAGTTCTACGAGTCAGAGATTAATGTTTCTTGCAGCTAAGGGTATCCTATTGGACAAAATGTGTCTGGGGTAACAGGAAGATGCAGGAAGTGGTTTCAGACCTGTCACTGTTTTAGATGAAACATAGGGTGTGTAAAGGAGACAAAATTCTCTGGCACATGCCCTAACTCCCCTCCCGAAGGGAACAAGAGCCATGACAAGTAAACAATAGAGTATGTGCTCTGTGCTTAAACACAAAAACTCACCAAGAGGAAACACACCCCATCCAAGCTTAAAGCTCTGCCTTGCTCCACAAGAAAATGAGCAAACGATGAACAGGTAGTAAGCAAAAATGTGCTTCTTAGTGAAAGCACTGTAGCGTTTGTACTTCTAGAGACGCCCAGTCTAAAATGATGTTCCCTGGGTGCCTGAGTGGCTCAGTCAGTTGGTGTCCGACTTTGGCTCAGGTCATGATCTCACGGTTCTTGAGTTTGAGCCCTGTGTCGGGCTCTGTGCTGACAGCTTGGAGCCTGGAGCCTGCTTCAGATTCTGTGTCTCCCTCTCGCTCTCTGTGCCCCTCCCCCACTCACACTCTGTGTGTGTGTGTGTGTGTGTGTGTGTGTGTGTGTGTGTGTGTGTGTCTCAGTAATAAAAAAAATTTAAAAACATTTTTTAAATGATATTCTCTGGCTATATGAAGGGGCCTATGAAAATGAAAGCTCTGACTTCCATTATCTGAGCATACTCTCTGTGAGTTCCTGAAAACTTCCTAATCAATTTATTTATTGTCATACCAGCCACATTTTTATCACTCTGGATGGCCATCTTATGGTGAGGAGTTGCATGAGTGTCCAGATACACACAGGCATATAATGCAAGCACACCAAAGAAGGTCCTGAGAACCAAAGAAGGCTTTAGTGTGAGTTCTTCCATGAGGTCCACATGTTGGCATCTACAGCAGTGAGTCTCTTGGCAGAGATGGACTTGGGGTTTCATTTCCTCCATTATTATAAGAAAATGGTTTGTTCTTTGTAAAAAAAAAAGGTGTTATATTAGGGTTCTATTAAAAACTGGAGGCAGTGGAATTTTCATTTAAAGAAGAATGATTATGGGGCACGTGGGTGGCTCAGTCGGTTAAGTGTCCCACTTCAGCTCAGGTCATGATCTTGCAGTCTGTGAGTTTGAGCCCTGTGTCAGGCTCTGACAGCTCAGTACCTGGAGCCTACTTTGGATTCTGTGTTTCCCTCTCTCTTTACCCCTCCCACATTCATGCTCTGTCTCTCTCTCTCTCAAAAATAAAACATTAAAAACACTTTTTAAAAAGAAGAATGACTATAAGACTAAAGGTTTTCACAGGTCCTTAGTATTCTTTAGGGACAGCTCTAGACCTCTGGGTTGGAGGCCGTTGGCAGTGACAAGAAGCTATGGTAAATTCTCCAAAGCCTTCTAGGAAACTAGGGGGCTTCTAAGCTCACTGGGAGATCTCCTCTCTCTCTCTGTCTCCTCCTCCTCATTCCTACCTTCTGTTCTCTTTCCATCCTACTCCTAGCTACCTTCTCCCACGGATGTCTCCTAGAATCTTCACCCTGCCTCCTGTGCCCCAAACTCTTGGGCTCCCCCACCATATTAAAGGCCTTCTCTGCAAGGTGCTAGCAGAGATAGAAAAGTTGGGTGAGTGTGTCAGTGTGTGTGTAAGGGAGCCAGAGGTTGTGTTTTCACCTGTGCTTCACCCATCTCCTCAGACAGAGGGGAGCAGATATACAAGGGGCAGGTGCATTTTCTGAAAGGCACCAAGGACTGAATACAGGGAAAGGGAAAGAACTGTTTTTTCTCCCCAGTGGAAACATTTATATCCTGAATTTGGAGAATTAGATTCTGCCAGAAGGTCACATTGGGTGCGTCCTGAGCTATGGGCCTCATGAGTGCTATTTTATTTATCCTCAAAACCAGCTGGGACATAGGCATAATTATTCTTCTTTTATGAATAACCAACGGGAGGATCAGAAAGGTGAAGAACATGACCAATCATCCAGCTGGTAAGCCTCTGAGCCAGGAACTTAATCCGGAAAGCAACACTAAGGTCTAGCAACTGGGAAACTCCAGGACGGCCAGTCCACCCAGGGAGGAAGAGGAGAGCCATTGAAGGGGCTATGATAACAGCTTGTGCTTAATAAGCACTTATCTCATGTGCCTTATCTCGTGAGCAGCAAGACTGGGATTTGGCTGAGATCCTAGAGTTTGAGAACTACATTGCCCCAGTGTGAGCTGTGGGCAGACACATATTCTCTAACTTCAGGAGGCAAACCTTCCCGGTACGGAGAGGAACCTGTCTATCACAAACCTCTCCCTGGGCAGTGGGAGCAGATAGGCTTTTCCTGCCAGAAGTTGCCAGAAGGGCTGCGAGGCTTTAAGGTTGACTAAGCCATAATCCTACTCTAGATCATGTTGCTGCTTCCGTTTCCTGAGCAACAGCACGGAACTGGGAGAACATACGTGCTATTAGATTTGGACAGGGAGGCGAGCAGCAGTGTTTGTCACTGGGAACGGAGTGTGACACAAACAGCCTGGGCTCCGTGCCTTGCCCAAGCTGTCACACGCACCCCATCCTCCAGAAGCAAACTGATAGCAACCCAGAATACACCACCCCCTACTTGTCTTTAAAGAAGAGTAGCAGAGGAATGGGGGCAGAGAAGAGACAAAATGAGAACACACAAACCCAAGACATAGGGGCAGCTTCAAAAAATTCCTACCTAGGCATATAGAGTTCTCACAGGGCCATGGGATCAGAGGCCAACTGCGACTCCTGAAGTCTCCAGACACATCCAAGTCTCACTGAATTAGAAGATAATCAGTAAACTCAATTCTTCTCATTAGGATATGGCTCTTCATTACTGTGGCTGGTGCTTTTGCAGAGAAGAGGTCTGAATGGAAGTGTGAGTCAGGGCAAAAAGTGCTGCAAGTTTCAGAATGCAATCCATCCTTTTACTGAGCCCAAGTCAGAGAAGGATGTGAAGAAGGCACTTTTCCAGACACAGTTTTGAAATCAGTCAGAAAGTTAAGAGAATTTCAAAAATTATCTTGGATCCATCTGGAATCTTAAAGAAACTATCACTCACAGAAGAACAGGAGTGAATTCAGATAGTTCCAGCCCTGTAATGGAAGCAGCAACTTGGGCTCCTAAGTGCCTGGATCATTCTGGAAGGTCATACTTACTGCATGTCTCCTCCAAGCACTTCTGCCCTGTGGTGGATTCTGTAGATGTGATGTACCAGAGACCAAACCACATGGGTCCAGAGAAAAGTAGAGAGACTCAAATTTCCCTGGAACAGATGGTAAATTCTTCACTTTTTTCTTCTCTTTGATTTTGTTTTCTCGTGAGTTCCTTCTGCAGGCTGCACTATGGGGAATCCAGGAATACCTGCTAGAGACCAGGCATGCAGGAAACCTGGACATTTCTGTGGCAAAGAACCCAAGAGATGCTGACACCAACTTTCTTCTTGACAGAGAGGGAAGCACACAGCTCTGGGGGCCTTCTAGAGTCACGGTATGCAAATAATTCAACAAATGGCTTAACAGCAATGCTGTCAGAAAAAGAATTTCCAATTCTATCACCATGGTGACAGCTCATCAAAGAAAAAAAACCTAAATCTAAAAACTGCCTTCTTTGGCTGATGAAAAATAATAAATAGGGCTCCCAGGCTTGTACCTTATATTAACTCTCAATGCCACCCTGAATTCTCCCCCAGCTCCACCCTCATACCTGGCCAGGTCTTCATACAGTTACAGCCACCTGATTCCCCATGATGCTCTTGAGCCCAGGAACTTAAAAGACGAGTGGTTCATTCCCCAAACTCCCAAACCTCCAGCCTGCCTCCTCTTCCCATGCTCTTCCTGGCATTTATTAACCCCTGACCCCGGGTTTATTGGCTGTCCATTGCAATTTCACAGACAGGGTATTTCTGGAAGTGGCTACAAGCCCCAGGTTGAGTCTACTCCAGGGATGGAGCATTCACAGGAGAGAAGGCTAGTATGTCCGGAGGGACTGAGTCAGAAATGGCACTTGTGACTTCCTTCTGTTCTAAGGGCTATGCCACAGGCAAATTTTTATATTAAAAACTGGATCGTATAAGTCTCCAAGGCATCCTGAAACAGACAGCATATATATTTTGCCATTTCGAGAACTGTGATCCAAGCAACTGCTGAGGGAGTGACGTTTTCAAGAAGTGGGGCCAAGAGCAGTGATGGAAATACAGAAGCAGCAAGCTGTAGGTGTAGGGAGGCTTGCTGAATCTTGTAGGAACAAGCAAATACTAGGAAGCACCCAGTCGATTGACTGCAGATTACTGCATTCTTACCTGGCCACACATTGGAACACTGCAAGATTATGACATACAAACAACTGAAGATCTAGGCTTATTGATGTGGAGAGATGTCCACAATATGTTGTTAGCAAAAAATCATGCTACAAAACAACGTATATAGTGTAATCCTATTTAAAATTTTTTAAAAAAGTTTATTTATTATTGAGAGACAGAGGGACACAGAGTGTGAGCAGGGGAGGGGTACAGAGAGGGGGAGACACAGAATCTGAAGCAGGCTCCAGGCTCTGAACTGTCAGCACAGAGCCCGACGTGGGGCTCGAACTCACAAACTGTGAGATCATGACCTGAGCCGAAGTCGGTCACCTAACCAACTGAGCCACCCAGGCACCCCTAGTGTAATCCTATTTAAGGTATGTTTTTATGTGCCTATACACATAAAAGAGTAGAAGGCTGTATAGCAAAATGTTAACCACTGTTACCTCTTGTGGTTTCTCCTTTTTATCTTTCTAAAATTTTGGTGCCTAAAGCAATATTTTATGTGGTGATTTTATATTAATATTATATCAAAAAATCCATAAAACTCTAAAGTAGAGTTAAGAGTGACTTTTCGGGGTGCCTGGGTAGCTCAGTCGGTTAAACACCCAACTTTGGCTCAGGTCATGATCTCGCAGTTCCTGAGTTTAAGCCCTGCATCAGGCTCTGTGCTGACAGCTCAGATCCTGAAGCCTGCTTCAGATTCGGTGTCTCCTCTCTCTGCCCCTCCCCAGCTCACACTCTATCTCTGTCTGTCTCAAAAATAAATAAACATGAAAAAAAGTGACTTTTCAAGGATAAAAGATAGGGATCAGGTCTCTACTCTACCAGGAACTCTGGTGGGAAGTAAATTAAAGGAACCACATGGTCGCTGCCCTCACAGGGCTTGAAGTCTAAACAAGGTGATACATGAAATAATCACTAGGTCTCAGATCTTCAGGAGTAAATGAGCAAAACATTCAATGATGGTGGATCATGTTCTCACATGTAGATAGACACAGGTGGTTAAGTGGACAAGATTATCTAGATTCCCATCCCAGATGGATGTGACATTGATCAAGTCGTTTATCTGCATGGAGACCTAGTTTTCCCATCTAAAAGTGGGGTAACAGCAGAAGACCCACCTCAGAAGACTGCTGTGCTGTTTAGATGAGGTAAAGACAGAACACAGTGCCGACAGGGACATTCAGGAAATACCAACTATTACCATTACTATTCATTACCATTCTCACCAAGGGCTCTGTGAAAGCAGGTATGGGCACAGCACAGACACAAGGAAGACAGCCCTTTGGCATAATATCACCTGATGCTGACAGTCCTCTACCTTCTGGGAAAGATCCTTCCTTTAGCTTAAGTGCTTGAAGAAGTTTTAAACAAAATGGCACTCATTTTCCCAGGAACAGGGAAGCCTGGCCCACGCCTCCCTGGCACAGCGCAGTATTCATTGTAGTGCTTAATCTGTTGGTGACTTAATCTGTTGATGAAGCCAATCAATGGCTCCCTCCATCCCCAAGCAAATGAACTGCTCCCCTCCAATCGAAAGACACCTTTAATCTGATTCCTTTTCACTCAACTCTCTACCATGACCCACGTGTCATTTCATTCCTTCTTTCCCCTCCTGCAAGTAATCAGCCTGGTCCAATTTGCTTGTATAAACAGGAGGCCTAGGTGGGGGGATGTCACTTGGCTATGGCAGTTCTGCTTTTTATACATCCCCCTGCCTTGTTTCCTGAGACCTTTCAATAGAGCCAGACTTGGAGGAGAGTTATATTAAACAGTTTGACTCCAAACCTAAACAGCCCCTGAAGCATTAGTGGTTCAAAGATCTCCTGGTGCATTTATGAAAAGCCATTGATCTGGGAAGAGGTGTTAGTGGACTTGAAATGCACTAAGAAAACTCCTTTGCTGGCAGGAGGCAGAGTGGTTTTCATTAAGGATCTGCCCTTTATCTTGTCACATCACTGACCTGCCCAAGCCGAGATGGGTATTTCCCCTTGCCTTGAGAGGAGGCTGCCTCTGGTTAGAAGTCGTGATAAGAAAGCATTCATTTTTAAGACAGACACAAAGGACAGAAGTGACTTGCTTTGCGAGTGTGAACCCCAAATCTCCTTTATATTCTAACTTTCGTGATCACTTCTGATGCATAAAAGCCTTGAGAACACCATGTGTCATTCCCCGATGTTTGGTTCTCAGGACTAGGAAAATTGGGGGCAAGATGCAAATCCTTGGACTTCAGAGCTTCAGGAACTTGAAATACCACCTAGTACAGGGTCCCTTCTTAACCCGGAGGACGACTTATCAGTCTCAGGACAATGTAAATTGCCTTAAATCTCCCTTCTGCTGCGTACTACTAGGTGACCTGAGATGCATTCCTTCCTGTTGCTGCCATGATTTTCTCATCTAGAAACTGGGCCTGATGCCCTCACAGGGTTGTTGCGAGGATTAAATATGGTAATACATGTAAAGTGCTTTGCACAGTGTCTGGCATAAAGTTGACACTTGATAAACGCCAGCTATTATTATTGCTTGCTATTACTATACTATTATTTATGCAGCTTAAAAATTGTAAGCAACACTTTGCATGTCATGAATATGTGCATTTTCCCGGAATAGGTCTATACACTTAATTTTCATTTTCTCCTAAAGGGGAAGGACCACTAATCTAGCTAGACTTTCTCCTTTAATTGATAAGTAAAATCATGCCCAGAGGTTTAGAGTGTTCTTTCCAGACAGATGCAAAGCCAGAACCAGAACCCCCAAATCTGTTGATTCACTGTCCAGTGCTTTGCAAAGTTCTGAAGGCATTAGCGAAGGGAGCCCAAACCTTACCCAGTGGTGCACAGAAGAAGTGATCTATGAATAAATGTGGAACAGGACTGAACACATATTGGCAAGGTTAAGGCAGAGGGGATGTTCAGGGGTCTGGAGGTGTGATGGCTGTGGAGATGCCAAAAAACTCTTGACAACAGTAATCCACAGGAGAGGCAGTGGGCAAACCAGAGTGAAGGGGGGAGCAGGTGGAGGCCACCAGCCAGAACTTTCTCCAGTTACAGACTTTTATGCATTTCCCATGCATAAAAAAGCACATTTATCCTACAGGCTTTACAACATCCAAGATAATATGCATATTTGACTTAGGAAATAAATAGTTTTCGAGTTCTGAATGATTGTACCTCCATTTCCCAGGAAATGCAGCCCCAGGATTTTGAGGTTTGCATTGTTCTTCCTTTGACCAGGTTCTTCAAAATGCTTTCGTTTTCCCTAGTTCAGTGGTTCTTAAGTGTGTCTTTAGACCACCACCATCAGTATTCCCAGGAAACTTGTGGGAAATGCAAGTTTGGGGGACCTCCTTAGAACAACTGAAGCAGAAAGTCTGGGGGTAGGTCCCAGGAATGTGCTTCAAAAGGGTCTCCAGGTGGCTCTGAAGCACACTCAACTCTGAGAACCACTTATTTAGGCCATCGGTGTGGCAGAGAAACATAACAAGGAAAGAGGGCTTTAAAAAATCTTCCAGAAATTTGAGACCCTGGAATACACTTTTTTTTTTTTTTTTTTTTGGTATGGAATAAACTGAAACTAGATTAGTAACCTAGTTCCTCTTGTATTTTGCAAACAAGAGATCTTGGAGGGAAGTGGAAAATAAATTTCAAGGCCTTTCATCTCAGTTACCATGACATGTTCATTTAGCATTGTGTGGGGAGGAAGGGAGAGAGGGAAGGAGGGGCAGCGGTTAGGCTTGTAGAGGAGAATACACAATTCCAATGGAATCCACTGTAATTTAGGGGCAATTAGCGTCTGCACATTCTCTATCCATGAGGCTCCATTAATCCAGTTAATCCTTATCTTCCAATCAAAAACAAACATCCTTGAGTGTGCTTGGGATCCTTTTAACACATTCTGCCCACCTGGATGCTGTCCTCTGCCTTGTAATCCAGAGCTTTTAGGAGCCACTTCAGCTTCTGGGAAGGGGGGACGACTCACCGTCTTGGCTGGGTCCTGCCAGCTCCTTGGAAATAAGCCCTCTCCCAGGCTGCTCCCTCGCCCGAAGCACACGTTCTCTGGCTAGACCTGGCCTCTCCCTGTCATTACGTAAGTCGCTCTTGGTACTCCCTTGCTATTCTGGGCAGCCTTCCCTGACAACTTCTTGACTTCTCCTTGCCTAAGCAATGCAAGAGCTTGGATAATACTAATGCCTTGCATTGCTAAGACGCTCTGCTGTTTCCAGCGGCCTTTCTTATTTGCTTCACGGGATCCTCCAAACTACTGTAATATCATTACCCCTCTCCGCTTTCCCACCCACTTTGGCCCCCTGCAATTTACAGATGGGGGTCATAGAAGCTTCCAGGGGTTACATAACCTATCAAATTCCCACAGATAGCAACTGGATGACAAGGTAGGTTCAAACTCAGGCCTCCTGATTCGCAGGCGAAGACCTTCCTGCTATAGAACACTGTTTCTTTCTGACTACCCACCTAAACCCATAACACTAATGAATAATGCATTTGTGCTTTCACTGTGTTTATGTCTTTGGGACGCCTTTGTATCTGTGAAAATAAGTGTGTCTTCATTTAAAAGCCTTTATAGAGAAGACATCATATCTGTGTAACTCAGGCTCAAATAATAATATAAAGTGCTTCTACCTATTCAAAATATTTTCATTTTCTCTTATTTTGTCTACAAAACAATCCAACAAGTAGGATAAGCAGTATTATATCTATTATAATGGTAAGGAAACTAAAAGTTGGCCAATAAAAGCAACTTCCTGGCTCAGCAATAGAAAGTGGTATCATTGGGAACAAAAACAGACTTTTAACATCTGGTGCTGTATTTATCTACTAGATGCATGGTTTTAAAATTGTGTTCTGAAAACTGCAGGGTTCTTATATGCCACCTTGGGAACTCCTAGGGGAGCCATGGAAGGGTGGGGCTGGCAGCGCTCTGGGTCTCCTACCCTGGGTTTAACTGGAATGTTCTCTCCCTTAAAAAGCAGCTTGGAAGCTGCTGGCAAGTTGTCATTTCCTATATGGAGTACCCAGCTAGTAGTACTTGTCAGGTATAGACAGTGGCTTCAGGATAGTACAGTTGCAGGCGGCCCTGATCAGCCCTGAGGATCTTATAAACACTTCTGACCTCCCAGCTTGCTGTCAGTATGGGAGGTGAAAACTGTGCCCTGTCCTCAGAGGGGGTAAGCTACCCCACAGCCTTTTCATATTCTGTTCATCAATTCAACAAAATTTGTTAGGCAACTACCATGTACTAAGTTCCGTGCTAGAGTATGGAACTAGAATAATAGAAAACCAGTATGAAGATGACTGATGCCCTGCCCTCATGCAGCTTCACACCAATAAATAATTCCAAATCATAATAAGGAATAGGAAGGAAAGATCTGCCTGCTGTACGAAAGAGTAAGGGTGGGGGAGGGGGTCTCATCCACTTAGGAGGTCAGAGAATTCCACTTTGTGGAGACAATACTGAAGCGAGGCTTTCTCGGCAGGATAGAGAGGGAGAGGGAGACCATTTCTGCTGCACAAAACAAAATATTGTCTAGATATGAAGCAACAAGAGTGTGGCCTGTTTGAGGGATATCAAGGACATGAGCTGGCCCAGAGTGCCAGGAGATGGGAGACGGGTCAAGTGGTGCAGGGCTTAGAATTTATGCAAAGCAAAATGGATAGCTATTGCAGATATTTAAGTAAGGAGTGTTATGATGGATTGATATGTTTCCAAAGATGATTTTGGCTACTGTCTGGAAAAAAAAAATGGGGTTGGTCAAGGGTATAAAGCGAAGAGACTTTTAGGAGCCTCATTAGGGTGGTTTTGTATATATGTGACTTAACTGGCCCAATTAATTTCTAATACTGGAAGTAACACTGGATGCTCTTGAGAGTGGAGCCAGTTATCAGAAAGGAAATCCACGGTCACACAGAGATGCCCTTGGGAGATTTTATAATTTAACGTGGAAGGGAGAGAGCAGGCAACATGGACAAGACTTTAGAAGAACAAGAGTGGTAAAAATGAGAAGTTCTACCTTAGATTTGGATGACAAGGTCCCAGCCCTGCACTATTACATCTTATTTGTAATGTGAGACAGGCCATTTAACCAAGCCCTTAGGCCTCATTTTCCTCAGCTGTGATGAGGGTCCAATAGCCCAACCACAGCAAGTTATCAGGCAATCCGATTACATAATGTAAGTGCAAGTACTTTGTAAATGGTAAGGCATTCTTAAAATACAGGATGCCATTATCATTAACCATGTCAGTATATACACAGTAATTATAATTATAGTTCTGAGTAAATATGGAATAACATTTTTATCTCCAATTGCATCCCCAAAGTAAGTTACTAGCCACCAAGGAATTTGTGTTCTTAGATGGGTTCAGAGTTTCATTATATTCCACCATAAATCTACCTTTAATTTTTCAAATGATAAAGTTGTACAATTACTCAATTTTATTCTTTAGAATTATCATATTTTCTCAAAATTATGACTATAGCCATACTTGCTTCATACTATATCTCCCAAACCTTAGTCATTTATGTTTTAAAGTCATACTTTTAAACCATAAATGCATAAAGATACTTGGTATTTTATTTAAATTGAATTTATATATATTCCCTTCCACTTTTAGCTTTAATGAATTTAAATCTCAAGAATATCACTTGTGAAATATTGATTCCTAATTCACATTAAAATAGTTGGAAGGCTATCAACATACAAATAATCTGAACTATCAGGATCTCACATAACATCAGCAGTAAACACTATACTTGGGAAATAATAGCTTATACCATTCATATTTCAGGGACTTTTTTTCAGTATCAAAATTAATAGGGCCTTTTGCTAGCCTAGGGGTTCTTAACGTTAGAATCACCTGGAGAGTTTTTAAAACTCTTGATGCCCAGCTGGACCCCAGATCAAGTAAACAAAAATCTTCAGGCATGGGACCCTCAGTATACTACCAAGTTCCCTGGGATGATTCTCATTAGGGCCCAGGTTGAGAACTGACCTAGATTCTTGGGTGCCTTCCAGGGCTGCCTGGGCCTCCTAGGACTGTCCAGATATTGAGGACAGACATGGGGAAAATCTGGCAGCAGTGGAGTCAATCACTGTTTTTGTCTCATTCAGAAGGGACTAACCATCTGGATAAAAACAGTAGCAGTGCTACTACTAATAGGCAATATTCACTGAAAGCTAAGTTTACATCAGTTACTCCTCCAAGTAGTTTATGAGAATTACTTCATTAGTATTCATAGGAATGCTGCAAAGGGGGCACCATAATAATCTGCTTCTGAGATGAGGGATCTGAAGCCCAGAGTGGTGTAGGGACTTGGCCAAGGTCACACAGTAGAAGTGACAGAGCTGGAATGGAGGACCCTTGAAAGCAAGCCCAAGTCTCCATCCTTTATTCATGGCTTGCTACTTAAAACAGACATCTTAGGGCCTGGAATCCTGTTCTATGAACCAGAATCTCCTATCTGTGCCTTCTTTAAAAAGTTACTTGTTTGTTTATTTTGAGAGAGACAGAAAGAGAATGCAAGCGGGAGAAAGGCGCAGGGAGAGGGGGACAGAGGACCTGAAGCAGACTCTGTGCTGACAGCAGAGAGCCTGATGTGGGGCTCCAACTCATGAACCGTGTGATCATGACCTGAGCTGAAGTCCAACGCTTAACTGACTGAGCCACCCAGGTGCCCCTCTGTACCTTTTTATTAGACTCCTTTCCCTATCCCTAATTTGGCAGGTGAGTACATTATATTGGCATGCAAATAAAGGCCTGTAGAAGCTGCAGTATTTCCCAGGTCCTATAACCAACTCCATGTGTGGTCTTGGGAGAGTCCCCTAACTTCTCTTGGATGCGCTTTTTCTCATTTGAGTTGCAACAATGAACTCTGCCTCACAGCCATTAACGTTGGAAGAGGAGGCATCCAAAGTGTTGGGTCCCCACTGCTCCTTGCCCTGGAGAAAGCTGCATAGGGAGGGAAGGATGGTTTCCAGCAGCCCAGAAGTCACTTTTCTCCTTTGTAGGATCCAGTTTCCCCCAACAGACTTCAGTCTGAATAAACAAAACTAGATTAACACACCTAGGGGATCTTTGAGTCCAGTCTGAGTTTTTAGCATCCAGCTACAGGGAGGTGAGAAGAGTCTGTTGTTTTCTAAAAGAGAGATGAAGAAACCACCCTCCAATTATGCAGCAGATTCTGCTTCACAGTTGAATAAAGGGCATGAAATCGGATGTTTTCAAGCTCAAAATAAAGCAGTGGAAAATCCACCTCCCTTCTCCCTCCATAAAGAACATCTAACACATTGCGTTTAATTTCCGAATAGGGCAATGTTCTTTTTAAGGGAAATGTTAAGCAGGGATTAAAGACACGATGGGCTGTGTAACTCTATCCTCAGCCCTTTCATTGTTAATAGTATTTTTTTTGGCAGCGTCTGTGCAGAGATGTGGGAAAAACCAAAGTCTTATGTAAATGAGAAGTGACACACTGATAAACCAAGCGCCAGACCTGAGGTCTTAATTACACAGGAGTCTAGATGTCAGAGTGAATGCAGCTTATTGACGTTCAGAGATTTCACTCAGTATTAAGTTGGACGACCTTCTTCCGGGAGCAGAAAGCAAAGCGCAGGTTTCTCATTACTCAGGGCCACGTTCGCAAATGGCAAAGGGCTACGTTCATGCCTGGGCACTTTTCTGGATAGAATACGTCCCTGAACTCTGACACCCCCACTTGCTTGCACTGGCACAAGCAAAGCAAGGTGTTTGCAGGTGTTTCCAGCTGTGGAGTAAACTGCTGGTAATTGACAATGGTTCTTAAAAGCAAAGGTCTCCAATGGTGTCCCCCCCCCCCACACACACACAATAGCCTACCCTCCCCCCATTTGGCATCATTTGTGGCATCTGACACACTGTCAGAGGCATGATTTCAACAGCTAATACTCCTGTGAGGTATATGAAAGCATTAGTAGCTACTTTTTAAGGCTGGGAAGCCTGCAAGGTCAATAATTAACAAGCATTTGTGTTACTGAACAGGACACTTGGGGGACATAGCTCACACAAGGCGTTGCTGGTGGACTGGAGTCAAGGGAGGTTTATATCTCCTGGCTGGGGGCTCTTTTCATTAGCTTGACACTGTGGCCATTATCCTAGGGGGTACAGGCTGTGTTTTTAAAAGGGGCTTGGGCAGAACCTAACAGTTCTCAGTGGGTGTTAGGGTCTTTGCCTTGGAACAGAAAAACAATACAGCCTTTCCTTCCACCCGTACTAATTAAAGTGTCAGGATGGAGCCCCAACACTGATTTGACACATGACATGACGTCCCTTGTAATCTGACGTGTCTTAGGCTAACATCAAAGCGCCGTCAAGGAAAATGAAGCGGGATACTTAGAGTGTGCCCGTTGTAGGCTGACATATAACTCCATCCAGCTTCATTCACAGGCCCTCGCTCACCAGGAGATTAACCCGTCAGGCTGTCGAGTGAGAAGGGACGGAGCAGACCCTGACAGGAGGCCCGCAATGCAGGGGAAATCAAAACAAATCCACCTGCTCAGGGAAGACTTTTTCGACACCTCGTCCCCCTACGGACATCTGTGGCAAGTGTCATCCCGACCACTGGTGTGGCACTGGATCATTTATGACTGCCTCATGACATTATTTTTCACTGTTGTCTTTGTATTGTTGTTTGAGGACTTTGTGTAATGGTCTCTTCTCACTCCACAAATAAACTGCAGCACCTGGCAAGCAGGGAGCAGCTTGAGCACGTGTCTGTTCTAGCAAACTCCTCTGGTGACTCCACGAAGGGCTGGCTGGTTTTCTTTTTGTTTTAGTTTTCAATCTGGCATGCACCAGTACTTTTGGAGAATACGATCAAAATGAAGGATCACAAGGACGAACACGGGTACGGATGTCTTAGCAGTGTCAAAGTATGATGTGTCTAAATGTTTACTCTCAATTTCCTTCTCTGTCCCAGACCAGTAACATACAGCTCGTCAACCGGCACCAATCTGCATGCTACGCTTTGAGTAGCACCATGGCAAAACACTGGGGTGCCTGGAACAACGTGGAACCTAAGATATCTCCTCAATATGTACCTGTTGATTGAAGATATATGTGCTGTACATATAATATATATATATACACACACACACACACATTATATCTATATATGATGCATTCACATCAAACATAGCTGTAGGCGCATACATTCAATTAAATTATGTTTTATACCATACATGTAATTAGAAGATAGGGTTGCAAAACGGACACCTATACCTAGGAGGAATGGTGCAAACTAGCTAGCAAGTTAGCACCAAGAACCACTCGATAAAAAGGCACGCAAGGAAAGGGAATAATGACTGAGCTATGTCTACCCAGAACTGTGTGCCATGCTTGAATTCTCCCAAGTTCTCGGTGGGTCATCCTCATATTTTACCCAAGGGGCAGTGATGCTCACTGAAGGTAAGTCATTCACCAAGGTCACACATCTATTTAGGGGTGAAAATGGGATTCAAATGTAGTTCGGACTCCACACAGCCCATGTTCCTTCTGCTGCACCACATGAATTTGGTGATGTCATGGGTAGCTATATCTTAGTCACATCACAGAGAGCACTAAGAGGATGGGTGTGTTCTTACCACCACTTCCAAGAAAGGATGGCTGTAAAAAAATCACCAGTGGGCTGGCCGAGGTAGGTTTCCAGGGAAAGCAAGCCTAGTAATGAGCTTCTAGGAAGTTTGTTCCTTAAGAGAAAGGCATAGAGAAGGGATGGCCCCTTTGCTTGCTGGACTGAAGCATCAGGACATGATGGCTGGGATGTCCTATAGCCATCTAAGACCCAATTAGAGGATGGTGTCAACACACTGAGGAAGGCAGAGCACCAAGAGAGCCACAGAGAAGCAGAGCAGGAGCCCTAACATCCTGCACCTGGGGTATCTCCCACCTAAAGACTTCCATCATGTGAAATACAGATGTCCCCTGCGAGCCAAAAGCTCACTTTTGTAAGCTGAAGTGGAATAAAGCAAAGAGGAAGACACCATTTTGTAAAAGTGAAAATCCTCTTTGGATTTTGTTTCTTTAGCAAAAGCAGGTATGAACGTAGGTCTTCCGTAAAAGTGATGTGGTATAAGGCGAACTTCCAGAGAAAAGGGAAACTTGTGCACGTTCCCTTACTAAAACTAATTTGAGTGGGGACTGCTCTGTTACTTGCACCCAAAGACACCCTGCCTGATACAACCTCCTCACATGATAATATCACTGGGCTTCACTGCCACTTTTAATTCAAGCCAATGTTTGATTCATAATCTCAGACCAAAGTGTGAAAGAAACTATCATCTAGTTTATGGTGGCAACACACATTTTTCAAATCACCCTTTGAAATGAAATTTAGATGCCTTGAAGGGACCATAAGAGTTTAACTTGGAAATAAAAAAAAAAAAAGAAAAAAGAAATGAAAGAAAACACAGTATGTGACGTAATTCCTACTGACTACATGCAGGGTTTGGTCCAACTTTCGGGACACAGAACCTCATGGCATGTGCAATCACAGCCTGTCAGCTCTGTTTAGGAATTCCCCTGCTCCTCCTTGCGTGTTTACACAACTTTAATACTTTCCTATATTGGCTCAGTAAAAGCATTTTTCTATTGAGATGGCACTGTTCATCTGTATTTATCCCACAGCGAGAAGCCTGAGCTATCTTAACAGTCCATTTTGGTAACTGTAAAGCTGATAAATTGTGTATAAACAGCTCAAATATTTCTGAGAAAATAAAACTGGAAAGAAGAGGATTTTGCTTCAACCACTGAAGACAGTCTTGCATATTTAGAGATTAAGGCTGAGGTGTGGGTTTCTTCTTTCAGCTAAACCCTCATCCCCCCTGCCCTTGACAACTTAATTTCCTGTCCTCTTTGGGAGACAGACGGATGAATATTTAGTGTAGAACATGATTGTGATTAAGCTTCCAAATGTATCTTCATCTGGATTCCAGCTGGTATGGCATCTCAATTACTCCTCTATCCCCCTACGGAACCGTCTTATTGATGTAGTAAGCTTTGCATGATGGCACTGGATTAAAAATCTCCCAGGACTCTCAAAAACTTCTGACCTCAATCAATTATCCCTTAATAAAGGGGGGAAAAAGAGGTCTTGTGCATACATTATGACCTGAAGAATCCCACCAATAGGCATCCTACCTTTGCTGCTTAGTTACTATCCTCAGAGGATGGAAATCTTTCTTACAGCTGGCTCCTTTCTCCTACTCCCCACCTCTGCAAAGGATGGTGCATTAATGTGAGGCTCCTAAACTGATGGAGATGGTGATTAACAGATGTACTGTCAATACAACATGAAAAAGGGTACAAAACCTTCAGCTGCCCACAGTTTCTTTACTGGACCAATATTCCAATATTTGTCACTCTTCCCATGATTCCTGGTACCATTATGCCCAAACTAAATTACAGAAGTACTGCATCATTCTTAGAATCAATTCTAAATATCTTGGCTATGTACATATTATTTTTTAGTATCATTTCTTTTGAGAAGAAGCCCCAACTAATTTACATGGCACTTCCATTCATTTACTCATTTATTCATTCATTCAACATTTACTGAGCTGGGTGTAGGCTGTGTGCCCAGCACTAGGCATGATCTTCAAACAATACAGACATGGAATAAGTTCCTTGTTCTTAGGGAACACAGAATATTGGGGGTGACAGACATGCACACGGGTAATAACAACTGAGTGTGAGCAATGCTAGAAGGAACCAAGTACCAGATACTGTGGAGATACATAGGAGTGATGTCTACCTCAGACTCAGGAGGATACACAGGGAAGGCTTTTTTTTTTTTTTTTCTTATTCATTACACTTGCAGTGGCCTCAGCACTTAGATCAAGTCTTCTAAACTACAGAACTACTATGGGCCTACCCTCCCTCCCTTCCTACTTTCCTTCCTTCTTAGGCATGCTTCAATTCTTGCGCTTACAAGTTGGTGAAATATGACATATTTATAAAATGTTGGGAAAGAAAGGCAGGCAAAAAGATAGTTTCTATTTTTTTCATGCCATGAATATATATTACTTGATGAATGGCTATGGATGATTAAATGCTATACCTAATGTTGCAGACAGTATGGCTGCTGTAGGACTTCAGAGAATGGGGGCAATCTGTGTGGAGTAGAGTATTTGGAAGATACTTCGAAAATGAGGAGGCGGAGCTTGCTTTCTAAAATAGGCTAACAATAAAGTAAGTGCTTTTTACATCTATTAGATGAGACCCTCATTTCCAGCAACCAGACTTATGAGGACATAACCTCTTAGGAACCCAAGGGGCTGCTAAAGAGTCTTAAGAATCCTTCTGGGATGAAAAGGAAAAAGTAAGCAATGGATCTCATCCCTTATTCAAATCTTGCAGTTCTAAAGAAGGCACTTTTCTCCAAGAGGGAAGCTTGCCTCTCCCACTTGCCTTTTTGATTCAATGGCTGTGTGTACACTGCTGGTACATGGCATATACAAGAAAAATGGAAGATGGAGGAAGAATATTTGGTAGCAAAGTGAGATAGACCAGTTTACAGGGCCTACTGGAGAATTTTCAAACTCCAGAATCATTCTTCCAGACAGTGACCAAGGACAAAATAGAGCCCCTCAAATACCTTCATATGCAGATGCTTAAAACAAATCACATTATATATTAAAAAAATCCTCAAAAACTAGGAGAGGCTGGAATGGTAGCCCAAAGCACTACGAACTCATGAAAAATTAATTCAGTCCTCAAAGTCAGCACCAGTAAGGACCGTTCCACATAACAAAAGGTTCTCAGTCACATTAATAAAAACACTGCTTTGGAGTTACCGATTAATTTCAAAGGCGCCACTCTCTGTGTTAGAAGTTATCAAAGACAGATGTGCTAAAAGGGTCCTCTCTATCAATCGGGTGCCCATCTGCTCTCCCAGGGTTGTAATTGAGATCCTTATTATGGTTTGAGCACTTTGCTTTCATTTTAACCAAAACATCTTTGTAAGATCTCCCTTAAAAGCCCAATGGAGAATGAGATTAGTGAAACTGGTCTTCTTGTCCCAGGAGCCAGTACCTCCTTCAGTCCATAGACCCTGGGCTCTCACACACAGTCTGCTTACATCGAGGGTGGGGTGGGATGTTTGTTTGCCACACCAGCATTTGACAACATGAGAATCATGGTGATATTTTTTCAATCAGAGGCAGGAGATTTAATACCAAATCCTGGTATTAAAAAAATAAAATGTATATAAACCTGATAAAACCCAAAGTGATTCATCCATGTACAAAGGAGGACTCACCATAGTGTGCCTTAAAAATCAGTTTCCTAATCTAGTTAATATGTTTCATTGTCCACGAAACAAAAATAAAAAGGTGTTTACTTGTACCATTTCTGGAATACACCTATTATTTAAAGGTACTGCTATTAAAGGCTTCCTTCTACTCAGTGTCTTGATACTTATGTGACTGTCTCTGGGCTGACACTTTACATAAGTAATCTCATTTACTTCTCAAAACAGCCCTGTAACCTATATATCGGAATCTCCTTTTATACTAGAGAAAAGTGACTTGCCCAAGGTCATACAGCCAGAGCAGACCCGGGATTGAAACTAAAGTCTGTTTTGCTTTGCTTTTCACTATCCTGATAGGAATCAGACTGAAATAAAACACCATTAACATGGGCTGGTTGTTAATGTGTTAACACACATGACTACTTAAGTTTACTAGAAAAGTTTGAGTTATAAAATATGCACAGATTACCTATGAGTATACACAATGAGTTGGTGATTTTCCTGGTTGCTGGAGATCCTTCAGGACTTACTTTAATGATAAGAACAATTTATAAGTCATAACCCCAACACATAGAGGTAACAGGAACACACAACTAAATTCCATGAAAATACTCTGTTCCCTGAAGTTGGTTTAGGGTAACTTGATAATATGCATATTAAATTCTCTTTTGAAGACACTTTACACTGGCTACGTTTGAGCTGGTGTTATGTTCAAACACAAAGTCTTGAATAGTAAGCCTTGATATGATTATGCTTAGCTTTTAATTTCTTCCAAACCAAAGCTGTGTATTTCATTAACCCTTTGGTTTAGAAACAAAGAGAAGCATGTGAAAACAATGCGTTCCTTCTTTCCTCCCTCTACGTGCCCAGAGAGGAAAAGGTGGCTGATTTAATGAGGAGTAGCTATCTCTGGTTTATCAAATTCAGGTCTTAAAATTAGCAAAGGACAGGAATAAAAGAGAGCTTGGTCTTTGGAAGGCATGTGTACTGGGGGCTCAAGATTGGGATTATGCGGATTCTGGCCAGGTTAACGTTAAGAATGATGTAACTATGAGAGATACAACACACTGTAAGTTGTCCATCATCTTTCTTTTTGTTCTAGGAAAAATTCTGGATCTTTGATAGGATAGCTATGGGTAGAGAGAAGTAGAAAAAGCTTAGAATGACCAAATTAGCATGCATAAGAAAAGACACCACTTCATACCCAGTAGGCAGTAGAGTGGCTACACTTAAAGAAAAAAAGGACAATAATAAACGTTGAAAAAGATGTGGAGACAGTGGAACTCTCATACATTGTTGGTATGAATATGAATGACAAGCCACTGTAGAAGACAGTTTTGAAGTTCCTCAAAAAGTTAAACACAGAATTAACATATACGGCCTAGTAATTCCTGAGTACATACCCATGACAGTTAAAAACATACACCCACACAAAAACTTACACATGAATGTTCATTGGCAGCATTATCATATAGCCAAAAGGTAGAAACCATGCAAATGCCCATCAGCTGATTGCTGGATAAACAAAACACAATCTACCCAAATAATGGAATATTACCCAGCCATAAAAGAGAAACGCAGTACTGTTACATGTTTACAGATGAATGAATCTTGCCAACATTACGCTAGGCAAAAGAAGTTAGACATAAAAGGGTACACAGTGCATGATTCCATTTATGTGGAATGTCCAGAAAAGGCAAATCCATAGGGACAAAAAGTAGATTAGTGGTTGCCAGGGCTGCTGCGAGGGAGGGAAAGAGACTGCTAATGTATAGCAGGTTGTTTTTAGGGGTGATGGAAATGCTATGGGATTAGATAGTGGTCACAGTTATACAATAGTGCAAATATACCAAAAATTGAATTATATATTTTAAGATGGTGAATATTATGTTCTTTGAATTATATCTCAAGGGGAAAAACAGGGCAAAGGTTTTCTGGAAAAAGAAGGGCCCCCAACAGTGGTGCTTTACCGTCTTTCAATTCAGTGGGGCTGAAGAACCAGCTCTGTGTTCTGGACTTTCCAGAAAAGGAGACTAGTTACTGCTGCATTTTTGGAACATCACAATGGCACTAAGTATAGGCTTCCTTAGCTCTGTACCATGTTTATCTTCTCTGGAGAGTCAGTCCCTGTCCATCGCAGCATGGGGAGGACCCCTCCACGGTTCAGAGCTGCTCTCGGGCAAGGCAGCCGCAGAGATGCTGGGTCACGCTAAGGTCTCAGGGCAGCACTGGTTTACAGTGTCCTCCTCCATGTGAGGGGTTTGAAGCAGCTGCAGCTGAATGCGATGGTCAGGTTCTCCCTGAGGAAGAGCCCCTGAGGGCAGTGCATTTTATTTCCAAGAATTTCAAGTATTCGGCCGCAGTGGGTGTTGGTAACTTTAAGGCAACAGATTTGGGTTTCAGACTATTTCTGACAGCAGCAAAAGATGAGAATGTATTCCTACGTGCCTTGTCATGCTAAGTAGGCCTATATTTGAGATGGGGGTCGGGAGCCAGGTAGTCTCCGGAGAAGGGGATTCCTGTAGGCTGGAGCCAGTGGAGCTGTAGAATTGCTGAGGACCTGAAATGTGGAAGCTGGGCACAGCAACACCTGATACTTCCCCACTGCCTGGGCTTTCCCTCACCCCTAGGAAAGGCCTCTTGATTGCCACCTGACAGGCAGCAAAAGAGAACGTCCATTAATATACCTTCTAAGACTTTCTCCAAATACGGTCTATGTAGAATAAAATGGGCTGAGAAGAAGTATCTACTTCCTAGAAGAACTGATTTTCCAAGACCTGGGCACACCTCTCCACACCTTCAAGAACATTGCCTAGCACACAGTAGGTACTCAGTGGCTTATATCCACTGAATGAAGGAGTATTTACTGAATAAAGGAGTACTTACTGATTGAAGGAGTGAATGAATGAATGGAGTGAATGAAGTGTATTCATTAAACATTTACTATGTGCTAGGTATTTACTGTTTTAAATTCATTATCATATTGTAAAGGCACAGAAGTATTAAGTGATTTGCCTAAAGTAACACAACTTGTAAATAGTAGATACAGTATTCAGGATCCAGACAATAGCAAGCCAGGTCTTAACTTCCTATAGGAAGCATTTTCTGCTTCACCAGGGTGAGGGGCCCATATTCTGTGATCCCATAGCACCCTGCAATTGCCCCCACCTTAGCATCTATAAACCAGATCGTAAGTTTATGCTCACTTTTCTTTCATCTCCCCCACTATACTATGAGCTCCTAGATGCAGGGATTGACTGTGTTTGTTCCTGGCTGTATCCCAAGGGACACAAATACAGTACTTAGTATGTCACTCAATGCAGACATACTGAATTAACGAATGAACATAACTTGAGAGGGAGCTGTATAGCCTGAACAGAGAAGGCAGAATATGGGAAGAGTTTGATGGGCAAAGGAAAGCAGTAGAAAGTAGTACGTGGAGGGAGAGCCCTTCCCCCACTAAGGTGTCCTGTTTGTGCGCTTAGCTACAGGTAAAGGTATTGCCTAGAGGGACTGTAACTAGCCAGGGATCTCAAAGCAAATTAGGGGGCACCAGGGTCTGGCAGTGGAACATCTGTACAGCACATTGTGAGCGCCAGATGAAAGGCATGCATAGAAAAGCAAAGATCACAGCACCATTTTTGCAGAAATGAAACATTCCTAAATTAATACAAGAAGGGAGGTGAGGCTCCCAGAATCCGATACACTGAAGAAGATACTGGTTCCCTTTGACACTGCTTTAAAGTAACTAGGTAAGTAAGTAAAAATAAGGCACACCAGAGAGAAATACTCTTTTGTATATTTGAAAGTTCTCCAGACCCACAATCTCCCGGGTATACTTTGGGCAGAGCAGGAGTGAGAGGTGGACTGCACATTTAAGAAAGCATGAAGAAAGCCATGAGAGGGCTGGGAATCACCTTCTTCTCCCTCTTTACCAAAAATCCATTCTTGTGAGCACCGGAATCTGTCCAGCAGAAAACAACAGTGCCCCCCAGCCTCTCGGGAAGGGAGGCTCATTCTTATCTTTCCATCTCTCTCCATCACTAAGCCCTGTTCTTGCAAGTATTATGAGCCCCATGTGTGCAAAATTAAAAACAAAAGTGATTTCTTCTTAGAGATAATTCGCCGGCCCCCCTCCTCTTCTCCATCCTTCTTCAACCCTCTGGCCCCCTCTCCAGGCCTAAACCCCTACTTAGCAGCTGGGTGCCTGTCCCTGACTGCCAAAAACACCATTTGCTTTCTATATTCCGGGCTTTGCCACAGGGGGTCTACCCCAGCCACAGTCAAGACACATTCATGCTGACATTATTTTTACTGGCAACTTCACTTCTTTAAGGAGGATTCTAGTTCTATTTGTAGACTGCAAAACAAAAACAAAAGCAAAAACAAAAAAACCTTCTCTACCTGGATGTCCTGCAGGCATCTCAGACTCAACATGTCCAAAACTGCACTCATGATGACTCCCTGGCCACCACCTCAAGCCACTTCTTCATCCTCATACTGGTTGACAATGCCCCCCAACCACCCTATTGCTTTAGCTGAAACCCTCAGATTCATTTTCCCCTATACCCCTCTCCCCCTTTTCAAATATGTCTCGAGGCCCTATGGGTTTTACAACCGAAATATCCTTTGAATACAACCCCTTACCTCATCTTGGATATCTTCTGTCCTAACACCACTGGCAACCATCTTTATTGGGGTCTCTTGCCTCTAGCATCCTCCAAAGGTCTCCACAGTACGGCTCTGAATTGCCTTTCCATTTAGTCTTATGACCATCATCTTCCATGATAGTTCCTTCAATCCATTCGGTCTGACCACGTTCCCCCGGATTTGTTGTCTCTCTCTGCATATGTTGTGAGTTTTCCTGCTTCTAGGTCTTCCCATACAATGCTGTCTCCTTCTGTGTGGGGATACTTACTATCTGCCCCCATTCCACGGTTGCTATTTCCCCTGTGCTATAGCAAATGTGGGGTGGTTCCGTGAAGGTCCTCAGCCCATTCTGCCACAAGCATTGTGTTGTCACATGTTGTCACATGCTGTAAGTGACCAGTGACTTGAGAGCAGGGCCAACTTATCGTCAGCTTAGCACAATGTCTAGTAAGTGGTTTTGTAAGGAAGAAAGGAAAGAAGGAAACAAAATGGAACAAAAGTCAAATTCACTGCTCTTAACATCTGCATATTGCCTCTAAAATTCATTTTTGTTTTTTCAATGACCCTTGAATGAAACTCAAGCCAGAAAGGAGAAGCTGAGAGGACTCAAAGCACAGACTTTTTGCAGCAGACAAGGTTTGAATATTCACACTCTGTCCATGGTGGTCTCTCAGACAGCTCCCTTAACCTCTCAAAGCCTCAGTTTCCTTATTCTTAAACAGAATCATCAGCTGGTTTATGGATTGCCTTAACCTTTGACCAACATGATAAGGTACAAAACATTTCCATAACAGAACCAGGCATTTGGTAAGCATTCAATGAATGACAATTTTTATTGTTTGTCTGTATTACTGTCCTTAGTGATCTTTTACTGACTACAGCTCTTCAAGCTGTAAAATTCTCTGCCCTGGTGAAGCTGGTAGTCCAGCTGGGGTGACAGATGAGGTGAGATAATGAAAAGGAGAGGGATTTTCTTACCCAAACTTATCAGAATTCAAACATCACCACAGATATGGTTGTTTGAAGCAAGAGTTATTTAGCTTGCCTACAGACTTCCTCCAGTGTTGCTGCCAAGGACTCAAAATTGTTTGTACTTTTGAGTCTTTGAGTATAAAAAGCAAAGTCAGATCCAAGTTCTGAGTTCCAGATCCGAATAACAGTAATGCACGTTAAATGCCATAACATTTTTGCTTCAGACGATAATAGCCATTTTCAGTTGTTATAGTGACCGCCTCTACCTCATCTCTGCAGGTGGTATGGGATTCCTCTGGAAGGAATAACAATCAGGAAAGGGAAACCCAGCTCCCTTGCCCCATTGGTTCAGCTGCTCAGAAAAAAATCCTCCACTTAATTAACATACTGTTCTTAAAATGTGGAGTTCCAGATTAGACTGAGAAAAGAACAGGCCAGAGCTTGGGGCCCTTGGGAGTCAAAGGACATTGTGACCAGCATAGAGCTAGACCTTCAGTGGATGACTGAAAACCCAGCTTCAACAGGGATGACAGTCAGGCAGGTGTCTTATGAAGCCAACTGCCTGTCAGGAGCCAGTGGGGACACTATGGCAGGTGAAGTCATTTTACGTGTTTATCAACATCTTCATTACAGAAACTTTCTCAAGGTATAGGCAAGTGTTTGGCAAATGTTTGGAAAAAATATATTGGCCCCAATATACAAAAAAGCATGAAATCAAATATAAGAAGCAAAATTATACAAAGTGCTTTAAATGGAAGCATCAGAAGTACTTGCTTCCCTCTAGGACGTCTGGTCTAGGGCTCTGGACTCCTTGCAGGAAGTTAGGAAATTTCTCACTGTCTGAAGATTTATTGTAGTGGTAAAAGGAAGTGACATTAAGACCCAGAAACTGGCATTTGGGGTTGACAAATGATAGCCAACACACTTTAATCTGTTAGACACAACCTACATTCGGAAATGGGTGAACAAGAAACAAAATCAAAGTGTTCTGCAGCTCCCAGGGTGGGTTTGTGGTATTGTTTTTATTTGTTGTTGTTGGTTCCATTTTGGTCAAGAAATACTGCCACAATTGTTTCATCTGCACCAGGGAGGTAGCAGCCTGCAAAGTCAGTCTTGGACACTGGTTTCCCAGCATAGTCGAACCATTTATTCTTTCTTGGCTGTCTCCCTTCCTCCCCATTTCTCCTTCGAGTAAATGACATGGCTCCAGAATGACAGAAAAAAAGAAGGGGTGTGTCAGGAGAGTATTTTCTCCAGTCAGTAGAGTGAAGTTAACATAGTGGCTGACCTGGGTTTGCTGGACCATGCTACTTGCTGTCAAGGGTTCTTGTGCCATTCTTCTCGCTGATTGCCCAACCCAACTGAGCGAGGGGCACTCAAGAGTTAGGGATGCAAGGCTAGGTCTTCTTACGTACAAATCCTTAGTCCACCACTTCTTTCTTCAGAGTCAACACTGAGCATTGTCAGTTATCCTACATTCTTTGTCCAAAACAAAATCTCATCTCGTTTTTCTCTAATCTCACCTTATCTAATCTATCCATCCGCCTGTCCATCTCTCCATCCAATAATCATTCTCTCTACCCAGCTTTCTGAGCACAAAGTTGGTCTACATTTCTTTGAAATTATTGGGTCTGTGCCCAGAGAATTCATTCATTCAACAAATCTCCATTCAGTATCTGTGACATGCCAAGCACTGTGCTAGGCTATTGGAATGCAGTGATCAGCCAGACCAACACTGTGTCTGCTCTAATGAAATTTATAGTCAAATAAAATGCCAATCAATGTGAGGATTTGCCTAACCACTGCCCCCCTTTGAACTGGATACTCTGAGGCCCATAATGGCACCTTTTTTTTTTTTTGCAACCATATAATACTGTTCATATTGAGCTTGCTGCCAACTGTTAACACTCAGATTTCCTTTCTGACAAGAAGGAATACACATGGAGGGAAGCGGATGCCACAGGTATCATGGCCAGATCACACCCACCCCTTCTAGAAGCTTCCATGTACCTGGCACATAATAGGCAGAAATACATGTTGAATGAATTTGTTGGCTTTACTTATTTTATGTTTCATATTTGGGTTCAACATCATTCCAGCCCTCTGCTATCTTTATAGAGCCTGATTCGTTATCTAACATAACCTCTCTCTTATTTGCTTTTTGTTTTTAATCTGAGAATATCACTAGAAAACCATCAAGATCTCCATCTAAAAGATGGAAAACAGAGACCTGACTGTACCAGAAAATTCGTGCCAACTTATGAACTTGTCAGAAGTAATCAAGAGTAGATTTTGTGGGTCCTTAAGAACTCGAAAGGAAAAGGAAATCAAAATCCAAGGGATCAATTTAGATTCATAAAAAATAGAAAAGAAGGAAAAGGAAAGCCAACAGAATTAACACTAGTTTGATTCAAAAATAAATTGCCATTTTTTGTTTTTTATTTCTAGCCCTTTTTTTTTTTTTTCCTGCACAAGACACTGTGGGACTGTATATAAAAGAGTAAATCAGAGCTGTGGGTGCCGAATCTCAATTCTCTATTTAAGTTTCCTCTTGCCCAGGAGTGACTCCAAGAAGGAAATGAATTCTCAGTGGGGGACCCTGTAGTTGATTAGCTTTTACCTTCCAGAGGAGATGTCAATCATGTTAATTGGAATCAATAGACAGCTGTTCAGGGGCCCAGGATAATTAAGCAAGTCATAAAGGGTAGAATTAGAGTTCCCTTTAAAAATTAAAAGGGATCCCACTGTTTGCTAACATTTTAAGCCACTTTGGCTACCTAAGAGCTATTCTGATTTAAACTCACTGATCAAAGAGAGGCCAACTTTTGTGTGGGGTAAGGAGAGCATATGCTTATCCGGTGGGAAAAGAGGCAAATCCAGGCTTCAGAAGTGAACTTCCACTGCATTCCAAGGGGAATCTAAATTTGTTGGTTTTGAGCTGAAGAGCCAGGTTATTCTACAGAACTGGAGAGACACACAGAGAGAGACACAGAGAGAGAGAGGGAAGGAGGTAGAGACAAAGAGAGGGAGCATGCATACTAGCCTTCTGGGTTCTTGTCCATTTCAAGCTTGCACACTCTGGTGTCCCCTGACAAACCTACAGAATCCATACTCTGTGACTCAAGTCTCCCTGGAGAGCAGCACAGAGAAAACTTCACAGGAGCAGAAGGAAAGAAGACATATTGACAGCAAGTTACAATAACCGGACATCCCCAGCCCCCTTCAAAAAGATGCTCCCCCTGCCAGAGAACTTCTTCACAGAAATGCATGTGCATTTTTATGCCCCCTTTAAAACTTGAAAGGGAGCTCACATACCACCACCAACCTTCCCCCCCCCTTATCCCCCCACACACATTTGCTTAAAGACAGAGAGGGCTCCTTCACCCACATGGCAACATGAAAAGAAAATGAAATTCTGTCCCAGGGCTTGTGATTTTTTTCTTCCTTTTCCTGAGTCAATGAATGCCAGATGTTCTCAACAAAACGTCTTCATATCTTCAGGACAGCCTGCAAGAATACTATTTATTATTGCTCAGAGGTCAAGAGGCCATAATAGATTTATAAGAAGGCTGTGGTCACTCTTTGTGTATCTTATACTTAGGTGATATATGTGGCAAGAGTCGCAGACAGCTCTTCTTTCTACATAATTTACTTCTTCAGGGCCAATTAGCTGGGTCAGATTAAGAGCAGAGGTGGTTTCCCGGCCTTAGGCAACAGAAAGTTTGTCAAGGATAGCTAAGCCATACAAGACTTTCCAAGTGTCAGAAGAATAAGAGGGAGGGAAAATGTCCAGAAGAATGCAGAGTGTGAAGGCCAGTAAGCCCTTCTGTCAACAATCTGTGTAATGTGGTAGGTCACAGCCTCTTTGGCCTTGACCCGGTAATGTCTCAGTCCCAATAAGCCATCACACTGTTGAGGTCTTCCAAGATTGAACCGGGTTCTAAGTAGAAGGAAGGTAGATTTCATTCCACACCATCCAAGCTTCCTCTCAGACCACTGCTGAAATACTGCATCATCGTCTCTGTCTGGTGTCTACAGATTCAATCAGCCTTTTCACGGGGATCACCTACCTACCTCTGCCCCACTCTATTTCAAAGCATAGATGGCTGTTGCACAGAACCACCACCTCCAGGTATACATGCTAAAAGGCACCAATGCCCATGGGAATGCGGGTTGTGTTTGGTTTGGACATCAAAGAGGCTTGGCAATAGGCGCCGGATGAACCATGTCAGAACAAGATCCTGTATGACTGGGGCCGAAGCAAAAGGTGCTACCCCTGTAGAGTCTGCTGTTTCCTGTGCATGTGAATGCTCTTCTCAAGTAAGCTCTGGGCTAAGAGTTGGCTTCTCTTCCCTAAAGTTTCCCAACCAAACAAGACACTATTGATTTCGGCTTGGGTCCCGAATGAATGAAGGGTCAATAGATTAGACTGGGAAAACAGGCTTCTGCCTTTCCTCCAGAAGGAATACTCAGGTTGTGTATGTGGCTCTAGTTTTTAAGAAACCAACTGAATTCAGTAATTTGATTTCCATTTTAGCTTCTGGTCTGAATTTTGAGAAAGGTAACATTCCCTCTTGCTTTACTCATGCAGTTACCTTCTTTTTTATTTTTTCCACTTCTTCCTCTCTAGGGATGTCCTTTAGGCTACTAAGATTACATTGGATAATGGGCTAAATATCTGAAGAAGAAAAACAGGGATCATGTGTTCTAAACCCTGTCTGATACAGTCTATATTATAATGAATGGCTCCACACTCCACCTGATCACGTAAACCAAAAACGTGGGAATCTTTCTAGGTAGCCACCTCTCCTTCTAACTTTCATATTCATTTAGCTTCCAAGACTTAATTGAATCCATTTCTATTCCACTCTGGAATTTTCCCCTTCTTCCATTTACTCACTGTTTTGGGTTAAATTATGTCCCCCCAAAAGATATACTGAAATCCAAACTCCCGTGCTATGTATCAACTGTTTGTGCTCTTCCACAAAAATCATATGTTGAAACCTAATGCCCAATGTGATGGTATCAGGAAGTGAGGCCTTTGGGAGGCGCTTAGGCCATGAGGGTGGAACCCACATGAATGGGATTAGCGCTCTTATAAAAGAGGCCCCTCAGAACTCCCTTGCCCTTTTTCCACCATGGAGGATACAACGAAAAGTCAGCAGTCTGAAATCTGGAGGAGGGTTCTCACCAGACACTGAATATGCCAGTGCTTTGATCTTGGATTTCTGAGCATTTGGAACTGTTAGAAATAAATTTCTGTTGTTTTTTTTGTTTTTGTTTTTGTCTTTAGATTTATTCTCTTAAACATATTTTATTTAGGATAATTTGACGAGTTTATATTTTCTTTTTTTAATTTATTTTCAGTTTTTATTTTTTATTTTTTATATGAGGACTTTAAGAGACAAAACAGATGATTGTAAGTAATGGAAGGGAAACAAAAATTTCTGTTGTTTATAAGCCTCCCAGTTTGTGGGATTTTGGTAAAGCAGCCTGAAAGGATTAAGACACCCTAGTTCTATAGAATGTGTTCTTGCTTTGAAATGGGGTCTTTGAGAGAGAATCGAGATGAGGTTATTAGTGTGGACCTCAGTCCAACATGATTGGTGTTCTTGTGTAAGAGGAGGGAAATGCCATACAGAGATAAGGACACACAAAGGAAGATAGCCATGTAAGGACAGAGACATAGATTGGGGTGATGTTGCCATAAGCCAAAGGACACCTGGGGCCATCAGAAGTTGGGAGAGCTAGGGAAGGACCCTCTCCTAGAGACTTCAGAGGGAACATGACCCACCAACACCTTGACTTTGGACCTTTGTCCTCCAAAAATGTGAGAGAATATATTTCTGTTTTAAGCTTCCCAGTTTGTGGTCATTTGTTACAGCAGCCTTAGGAAACTGTTACACTCCCTGAATCCAGGCCCACAGGGTCTCTCAAGATTTAATATTTTCTTCCTCTGAAAGACACATCCTCTCTGCTGGGGCTAAAGTGATTTTCTTAAAAGTTTCTAGTTTCAAGATCAAGTCCAAACTCTTTAATGTTATAAAGGTCCTTCTTAATCTGGCCCCTAACTGCCTCCCTAGTTCCTGCTTCTCCTTCATGAGCATCATTTACTTTAGCCATATGGAGGGACATCTTATATTTGCTTATTCTCTGTTTAGAATGCTTCCACCCCTTGTTTGCCTAACTCCCACACATCCTCCAAGGTATATCTCAAGGTTTATTTCCTTCTGAAATCTCTTCTTTGAAAGCTCTCATCTAGGAGTCCATTTTCTGAGAACATGATGCACATCTTTGTTATATATGTCATCATACTGAACAAATATCATGGAGTTTTCCAGATCTTGATTTCTTTGAGGTCACAGACTACTCCTTGGCCCCAGTGGCTGGCATACAGATTGGAAAATAGTAGGGAATTGGTGAATGTTTGTTGAGCAAATAAATTTCAAAAAATGAATGACTGGAGTTCTGATAAACTTCAATATGGTAGTTTCTCAATTGGTAAAGGTAGGGGGAGAAAGGAATCAGTCCAGTCAATCAAGATTCCCAAGGATGCCAACCATAAGCCAAATAGCACTCCAGGTACTGGACAGAAAAACTCTGCTTTCTGGAACCTTCCACTGTAGGCAGATGAATAACTGACTCCAATACATTTTCAGATAAAAATATGTGCTAAAAGAAATAAAACAGCGTAACTTGTTTTGCCTTGAAGGGGAAATAATACTGGAAATCAGACTCGAATAATGTGCCAAATCAAAAGCTGGTCATTTGAACAGAGGTTGACCCAAAGGACATCCTGGCTTGTTCAAGTCAGAACCAGAAGACCAGAAGAAGCTTCAGCTTAGGGAGGGTGCTGGGCATAAGTATGAGAAGAAGTCAGAGAAGTAGGCAGTGGTCAAAACATGTAGAACTTTATTGGCCATGGTACAAAACTGGGCTTTTACTCTGGATACAATGGGCTACCAGTGGAAGTGTGCTTGAGCAGGACATGATCAGACCTTGGTTCTCAAAAGACTGTCCTGGCTTCTCCACAGATAATGGATTGCACAGGGCAGAGTAGAGTCAAGGAGGCTCGTCAGGCAGCTTTCATAAAATTCTAGGTAGGAGATGTAGAAGGCTTGGAGGAGACAGTGGAGCTGTAGGGACCTTGGAGGAGACAAAGATGTCCCATCTTTTCTTCTTGTGTAAGAGTACTGCGCAGAACTCCAGCACCTTTGTTGTGCGCAGAGGGAGCCTCACTTCCTCCTAAACCCAGGGGATAAGGAGACAGCTCTGACTTGACTCAGGGGCCTTGTGGATTCTTGGTTTCCCAGCCAGAAGAAACGGAATCCAAAAGATTCCTCAATTATTATGCCAGTTTTTATTCCTTCTGAAATCCATTAAATATATATGCTTATACATACTTACATATCCATGTGCTGCCATCCCAAACCACCTTTCGAGAGACCCAGGGATAACTGATTTGTCTTTTTAATGTGTGTTAAGTTGAGTGATTTCGACATCACATTGCCATCAATACAGGGGTTTGTCTTACAAATTATTAAGTGCTTACAACAGATCGTTGGCCACCTCCCAGACATTGATAGCTGGCAATCTCTTAAAAAAAAAAAAAAAAAAAAGATTAAATGAAGCTCACAGTGACTTCAGCATTAACTGCTGGCTTCCAGGATTTGTGCCTATTTGAGGCAGAATTCCTGCCGTTCTTATGGTTGCTGATTCAATGGTTTCCACTTTATAATCACTTTAAGGGACAGGGGAGCAGACTGGTGGAGCTAATGGTGCCCTGTGGCTGACTTCACAGCCTCACGGAGGAGAAGGGTGCCCTACCAGAGGAAGTGGTGCAGTGTCACAGAAGGGGGGTCAACCCAGAGTCAAAACAACCACGTGCTCTTCCCAGCTGTGCCAACAACAAGCTGTGTGACCCTGGCAGGTCTCTTAACTTCTCAGAGCCTCAGTTTTCTCAAGTGGAAAATAGGAAAATGTTATCTACCATACCTGTCTTCATTACGACAAAAGCAAGCATGTTATAAGTGAAATGGTGTTGATATTTTAAAAATACTTTCTGATCTATTTCCCATTTTCTAGTAAACAAGAAGCCACATTGAGGTTTCATATTCCAGGGAAGAAAACAACAGCTATCACCTACAACCCAGGGAAGGTGAGAAGGAGGATATGGTATAGTAGTGAGCTTCCTTCCATCAGGAAAAGAAAAGAACGTTCTTTTGGACAAGATGGGAGAACTTCAAAGGGGCCAAGTCTTGAGGGTACTCAGCAAAGTTCACCGAGCTGAGGCCCAGAGGACAGGTCAACAACAATTACCTGAGCTAGACTGGGGAGAGGCTAAGTTCAGTGGGGCCCTACCCTGTCTTCCCTTTTCCAGGAGGAGATTGCCTTGCCAAGTGCCCTGGCACCAGCATGGGCAGCTAGTGAAGCCTGGAAATGATATGCTGGGCTTAGGCATAAATAGAGTTTTGAGAGTGGAAAAGTGAAGAGTGCCCATGAGCTCCTTGTGGGGGATGGGGGGTGGAAGGTGGCTGAGGGAACTGGTGGGCCTATTATGAGGTTATCATGTGAAGGGTAAAAGGATTGCTTAGCAGAAGCAGAGGGAGGAATACACCTGGGGGCTGGAAGGAAAACATGTCTGAACCACAGAGAAGATGCAGGAGGTAGGTGGGTCCCAGCTTCCGCAGTGGGTGGGACAGGTCATCAAGACTCCCCACTGTGTGAAGAGAAGAGACCACAAGTTTCATCACCGTGGACTCCAGCAGTGGATGTTGGATGATTAGGATGGAGCCAGTGCATGGAACCAAGGATCTTGTGTCCACCCCTGCCATTAGAAGAACTTAAGTTTCTCTTTAAGCCCACAAGAAACTATTTAAGCAAAAAGATATGGCTTCTCTTTTCATTGGAATGGTTGGGGATTTCTCCCTCCCCTTTCAGCAGGATGAGAGCTTGAGATCACAATCAGATTGGCTACAGAACATAAGTTACCTGGTTGCTTGCCTCTCTGTGTAGCAAATCAAAAGATCAGCTCCATTCCATGAGGTATAAAGAGTGGAATTTCCTTCAGTGTCAAATGAGATGAGTATTATTGCAGATGTAGGGACTTCCCTGTTCGTACATGAAAAGTCTATTCCGCACACTGCTTCTCAAACATTCTGCCTGTCAAAAGAGCTGTCTCTCAAATGGCTTCTTCCCGAGCCTGTGACATCCACTCTATTAATGTGATGGGGCCAAATGTGAGTGCATATGTACTCACAGCCTTCCTTCCCAGCAGCACTCACATGCAGACCTTTTTGTTGCCTGCTTGCTTTTATTGGAGTTCTGGCCAGGGGCACAGACCTGGGGAAGCCAGGCAGGTGAGCCTGAGTCACATGGGAAGGCAGAGTTAGGAAGAAATTAGATCTGAAAGGTAAGAAAAGCAGGTCAAGGAGGCCAGAACAGCTCAGGCTACATTTGGAAGAACATTTGGGGGGAACTGGGGAGTAGGCGGCAGCTGCCTGACATGTGAGATATGGAGAGAATTCACAGAAATTCTGTTGTGTGACATGAATGCAATTCTGTGCTGTAACTTTGGAGAAAGTGTTTTAAGATTGAGATCTTGGGCATTCTTTTGGGATGCTGGTCTGTGATTCTGTTTGAAGGTTTCACTATGCTGGACAGGCTATGGAGCAACTTGGCTTTCTCTGGATTGCAACAATGTATGAGTCTGTTCCCTACTCTGGTGACACACCACACCTCTTGACCTCGGTGAGGGAGCCCTCCTCTATCTCTCATTCCTTCTATGAGATTCAGACAGTAGGCTGAACTCAGAGGAGAGAGTAGGATGACCTCAGGTTCAGAAAGTGCATCTCCCCAGGGAAAAGGACTCTCTGCTGCTCCAGAAGGTCGGGGAAGGAAGAGCTTCCAGAATATTCCATGCCAGGAGCCGCCATTTCAGGTCCCTTTGGCACAGACCAAACACTGTGAGGATGCTGCAATGCAGAGTGAGGAACACAGATGCTGGAGAGTTTTCCACAAGAGAAATCTTGTGAGAAATCTTGAATAAGAGGGTTCATTTTAAAGCACAAGCCCCGAGAGCACTTGCTTTTGTCTCACTGATCACAAGCTCACGGCATCCTTTACCTTCTTGGTAGGGAACTCACTGTCAGAATCCTCCTGGCAAACAGAGAGCTGCCATTTCTCCAGTTCTAGAGGAACCACAGAGATTCTTTGAAGGACACGATATAATAAAAGCCCCTTTCCTGCTTCCTAGGAGCAGAGTCAGGTAGCTCCCCCTTCATACCTACTTGACAACAGGGATAACAATAGCAACATTTGTTAAGCACTTACTACCTGACAGTCACTGGACCTGGCATTTCAAAAGCCAGGCATTTCATTATCCATTTAATCTTACAGCAAGCCTGCAGGGTGGCATTTGATGGAGATGCCAGGTCATATTATTTAAGTGGCACTGCCAGGAAGTAGAAGGGTAGGGATTTGAACCCGGTGCAGTCCGTCCCAAAGCTGTTCACTCTGATCCCCTACTACACTGTGGATGTCTCAAATGGGCAGTCCCTGGGCCTCTTTCAGCCCACAGACATGCCTAGTATGCACAGCACATTAAAAACAATTTTTTAAATAAGTTGCCAGTATTTTAAAGATGGGAGATTTCACCTTTAAAAATCCAAATTTCTAGCTTGACTTAAAACACAATTCAGAGACCTGAGTATACCAGTCATGCATTACCACAGGGCCCAAGAGGTGAGAGCTGGCAGCATTTGGCTGGCTTCTGTCCCTTAGGTGACCTGCCCAGCCCGCAGGTGTGTGAGTTTCTCTAGTTTTGCGTATGGCCTTATGTCACAACCACCTTGGGTATAACTGCAGCCTGAGCATCCTGGATCAGGACTCTGTGTGTCTCCTGCTCTCTTCTGCACCACATGATGCAGCTCTGTCCCCTGCTCCTTGGTGTGGTTCTAGTCTGTGGTTGACCAGAAGCCCCACTGCGTGCAGAGAAGAGCCTCCAAAGACACAATGAAAGTAGTGCTCACCAGGCTGTGCGAGGCACTGATCCTGGCTGGGTCTGACCCACGGGGCCTGGGCTAAAAATCCGGACAGCTGTCCAAGTGCCACTGGGACCCTCCACCTGCCTACTTATGATGAACTGCTTGTGTCCCTTAGATGGGAATTGCAGTGGTGCCCAAATGGACTGTGGGGTCACAGACACCTGAGCTCAAGTCTTGCACAGTCATTTCCTAACCTATGTCCTTGAACAAATTTGTAACCTCTCTACACCCCAGTTTCTTCATCTGCAAATGGGATAGTAGCAGAATCTACCTCACTGGGATGCTGTGAATATTCAATGAGAGAATTCCTGAGCACAGTGTCTAGAATAAATATTCAATAAACAGAAACAACTCTTATTTTCCCGTTGTTTCCTTCCTAGATGACTTAGAGGGATTTTCAGTTCAACCCAGGGAGGAGAATGCTCCGATGGGGTGGATGCTGTGTGTGGCTTCAGTGGCGTCTTTGCAGGACTCTGTCAGCAGTTTGGTCCAAGAGGCCAAGGAGAGAAAGGCTCTGAATTGATGCTGCCCATATGCTGTACGTGTAATTGGATGGTGACTGGCGACATGTGTTGAACTGAACACCAGTCTGCTTGCCCTCAGGTCTCCAACCATTCTGTGTAATTCTCCCCTCACCCATAACTTAGAGGCCCACTTACCTACCATTTGGCTCCCTACTGTCCACCCTATAGCCCTGGCTACAGAGAATATCCTGTTAAGCACACATGTGAGGTCAGATGGAGAGACACTCCTATGTAGCGTTTGGTTCCCTGTCCCATCTCCACCTGACCTTACTACAGAGCTCTAATGGAGTCCCAGATAGAGGCTGGGAAGGCCAAGGCTGGCTTCATTTCTGTTCCATCAGTCACTGACAATGGAACAAGAAACCCTGAGTGTGTGGACTAGGAAGACTTGAAAGCAAGAATCAATGAGATGCTGCCAGACCTTCCTGGGAAGATGCTGGAACATCATTCGTCTATGGATCATGACTTATGCCCCAAGAAACACCCTCCCTTCTCTCCACCTGCAGACCAGTGTCATGGTGATAGAATCCTTCTCCACCTCCACCCTTCACCCTCTGGGGTCAGGAAGGTGCCCAGGGAGGCTGAGTCTATCCTTCTACTTTGGGGACAGTTAGAATCTAGATCACCCCAGAAAAAACTCCAGACAGTTCATTTGACAGACATTTGCCAGTCATCCTTTTTGGCTGAATTCTTATTGCTGGAATATAAACCCAGCCAATTCATTCAGCACTCGCTAAAGCTTTAGGAACCATATTACTACTCACTGAGTCTATACAGATATCTAGGGAAACACTTTGGTAACTGCCTCATCCTTTTCCTTACCTTCATGGTATAGACAAGCACTCACATCTTCCAGTCCCCACCTTGATCCTATACCATTTGGCCTCTCCTCTCTCTCTGATTTTATCTGCCTTTACTCCCCCTCCCCTACTCACTGTGTCCTCACCACACTTATCTCCTTTCTACCCCTTGTCAAGTCCATCCCCTTCCTCTTGCCCTTGCCCCCAGTCATAATTCTGTCATCCGACTGTGTTTTCTAATTTTTTACTTTTTGAAATTATTTCATTTACTCATGTGTTTGGTTCTTACAGTCTGTCTCTTCCGAAGATATTGTAAATTCCATGAGAGCAGAGGCCCTGTCTGTGAATTTTTGCCACCTATGAGTCCCCTTGACAGAGTCAGGCCCCATAAGGTGTTATTGTTGCACTCATTTTACCATTAATGTGCCCTTCCTGCCTTACCCTTATAGAGAAGTTCTCAACATAGCCAGAGGGAGAAAGACCTTCAGCTATGAATGTGAAGGACCAGGAAGATTAACAAGACCTTCATAAAGAGTCTGTGTGCGTGCATGTGTATAAACCTCTTTAAAATCAAGCCTTTGCTAAGATGTTCCTTTACATTTCAGAATGGAAATATTACTTGCACAAACTGTTGTTTGCTTTTAAAAAGCAGGTGTTGGATTATCTCCCAAGCTTGATGCTTGGATAGGTTAGCACACTGGCTGCTGCAGATACCTAGAGGAGGGGGCTTTGGAATTCTCAGGGCTGATAAAGCCCCAGAGCCAGCTGAGCATGGAGGGCCACAACTTGGCATAGTGCCAGATGTGGGGCCTTAACTGTCAATTGTGTATTCTCCAAGGTCACTTAGTTTAATCTCCTTTTAGAGGACTGCTCTCCAGCATCCCATGAGCTCCATCTCTGGGAGGAGGGGCTGTGGATTTCTTTTGTACCAGGGGCAGATGATACCCCTTAGGATTTTTTCTAGCGTATGTCTCTGCCCCTTCAGTCCTTCCATGTTCCTTCAATTCTCTTGTGGCTGATGGAAGGAGTAGAGACAGACTCGTCAGAACTAGGCTCCCAAACGGTGCCACATTCCAGCTGGCTTCTGGATGCTCTCGCCTGGTCTTTACACCCTGCTGGTGACAACTAGTTCCACAATCCATTCCACCTGTGGCCACAATTGACTTCCTCTCATGTGTGAGAAAGAGGGAGATCCAAGTGAAAGTTTTATGTATGTGATGTGGACATCATAAATCAGGACGCTGGCAGTATTTAAATCTGTGAAATGCAAAGGGAATTTAAATAACAAGCCAGCCACGCAGGCAGGTGGCCCCTGAAGCTCCGGAATGTTCATCTCACGCTAACAGCTTGCACATTTATATTACGGTACCAGAAGCAGTGAGCAGGAGTGGAAGGTGTTAACAACTACTGCAAAATATTTCTTTAAGGATACATTTCCTCCATTTCCTCTCAACATAAATTCTGACAACACAAATGCAGCATTTATCCATGAAATCATGTATCTGGGAGGACTGCTTTTAATTTATGGAATGATTTAAAAATCAGCCCCTTAATCTATACCGGGAGTAGTTGGTTAATGTGATGTAATTAGCAGGGTAAATTATTTTCATAAGGAAAGGGTTTAAGGCATAAAACCAGCCCATTACAAAGGAACACCTTTCCATTCTGGTTGGTGTCAAGAAAAAAAAAAAAAAAACGGATTCTGTTGCTTTCCTTTAAAAAGATAAGCAGATGCACTTTCTTGGATTATTAAAGGTCAAACTTAACTCTTATAACTCACCTGTGACTTCCTGGTAGGACCCTAACCGAAGTGGGAAGGGAAGGCAGGGGGACAGAACACAATCATTGCCCGCTGGAATATTTCTTGGCTCTGGGCCACTGCCTCTGGATTCTTTGGGTGGTTGAAATAGAAAACTTGTCTTCTTTGTTTTAGTCCAATAATAGCAATGGTGATCACATTAGTGAATGCCCACTATGTGTGAGGCCCTATAATATGCAAGTATTTTTGGACACATGACCTTATTTTCCACTTAAAAAAACCCAGCAAATGTACTCTGCTTTTTTCTTTTCTTCTTCTTTTTTTTTTTTTACAGAGACAGAAACTGAGGCCAGAGAAGTAAAATGACTTATTTCTAGTTATAGAGCTAGAAAGTGATAGTCAAGATTTGAACCTAGATCCTCTGCTGCCAAATCTAATATACTTTTTATGCAATGCTACCTGTATTCTGAGCATTACTGCTACCTGAATGCAGGTATAAGGGTGGGCAGTCTCTTCCCTCTGTGAATATAGTCTGTCTTGTGAGGCTGGATTTCCTTCAATACTAACTCAGTTCTAGGAGTACTGTCTATATTCTAGGGGTTTGCTATAGATGAATCCTTTTGGACATTTTCATATAGACTCACAGAATGTTATAGCTATAAGGGACCCAGTTCAAACTCTTCATTTTAAAGATGGTGACATAAAAGCCTCAGAGGCTCTTCCTGGTAGTTTTGAAACTCAAGCCCAGACTAATTGCTCATCTTGACACTATGAGTTTTGACGTTTTGCTCCTACTATTTAATTTTATTCTCAAAACATCTTCTTTGAAGAAGGTGTGGAAATTATTACTATTGTCCTTGAAGAAATGGAAGCCTGGAGGAGCAAAATTCACATGGTTACAAGTTGTATATGGTACCGGTGGAGAGGTTCAAAGCTGGAATTATCAGTATTACCTAAAATTCTCAAAGAGGATCCCTTAGACAGTTTTACATGTTCATAAGAAGTAAAATTAATGTCCCTCTCAAACCAGCTTCAAACACAGTCAAATCTCCTCTTTGACTACTAGGTAAACATTCAGCATCATTTACACAACTGATACTGTTTATAGTGTATCATAAAGGGTGCTAGAATAAAAAAAAATGGCAAAACAAATTCTCTCTACTTCAACCCAAATGAATAATGTGAAAACCATCACACAGAGCAGGGCCCAAGGTTCATGACAGAGTCCTCATAAATCCATTACCTTCCACTTGGGTGGTTCCTCTGAAGTGTTTGTCAAGTTGGGCCAATGTCCTGGTATCCTCAGAAGTTCTAAGACTGTGTCCCTTGGGAACGAATTGGAGGCGCTGACCACCAAAGCAATTCTCTTTTTAGCTTGGCCTTTGACCTGGCCACATCAGGCATCCCACTCATCGCTGGGGCATTTGGAGGCCAAGTAGCCCCCTAACCTCCAAGATGTCCTTGGGTCCTGGGAATACTTCTATTCCCATGGTATTGTGGGTCAGGATGAAGGTGGGATATCTGCAAATCCCCCAAGAGGGGCCATTCCATGGGATCTGGAAAACTTCTTTCTAACACAGCATGTACCTCTCCCTGCTTGTGCTATCAGCAAAGAGGGAAGGAGGGTGAGGGCAGCCCCAATAGTTACATCAAAGCTACCCATTAAAATTAAAAAAAAAAAAAAACTACTCGAAAGTGACATGTTTCAGGGCACCTGGGTGGCTCAGTTGGTTGAGCATCCAACTTTGGCTCAGGTCATGATCTCACAGCTCGTGAGTTCAAGCCCTGCATTGGGCTCTGTGCTGACAGCTCAGAGCCTGGAGACTGCTTCGGGTTCTGAGTGTTTCTCTCTCTGCCCCTAACCCACTTGCATTCTGTATCTGTCTCTCTCAAAAATAAACAAACATTAAAAAAATTTTTTTAAAAAGTGACATGTTTCAACAGAAAATCGGACCTCATTCTGCACAGTCATTTAAATGATAATAACAGTGTTTTTCATGACTGTCATCTTTGTGCTAGGCACTGTGTTTTATAAGGTTTAGCACATTTGCTTCCAAAGAAAACTGTGAGATAAATGCCATCATCCCATTTGACAAATGAGGAAACAGGCTCAGAGGGGTGAAGTGACCTTGGCCCAAGTTCACAAAGCAAGTAAATGGCAGAGGCAGGCTGGACTAAGACGTGGTATAACTATAATAATACAATATCACCTGGCAATAGCATTTACAAATATCTTTGGGTGGTTTATAATTTGGTGCATATACTTTCCTGGACTTGACTACAGTGGTATCATATTTTCCTAATCCCAAACCCAGAGTTGATCCTATCCTGGCCTTAAGCATGAAGTGATATAGCCAGTGAGTTACTTTACTTTTTGGTAAATTAGGACACTCTGAATCCCTTAAATGGTAATTATACCAAAATTAACATCATAACACAGAATAGGTAAAGGATAGGAAGAAGCAGTCCACAAAATAAATTCAAATAGCCAACACATGCGTGAAAAAAAGTTCAATCTGACTTGTATGGAAGGACAAAAGCTTAAATTAAATCAACCACCATTCTCTGTGCCTTGGAACTTAGAAAAGAATATTAATCATAAAAATGATAATTCTCCATGTTGGAGAACATTAGCAAAACCATAAAAAATTCTCCACTCCCTTTGACTGGATCTAAAATTTTTACCCAAGGAAGAAATCATGGTAGTGTTCAAATATATTTCTAAAAGGATATTAATAGCAGAGCTGCTTATAATAATATAAGTCTTAAAAATAGTTCAAATGTCCAACAATAGTCACAGATTACTAAATTATGATATATCTATGTAATGACATACTTTACAGATCTTAAACAATAATTTTTATAGAAGATGATTTAATGACATGGGAAAATGGTCATGATATATTGCTAAGGCAACAACATGATGCCATTTCTGAAAAAAAAACGTAGAGATAAATATATGCTTTGTAAAAGGCAAGAACAAACATGCAATATTAATAGTACAAGAACTAGTGATCATTATTCTGTCCCTCCTAGGAGCTTTCAAAATTTTCCACAATGACTATGTCTTTGTTTAATATATATGAAGAATGAAAACTAATTACCCCACATAGGCCAGGGGGCTCCCTACCGCACATACAGGGACAATTCATTCATGTCTACACTTCTCAGGTAGAAGAGCTGGCAGGCAGCGGGAGGAGGCCTTGAGTTTTAATTCTCAGCCCCATGGCCAATATGGCGGCTGAGCCTCACAGTAGCCATTTGCAAGCTCACACACCTCTATCTGGTTGGGCCTCCCAACTTACATCCTAACTAGAGTCCTGGGGAAATATTCCAGTTGGGTTAAGTTTGTTAGGGGCCTCTGATGTCAGAGGAATGTGGTGGAGGGTGTTTTGAGCAGCACTCCATAAAACACAAAGACATGGCTCTGAGAGACCACGCTCTCTGTCCCCTGCACATTCCTGTGTCTGCAGGCTTCCTGCCTCCAACACAAAACAGTGGCTCTGTTGTGCACTGCATAGAAAAAGAGATAGGCTTAGGCCAGCTCATGTGAACACACAGGGCAGAAAACCGGGCTGGAACACTTGAGGAAAATTATTTAGTTATGATCATTATTAGCCGCTTTTAATCACAATAATGAACTAATACAGCAGTACTTACGCTTGGGAAAGTCAAAGAGGATCCATTAAAAATCTAATTAAAAGCCAGTCCTTAAGAAGAATCATGGCTTATTTATCTCTCTATTAGGTAATATAAACTAGTGAACTGTGCAGCTTGGAAATTTTCCACCAGTCAAGCTGGTAAGGAATATTCCCTGTTCGGCTGTAAAAGTACAATAAATCCTACTTTAAGGGAACTCTCACTATGTTTTAAGAAGAGAGACAATGAGGGAGGAAAAAAGCAAGGGAGAGAGGAAAAAAATGTCAATAACAAGGTTTCTTCATTTATATCTTGCCATTTTCCAATGAAGTCCCATATGTATATTTTCATAGAAAAAAGTACAAAGAGTAGTCTATTGGTAGTAGACTTTGGAAAACAGAATATTGTTAATAATTAATTATGATGGGCCCAGAACTGAGCTAGGTGCTGAGGTAAAGAGACTAAAGTAAAAGGAAACTAAGGTAAGGCACCAAGATGCAGCCTCAGGTAAAGTCAGAAGGCAGTGTTGAGCACCAGATGGACCTATATAAAGCTGACTGTGAGTTATACTCTGAGCTTCCCAGTGGCCAAAGTAAAGGGAGATACAAACGTTCAAAACATAGCAATCTCCTCTACAGAAATAAAGTCCTTTCTGACAACCAAAAGCTGGAAGGAATTTCTTCTGGGAGTTTCAAAATAACAATGTCCCAACAATACCCTTTGAAAGGCTATTGTCCTGGCAAGTTTCAAGACTGCTTCTTAGGATGCCCCTTGTGCAGCAAACGCAAGTCTCTAAAGGTCTAAAGCAATTAGGTCCAGGCAGCTAGGTGTCTGATGAGACAGGCAAGTGAGGGGACTGTGTCAGAGCACAACTAGCACACGCATGTCCATACAGCACACTCACAGCCCACCCAGCTGGAGAAGAGTTACCATAGTGCTTCTCCCCTGTTACTAGGGGGAAAGTCCTATGAAACATGCAAATTTTAAAAGTTTCAAAAAAAGAGTGCACAATCCTTTCTTTATGATCCCATAGAGAAAGGTTACCTTCTAGCATCCAGTAGCTCAGAGCCAATTCAGTCTCAATTAATAAGTTTGCTAGGTTTGTTTTTAGCGTCTACAACATACAGGAGAAATAAGTGGACAGCATAAACTCTGCTACAATGGAGTAGAAGGCACAGATAGGAAACAGCAAGAAGAGCAGCGACCTTTCGACTGACTAGCCAGACCCAAATATGCTTTATGTAAATTACATCAAGGAATCCTCACAACAACCCTTAGAAAGAGTTATAACCACCGCCCCTGATTGACAGAGGAGGTGCATATCAGGAGGCATGGAAATCCTTAGTGTCAGACACTGGAGATGAATGCAAGCCCAATTCCAGAGGCCACCTATCACAGCCGGGGACATATAACAAGGAGCAGAAGAGTCACATACGGCTGGCAGGTGAGGCACATGAAGAGGAAATACCATGGAGGGTCCCAGACAGCTCTAGGCAGATTTGCCATTAGAATCACTTTAGGACCAGAGTCAGCAGACTGAGCAGCGATGTCGAAGGTGTATTCAGTCCTCATCTGTTCTATTGGTGGCTTGCAGCACTGACTGTGTACCAGGTGCTATGCAATTCACTGCAGAGAGAGGGCCCCTGCCCTGGGTCCCTGAGGAACTCCGACTTGTAGGAGTGGTCCCAGAAGGCTTGGTTGCCTGGGAGAAGATGTCCAACTTCCACTTCGCATACTGGGTGAGTAGTTAAGATGATTACAGGTGGAGGTAATATAGCATACCTATGTGTAAGAGAGCATGGGCTATCCGGGGTTTGGCAAGAGTCAAGGGAGGCAGACAGAGTGAAAGGGAAAAAAATATGTGAAGAGTGTGTAACACAGGAGAACAGAGAAGCAAATAGGGACGTGTCCAGTCCAGAGAAAAATTTGGGCTTTATTCTGAGAGCAGTGGGAAATTCTGAAAGATTTCAAGCAGGATTAAGTCAAGGTCAGATGGGGGTCTTAGAAAGGTCCCTCCACCTGCATATGGAGGAGACACAGAAAGGTGGGATGAAGACAGGGTAGCTGTAACAGGCTAGGCAGAAGGTTACGGGATGTGAAAAAGGGCAGTGGGAAAAGAAAAGGAAGGGAAAAGAGATGCGGGTAAGATGAAAATTGAAGCAGATTCCACGCTGAAGATGGTAGGTAAGGCAGAGGGGACAGGAGGCTCTAGGGGGTTTCCACACAGTGGTACTGTGGGCTTGCAGTATTCAGACACTATGTGCAGGAGGGCACTGGATGTCTCTGTGTTTCAGGGAACATCCCAGGAAAGAGATTTCCCTTGGAGAGGCTGCTGTCTGTTTCTGCGACCCTGTCGGAATGTGTAACTCTGCTTCTGGCCCAGAAGAAGAGAAACTTTGATCACTGTACGTTCTGTATGAGGTACATCGTCAGGCTATCTCCCGCCACTGACCATATGTTGCAAGGAGGACTAAAATTTGAGGTTTCGGCTAAAATTCTCGCCAGGGAAAAGCAAAAGGCAAACTTGAACTAATTGCTCCGTTGGTTGAGATGACCTTTAGAAACAAGTCTGAACTTTTGTCAGCGTGTTATCGGTATTTCCATCAGGAAGTATTTCAACTAGCTAATGTTTGCCAACTGGGAAGACCAAGTATTTGGTTCAGCATCAGGGTTTCTGTGCTAATCTGACCTTCTGAGGTATTTAAAGATGCAAAGGCCAGATTCATCACCTGAGTTCCCAATGCCATCGCCTGAATGCCATTGTGTTATGTCCACCAACATGTGCCTGGACTTTCTCCATATCTTTTCCTCCAAAGAAAAAGAAAAAAAAAAGCCTGATGTCCCCACTTTCAAACTGTCCTTACATATTTTTTAGGATACCATGCTGCTGAGCCACCCATCATCAACCTGCTTCCATAAGAGGAAGCATGTTTAGCAATTAGACACTTGGGCTTTGTAGCCAGCACATGGGGTTTGAATCCTGGCTAGTTGTGTGTCCTTGCACAAGCTATTTAACCTCCATAAGCCTCAGTTCCCCATCTGTAAAGTGCTACTTCTAAGAGCACTTAGGTAAGTGTTACAGGTAAGGTAATTGTGAGGCTGATATGAAATGGGTCTTGAGATGGTGCTTATTATCAGTGATGTCACATGGGTAGTTCTTGATATACATGGCCATCATGGTCAAAAAGTCTTTAGTACACTTAATCTCTCAGAAGGTGTATGTTCATTTCAGCACCGATGGGGAGCCCATGTAGCTGACACAAAACCAGGGATTATGCTCGTTTTCTTCTTCCTTAAAAGCAGAAACAACAGATATAATCATTCTTGCACAATCTAATACCTCCAGCTATATTTCACTGCTCTGTGAAGTAGCAGCAGGAGAAACCCAGAGTTTAATTAAATTCTTCTTTTGTGTAACATAAGGAAGGAGAAGGAGCCTTTGCTAGAAAGGTAGTTCGTAAGACACTGATTACTGGGTAGAGGGCATGCAGAGTGACAAATGGCTATCCTAGAAAAGGGAATCAGAGGAGGGATTGTTCTCATTCTAGACATATTCTGTAGGCTTCAGTCCTCTGATAAATCCCCATGCCTTTAGAATACTCGGTGCTCTCCATTTTCCCCTAACATGAGCCTCCAGGTTAGAAGGGGTTTCTACAGTATCCCTGTGACTGGGAATCATGGCCGGGGGTGAGCTAGACTCCAGGGTTGCCACTGGAATGGAAATTGCCTGCCTTGTCTCTTTCCACCGCACGGGCTATGTGTTCTTGAGTTACCACTACGACTGACTTGGCCTCCTGCTCAGGAAATAGCTATTCTTGCCTTCTCCATTCCGGTGTGAGCTAGTGGAATGGTGGATGGGGCAGGCAGAGGAGGGGTGTTGGGTCACTGTGTTTAGAGGAAAAAGGGGGAAATGACAGGTGCAGGGCTCTCAGAATGTCACAGGGAAATGCTAGAAGGTAACAAAAGCTCCCTTTGATGTTTCTTGTATCTAAGTTGGCTTGAGTTGGGACTAGAACAATAGCTCACTTTTGATCCCCAAAGAGCAAAAAAAGAGTCATTTATTAACAGGTATGAGAATTACTACCTCCAGATTCCAGAAACTGGTGAGAGGGAGAGGAAGATGGCCCCCACGTGGAAGTACTGGATCAAGACAGAGGGGACTTTCTGCAGTATGGAGGTGTGGTGGTGGCGGGGGTGCAGACAACTGGGCATGTGCCAGAAAACAGCAGATAATAACGATAAACATGAAGAATAAGAGGGGCACCTGGGTGGCTCAGTCGGTTAAGCGTCTGACTTCGGCTCAGGTCATGATCTCATGGTCTGTGAGTTCGAGCCCCATGTTGGGCTCTGTGTTGATGGCTCAGAGCCTGGAGCCTGCTTTGAATTCTGTGTTTCCCTCTCTCTCTGCCCCTCCCCTGCTCATGCTCTGTCTCTCTCTCTCTCTCAAAAATAAATAAACGTTAAAAAATTTTTTTAATTAAAAAAATGCAGAATAAGAGCATTATTGAGTGCTGTCATTTGGCTGCTCCATGCTAACTGTTCTTTAACCTTTACAGCAACCTTGGCTGTCTGAGTCTGGTCCCAAGGCTCTCAAGGACAATGTTCTCCTATCTCCTGCACTGATGTGTCTCCACACAAGGTGTGTTGGCACTGGACTAGGAGACAAGACACCTGAGTCTCTACTTACTGCTGTGTGACTTTAACTCCGATAAGCCTCCTGAACCCCAGGTGTCTCCCTCATCTATCACATGAGGCATATAAATATCTGCTAGCCCTTCCTCAAGGGGTTGAAAGGAGCAAATGACTTAAGGCATGTATGGCTCTGTATAAAATCAACTCTTCCATTATTCACATCAGGTCTCTTCAGCTCTAAGGGGACTGTGATGAAAGGTGAGTACAAATGAAGAGGTGACTTATTATTCAGAGCTCAAGACTCTCAGGTGGATCAAGCAGAGAAACCACGCTAGGTCTAGCCTGTCTGTAGAGGTTTTATCCTGACGTAGCCCTCCAGGGAGAGGGTTAGGGATGTTTCTAGACTCCAGCTGGGCAGGGGTCAGCACAGAGCAGTGGGAGTCCAGCCAGGGAAGATAAAACTCATGCCAGATCACCTATGAGGCTGGGTCACTGGCCAGAATAATGTCTTAAGCAACACTGTGCCCTACCCCAGTGTGAGTGTCTGGATGCTCTTCCTGTTGCCTCTGGCCATTCTCAGCCTCCAACATCTTCCCTCTTGCTTCTCCGCAGGGCTCACTGCAAGCAGCCCAAACTGCTCTAGCAAAGGGACCCGCCTCTTGCTAAAACACTGCCAACCCCCACGGCAGACCCCAGCATACCTCCAACACAGTGGTGGCTCCAGGTGGCCAGAGGGCTCATCCAGTAATTACAGCACATTCATTTACTATTTATTCGTAAATGCTCATGCAGTGCAGGGGGCATGTAAACAATGGAAATTTATCCTCAGACCTGATCCTTCACATCCTATTAAGCTTTTATTCTAAAGCTCCTTTTCTTACACTGCAGCCTCCCCTCCCCCAGCCTCTCAGGTCCCTTGCCTTCCCCTTGGGAGCTGTATCTCCTAGTTCTCCTGTACTTCCAGAAGCACCAGCACGTCAAAAGGGGTGGGGGGCTGAGGCCTGTATACATGATGGTCACAACCATGCCCAAGCCCATCCTTCTTCCAACACTTGAGGAATTCTCCTTATTTTGAGTCTCGCTGGGAGGCAAAGCCCCCTTCTACAAGAGAACCAGACAATGGGCAGATATTTGCTTCCTGGACCCCTTTGCAGTAATTATAGGGATATGTCATCGAGGCTCTGCTGATCAGACAGAGGTCATCCACAAGTGAATGAGGAGTGTGTTCCTTGAAGAAACAGGGATTTGGAAGATTCATTTTCAGAGGTTGGGCAAGATGGAGTTCTGGGGTAGCAGTGGCTGGAGTGGGCAGTGGTACGTACCACCCACATCCACAGCCCAGTGTGGGCAGCAGTTGGGTAGCAGTGTTGCACTCAAGGGTGATCTGGGGTGTTGTTCCTGTCTGGGTGGTTTCCAGGTCTCATTTCCCATCTCTCTGGGAAATTCTGTAGGCCACCCAATATCATTTTTAATGAGCTCCTTTTCTACTCAAATCAGCTAAGTCTGATTTTATAGCTTGAGACTAGGAATTCTGAGTAATACACCAAATGACACAAATAATAACAGTAACAGTAATACTACTACTAATAGCTAGCATCTATTGAGTATTTCCACATTCCAGACATTGTCTCAAAGGTTTTTTTTTCTTTATATAATAACTCATTTACTCCTAAAACATACCCTCAAAAGTACGTATGATCAGTAATCCAATTTTACAGTTGAGGAAGTAGAATGTCGGAGAGATAAGTAACTTTGCTGAGGTCTTCAGGGTCACCCTGTCCTCTACCACCTCCTAAGGAGTTTGGCTGAAGTATGGAATTCTGAATTAAAGTCATTATGCTTGGGGCTGCTGACTCTGGCTCTTCTTGGTTTGGAACTGAGGTGAGCCTTCTTTAAGGGGGAACATTAACACTGTCGAGTGTTCCCTGTGGTGAGGCTGAAAATTCTTCCAGAGGCACCAGACTGAGGCCTTTTCCCTTAGTCTTGTTACAAACCACGAGAGTGAGGGCCCAATGTGGGATGGGTCCCCAGAGTTCTACTCTGGTTACGCATCAGATATTGGTCTAGGCCCTGGGAGCACTCAGGTGAGCTAACAAGATAATTTCCATGGTCCTACTGAGACTTCAGAGGCTCCAGACACACAGACACACTGAAAGTAAAATAGAAATGTCACATTCTAATAAGTACTCTGCAGAAAGCAAGCTAGGACAAGGCAGGAGAGAAGTGATGGTTAGCAGTGTGTGTGTGTGTGGGGGGGGGGTTCTGGTTGGGGAACTGGATGCTCAGAGAAGGTCTCCAAGGGGACAGGGAGGTGTGACATTCAAGCTGGAGTTCTAACTCAGGGCTTCTCACACTTGCACGTGAATGGAATCCTCTGGGGATCTTGTTACAAATGCAGATTCTGATTCAGAAGATCTGAGTGGGGCCTAAGACTGTGTTTCTGACAACCTCCCAAGTGATACTGATGCTGCTGGTCCCTGCACCACACTTAGTAGCAAAGCTCTAAATGCCAATGAAGGCAGAGCCTGCCTCACTTTTGGGGGGTGGGGGTGGGGTTGCTTTAGACCTGCATGTGGAATGAGAATGGCCAAGGCAGGGAAGAGTCAATGGGAAGGCAGATGAGGACCAGCTTGGCTGGTCCAAGCAGACCAATCTGCTTTGGTCCAAAGCAGATTAGCATGGCTAAAGAAAGTGCTAGATGAGATCCAAGAGGCAGAAAAGAGCCAGATCATGTAGGGCTTTGCATGAAGGGCAATGGGAACTCTGAAGAGAGTACTGTCATTGATAATTTTTTCCTCCATTGTTCTGTCTGTATATAAGAAGCCGAGTCTGCCCTGTGCTTCTGCCTGGACTATTCTGGGCAAACACCAAGCTCAGGCAACCCTTCACAAAACTGAGGGGGTTCTGCAAAGAAAGCATTCATATAGCCCACTCTACACAGCTAAAATTTAAGCAAACAACTTTCCTTGCTTTGGAGTTTGGGAAGGGAGAATTTCTTAACAAAATGTGTTCAGCCTCACAAAATTTTAGGACACAGCTGGTATTATTTCCCAGGATTTAAACATACATACATAAGCAGCACCAAAAACACACCAACAGGGAAAATTCCAGGTCCTCACTCACCCCTGATGCAGAGACCTTATTCCTCAAGTATGTGATTATTGTAGTTCGTTCAAGAAAAATAACATAAAAATCCTGGCATCAGCCGATCCCTTCCTCCCTCCCTCTCCTAGCCAAATCACAGTTACTTCAGATTTCCTCGTGGAATGAGAAAAGATGATTAAAATGTTAAACCAACCAACATCTCAAAGTGTCCGGTCCAAAATCAGAACAAAGAGAAGACAACCAATCATTTCCAGGTGACGAATCATGACCTGACCATAAGTAGAGCCTCTTAGTGACATGTTATGCTTATATCTGACTCTCTTCCTTTTTGTTTTTTAAGTTTACTTATTTATTTTTGAGAGAGAGAGTGCACAGCTCAAGTGAGTGTGCATGGTGGGAGGAGCAAAAAGAGAGAGGGGAGAGCGAGAATCCCAAGCAGGTTCCCAGCTGTCAGTGCAGAGTCCAACGCGGGGCTTGAACTCACAAACCATGAGATCATGACCTGAATCCAAATGGAGTTGGAAGCTTAACTGATTGAGCCACCAGGCACCCCCCAACTCTCCTTCTTGACCATTGGCCTTCTGCGATGGGTTTCGTGCATTATGAAACCACTCCCTGTGTGAGAACAGCTCAATCTGCAGAGCTCTCAGCCTAATTAATCCAATCATGGGATGGTGATTAAGAGGTCAACAGTGACATTTCCAGAGAACACCCTCTGTCTTCCCAGCAGCTAGCTTATCCCCATGGTGTCTCTGGACCCAGAGAGCTCTGGGGACCCATGTTGGGTCCTCACTCTCACAGTGTGTATCAAGGGAAAAGGCCACAGTCTAGTCCCTCTGGAAGAAGTTTCAGCTTCACTGCAGAGAACACTTGATAGTGTAAATGTGCACCTTTAAAGAAGGCTCACCTTGGTTCCAAACCCAGAGGAGCCAGTCAGCAGCCCAAGCATGAGGACTTTTTTCAACTTTGTTAAGATATAATGGATGAATAAAATTGTCAGCTGTTTAAGGTGTACAATGTGATGATTTGATAAACACACTTGAGAAAAGACTCCTCCATCCAGTTAATCAACACCCCCATACCCTCACATATGTATCTTTTTTCTTTCAATAGAAATTTCACGAGTGAAAGAGTCAACTAGTCAATTACCTACCATAAGATGCAATCTTCCCTCCCTCTCTCTGGATGGATCCATTGCTCTATCCATTTAGTCTCTGTGGGCTTTCCTACAACAAATCCCCATCAGAGTGGCAAAGGGAAAGGCACAGGCATCTTCAGGTAGGAAGGTGACTCTACCCTGCTCTTTGAGAATCTGCAGTGTGGTGAGAGATATCCCAGGAAGGTTGCTGAACAAAGTGGAGTCCCCTTGTGCTCTGGCTAAGAGTTCCCTGCAGAAGGCCCACCAACAAGGTCAGGACCCTCAAGGAAGTTTTCATTCAAAAGAGAACAGACCTGGCACTGGTCCTGGTGCTGGGTTGGTTTGACCTTGGCCACAGGGAGTTGCAAGGGGATTACAGGAAAGAAGATAAATTGAATTTCTCCAATAGTTTATGAAGAGTGTTATTCAAAGGTCAAGGGGATTGGGAGTCTTTTTCAGACTTCAGAAAGATCAAAGAGAGCATATATTAGGGCTAGGGTTTGTTCAGGAGGCTGTGATTATTACATAGGGCTGGCAAATGACGGACATGCCGTAAGTTATCAGCTGGACAAAGGACTATGCAAGTCCCACAGCAGAAGAAGGTATCACCACAGATTCCCCTTCACCTCACTTCCTGCCTTCTTCTACCAGCTTTGTGTTCTCTTTCTCCTTCCTCCTTCCTTTCCTACATTCTCCTTTTTATTCCCCTACCCCTCTCTCTAGCTTACTAAAACTCTCTTTTATAGAACACACACAGAAAAATAAAATAGTCAAAATCAGGTTTTTCCTGCTCTTACTTACTCTAAGCGAAGAGAGAGGGCAGAAGAAATTTGTCTTGAGAGGTTAACAGAAATAGGGAACATATTATAACTCAATGCCTGGAAGAAATTCTAGTCTTTGGAAATTCTAGAATAAATTAGAGAATGTTGCAATTAACAAAATTTCCCAAGACTATTCTTTTTGACTTCAGACTGTAGAAAAGTTAATCAGAATCTAGTTCAGGACTTCATATATACTCAAAGAAATAATATTGAATGGATGGGTCTTGGGAAACCTATCTAAGTCCTTAGAGGATAATAAAAAATATGCTCTCACCCAAAAGCAAGGTGCACATGTACACATATGAAGAAATGTACAGCGAAAAGTCCATTGTGGATTAGCTAGTGATGAGCTTAGGTATTCTTTTCTACATTTTCCAAAAGTTTCAGGTTGAGTGCCTTCCTTAATTATTAATTATTAATAATGAAATTATCATTAAAATATTAAAAGTTATTTAAAACAAATAACAGTACTTCCCAGGTGTATTTTTCTTGGGCCATGTCTCTTTGTCCACACAGTTGCTGGGACAACTGATAATCACGGCATCCAGCTCAGGTAGGATCTATGTGCAAGGTGCAGAATGCCAGGAAACCTCACTGAACTTTCTAGGAGCATAGTCTGGGGTCCTCCCTTCATTTTGCTTCCTCCATAGGAACTGCAACCTGTGCATACATAACCCACTCCTGACCACAACTGTCCACTGCTTCGCTCGAATCACCTCAGGTTTAAAAATACAGGGTTCAACAATAGGTGGTGTCCAAGTCAAGGACTTCTCAGGTCCAAGGCCAACCCATACTGGCCAGAAGCAGCAGGAACTGGCTGTATTTTGAAGCAAAAGATCCAAACCTCTCCTCTTCTCTCCTTTTGCTTCCCGTTTCATATTTCCCTTCTTTCTATTTTCTTTGCTTCTCTTTTCCTCTCCCCCCTCAGATTTCATAGCATTTTGTACCTACTGCACCCAAGGACCTCTGGGGGCTGCCTCCACAAATGTGTTTCTCCTAAGATACACACTACTAGTAAAGTGAATGTTTTTACTCCCATCTTTCAGATGAGAAGCCTGAGACTCAGATCAGTCAAATGGCCAAGCTTTCAGAAACCACAGACCTAGTGTGCGATAAAAGGCAGGCCTCCTCCAAACCTGGAGCCCTCCCTGCTTCAGCCTGCTGTCCTTTTCCTTCCTTCCTTATTCTCTGAGGTCCCCTTCCTATCACTTTCCTTTCTTTACCCTTCCTCTTTCCCTAACAGCAGCAAAAAGAAGCAGGCAAAGGGCTTTCACACACAGCATCTCCACAGGTAGCTGCAACTCAGCAAGGCGGCAGCCTGCATTCTCTCAGATAGGCATTGAACACTAATGGTGTGGCATGGCACATATTGCACTAGACTTTCTGAGTGAAATGAGTAAAAAAAAAAAAAGAAAGATCCATTCCTTGCCCTCAAGTTGCTTATGGTCTAGTGGATTCTCTCATTACCATTTCTGTTCAAAAGATAAAGATACTGAGGCTTGGAAGAATTAATTAGCCTCAATGTCATAGTTCAAACCCAAAATCCTTCTTCTTGGCTCCAGATTTCTCTCTTTTTATTATTTTTTTTAATTTTTAACATTTATTTATTTTTGAGACAGAGAGAGACAGAGCATGAACAGGGGAGGGGCAGAGAGAGAGAGGGAGACACAGAATCTGAAGCAGGCTCCGGGATCCGAGATGTCAGCACAGAGCCCGACGTGGGGCTCGAACTCACGGACCGCGAGATCGTGACCTGAGCCGAAGTCGGACGCTTAACCGACCAAGCCACCCAGGCGCCCCCAGATTTCTCTCTTTTTAAAAAAAAAATTTTTTTTTGAGTTCATTTATTTATTTTGAGAGAGAGAGAGAAAGAGAGTGAGCACAAGCAGTGGAGGGACACAGAGAGAAGGAAAGAGAGAGAATCCCAAGCAGGCTCTGTACTGAGAGTGTAGAGCTTGATGGGGGACTTGAACTCATGAACTATATAACTCCTGAACCATGAGATCATGACCTGAGCCGAAACCCAAGAGTTGGACGCTTAACCGACTGAGCCACCCAGGAGAGCCCCTCGGCTCCAGATTTCAAGCTTAATTGCATGGGATTCTGGGAATATCAGAAAAAGCACAGCTTCCAGAATCAGCCTTTATTTTTGACACTCTAAACAGGAAAGAAAAGGGAAGGAGAGTGGTGGTGGTGGGGGGTGATGGGGAAAGAAAAGCAGGTCCTTGTCCCTCATGCTGCTGATAACAGGCAATGACTCGCTGATGCATTCCCTCCTTTTCCATGAGGGAGAGCACATACTTCACAGCACCCAAGACTGTCAGGCTAGGGTTCACCCAGGTGGATGTATAAACCAGAGAAGTAAAGGGTGAGGCCTCTTGGCACCTGACTCCTTTCAGCGTCTCTGTTTTCAGCTCTCACAGCCTCCAGCTAAACAAAGAAGCTTTGCTTCTTATCCTTAGTCCCTGACAGAATTTCAATTCTTTCAGCTGGAAAAAAAGCTCCCACTGACCAGAGAGAGTAGAGTCAGAGACAGGATCGCAAACTTTGAAGTCCTAGGCGATTATGTTAATGATGATGAAGATGATGATGATGATGATGTTGATGGCACAGAATGTTTATGGAGTGTTTATGTGCCAAACACCCTGCTAAGTGCTTTTACATACTATCTCATTTAACCCCCAATAAAATAATGCTGTGACATACGCATACCTATCACTATGATCCTTATAAAGACAGAGTCTCAGGCTGGAAGACATGACATAACTTGCCTAAGATCCCGTTAGAAGGTGATAGAGCTAGACTTGATCCCGGGCAGTCCAGCTCCAAAACCACACAGGCACCACTGTGTCATTCTGGCAAAAGCTATAAAGCGCATACACAGTTCGCCCTCAGTAAATATTAGTTTCCTCTTCTATTTTTAAAACTCTCCTGGGGAAGTTATTTTCACAAACCTCCCAGCTCTCTGATCCGTCCGCAACTCTCCATTCTGCCATACAGCCAACTCTGTGGCCAGGTGGGGAGACCTTGTTAGTGTCTAACTCCCATCCCTCATGCTGCAGATGAGCCCTCGGAGGCCTCAGCTGGCTGCCACTGAATGTCACCTTCGTGCTGGAGGCTTTCCCTGTGAAGCCCAGATTCCCTGGTGATTTGTAAGCACATTAACATTTAAGAACCACTGCTCCAGAGAGCATTTGTGCTTGGCTTCTCTGAACAACGATTTATCATATTTCACGGTTTTAAAGAAAAAAAAAAAGCAAAACCATAAAAAGCCAGGCACACTGGAGGAGCTGACAGGATAGCCTCTGACCTGTGGCTTAGGATGGGAAATACACAGACAGTTCGAAGGCTGTGCCCTTCCTCCCACCCCACTGGCTCCCCTCCCCCCCTGGCTGTGAGGACTTGTAAATGGCCTGGGGGAAGAGAGGGAAGACAGGAGAGGTCTCAGCACACATCACAAAGGGTCTGGGCCAGGCCTCCTCAGCCAGGTGCCTGCCACTTACAAGAAAGAATTTTCTCAGGTTGAACTCTACCTCTTGCTCTGGGGACCTCCAGGAGGGGTTGACGGCTTTTTTTTTCTTTTTTCACTAAACAAGGGTAAGGGGTACACAGCAGGGTGGGAAGGAGACCAGGAGGGGGAGGAGAGGAAGAGGGTTTCAGGCAGTGCCGGCAGGGGGCCAGCTGGGCCTCAGACTCCTACCCTGGGCCAAATAGAGCCAGAGAGACCCACAGGTTCATAACTCATCTTAATGAAGGGCCTCTGTAAACCTGCCATGCCCTCGGGTTTCATTCAGCAGGAAGCTCCTGGCCATTCTCCTGACACGGGTCTCCAATTGTTCAAGTGCTAAGGGGCTCTTTCCTCTGGCGGGGAGGGGTTATGGCACGTTTTGGAGTGACTGGATGCTTCAGAACCTTCTCCCATCAGGGTCTCCAAGGAGAGGGGATACTGAACTTAGGAGTCTGCTCTGGGAAGGTCCCAGAAAGTTACTGGAAGCATCTGTTAGCTAGTGGGAGGTCTGAGTAGTGGGCAGCAGTGGTGGTAGTAAGAGGCTGGCTAGAATGAGTTATGTTTAAGGCAGCTAATGACATCCCAGACTTCTAAAAAAATTCATTCTAAGTCGGACCCTGCACTATGCTCTTTTGCATACACTGTCTCACTCCTCACAATGACATGTGTTATCAGCACAGCTTTTCAGTTGAGAAAATGGACAGCTAGAGAACTGGAGAGCCAGCATCTGAACCTAGGTCAGTGGGTCTCCAGACCCCACACTGTAAGGTTCAGGGAGTACTGTACAAGGTAAGGTGTATTTGTTTTCCCTTTTAACACGAACAACTCTTTATAAGATTCCTGTTATTAACACATTTTGCAAATGACGAAGATAGAACTCAGAGAGGCATAGGGATTTGCACAGAGTAACACAGTAAAATGTCCTTAGATAGAATGTGACAACCTCTGCCCATTCCAGCAAACTGGTCCATGAGTGGAAAACATGCTAAACAAGCCACAGCTTTCTGTGGGTGGTTGAAAACGTTCAATCTTTTCTAGCTTCTTCCCTCTTCCCCCCCTATATTCCTAAGGAAGCTCACAGATAGATATCAAAGATATAGGGCTCATATTTTATCCTCTGATTTCTTTTTAATCTACAGAGCTTCTGGTTTGAGTTTTTGACAAAGATTTCGTCAAGATAATGTTGGAGTAATTATCACTTTTTTAATACTGTCTGCCTTGCCTATTTCCAAAAGAGTAATGAGGCAGTTTATTTAAAAAAGTAACACATAAGCCTCCTTCGTCCACCACACTGGAAACTCCTTGAAGCTGGATGTTTGTCTACTGGCTCTCTATATTCTGCTCTTCCCACCCCAGTGCCCAGGAATTTGGGAAGTATCTGTGTGCGTGTGTACTGTGTGTGTAAAATCATGTGGCAGAATGGGAGAAGACTGCACCAGAGCTAAGAGTTACCACAGTTTGCCACTGAATCAGTCCAGAGGTTCCCAGAGAAAAGTGGAGAGATGACAGATCTGAAAGTGATGTTATTTAACACTCTTTTTCCATGAGACCCACTATCCTTTGCCTCTGCCTGGTATCTTCATCAGCAACCATATGCAACTTCATGCTCCATTCAGCTAAGTTTATCCCTGCTTCCTCCTTGCCTCAATAACACCACTTACCCAGTCACTGAGTCATTGGTAGGGGTGTTCCTGCAGTCCAATACAGGGTAAATTCTCAATTTGAACTTATCCATTTTTTCTTACAGCTTGAAAGCAAATGCAGTGATCTCAGAATCAAATTACTTAATGTTTATTGAATGACTACCACATGTGACATAAGTTGGCCAAGATAAGAATTTGGTTCTCTTGGTTGCCAGTGAGATGCGCTCTGTGAGTACTATCTGGGAACCAACTGGCCACCCCAGAGGGGGAAGAGGACACGCAAAGGCTCCAAACCAAACTAACCTCATCATTACCTCTACTTCTGTATTTGTTATGTGCATCTGCATTTACCTATCAAATGCCTATGGCAATCTGGATACATGTGTGAATATACATATATGGACAGAAGGACCTATATCTGTTCCTTTAACAGACAGATTCCTATGAAAAGACTCGGGGTTAACTGGGCCATTAAAGCTTGACTGACCTACCTCCCCATCCCCTCCAAAGCACACATACCTGAAAATGAAATGGGAGAAGAAAAGAGATCACCACCAATCTATGAATGAGAACTTTCAGCAAATGGGAAATGGTGTTGAGTGCCATCATATACCTTAGTTAAATTTAACACAATCCCATACTGATGAGACCGGGGGTTGCAAATTGGCAAACAGGAAATTGTCCTTGCGATCTCTTGCTCTTCAAAGGGGAGCCTCTCCAGTGTTTGTCAGTTCAGAGTTTAATTAGCCATCTCTATGCACTCAATCTGGGCTCAGCAGGGAAGACCAAACACTGTCAGGGCTGGAATCGGCCATCACAGGCCTCTGGGAAGCATACAGTATTGCCCAGAGCTCTGTCCACCAGGAAGCAGGCATGCCAGCTGCCCTCCAGGAATTCTTCCTTCCCCTTCCCAAGTTTTAATGCCCAGGGGAACACCTGGAATTTTTCTAGCCTGCCTGGCAATTAATGAGGTAAAGCTCATTATGGGCTATCAAAAATACCCACCTTGGAGCAGAACTGTCCCTCCTGGTTAACTCTGCTTGCCTCACTTAACACACCCCTTTTCTTACATTCACTGCATCTCACTCCCTTGGGATTTTACTCTCTTCAAGGACACTCTCCACCTTACTGGTCTGAACATGCTCATGCTTGGCGTTTGTTTTCCAAAAGTGTGCTCATTTGCGTACTAGAATCAAAGAAAAGAATCCCAGAATCCTCAACTCTTTTTCATTTCAGGTGTGTGTGTGTATGTGTGTGTGTGTGTGTGTGTGTGTGTGTGTAGGACTCAAGAGTATTAGTAACTCCTTTATGGTATAGCACCAGAGCCTGCAAGCTGCAGCCCAGTCCACCCCTCGCACATGCCTTGGTGGTACCCTCTAACACTCCTCAGGCAAAACAGAAAATTGAAGTCGTGGCATACATTTTAAACCTGTGACATTTCACACACACAAATTAGATTTCCAGTTTATTCTGAAACAAACAAGCAAAACAAACAAACAAAAACGAATCAGAAGCAGTTGGCAAACTGGGTCCACACGCCTGCCTGATAAACATTGTTTGGAGCTGAGTGGAGCACCCCTCTTAGGTTGGGGAGACACTGCATTTGGTTGTGTCTGCTGAGGGGGCCCAGACGGGATGAAATCAAAGCTGGTCTAGTTGGCTTCCATGGGGAGAAAGGGGCCCCTTTTCCTAATTCACACAAAGCCTCACTATGGGCCAGAGGAGCTCAGTTCCTTCCACTGGCCACCTGACCGACTTTACCCATTCATGTTACCTGCTTTTCCCAGTAGGAGGGTCTAATCCCTGCTACAGACAACAAGACCTTACAGCTATAAACTTTTTACAAGTTCAACAGCACCAACACATAGATTAGATTTTTACCCAGCCTTCAGAGAAAATTCTTATTGGGTTGCTATCCAAGTCCAGTCTTTTCTAGACCCCAGTTTTCTTGCTTTCTTAAACTCAGCACCCCCAACCCCCTCTGCTCAGGCTTACTTGCTTCCCTGGGCCCTGGAAAAACAGAAAACCTGACTCTCAGAGCCACAGCAGGACGGCTGGAAACACATGGGGCTTATTACACCACCGAGTTATAAAGAATGAGAATGGCTGGTCCACTTTCCTTGTGGAGCGGCCTGCTGTCTCTGAGGCTGTCAGCAGCCTTGGCCTTCTGCTTTTAAGACATCTTCTAACCCAATGAGCAGACCTGGGCAGTAAAATGCAAATCATTCCGGCAGTCAATTAATCCCACTGAAATTGCTTCAACTAACACAGCAGTAAAAGAGGGGGCGGGGGGAAGAGTTTTTCTCTCTGGCCTCTCTCTACTCAGAGATAACCTGCAAAACTTAAAGAGCTGTTAATTGTCCAGATCCACCCGATTCCCCAAATCCAGGCCACATGCATGGCTGTTTAAGCCTTAATGAAAATTAATGAAACGGAAACAAGAAGGAGGTGACTGCTGTGAATCAGAATGGCCTGGTGTCAATACCCAAACCAAACACAGCCAGCCCCAGCGCAGCAAGGCAGATCGGTCTTAAAGGGACAAGCAAGTGGTATGCGATGCTCACCCCAGTCCTAATACCGATCCATCCTCTCCCTAGTTTCTGGACTAATGAAAGAGCTGATGAAAATTCCTTCTGTGATTTTCATGGCCGGATAGACAGTGTGGCCAAGCCATGCACAGAAACGACACGGGTGTTGCCAGGCAGCACCATTTAGCCTTCTTGAAAAGCTAGCTGGTCCAACGTTGGCATCTTTGATCTACAGCAGACTTGGCCACCACACACTAGCCTGAAGCCCGGGGAGTCAGCACCAACCTTTATTCCACACGGGTACTCCCAAAATTTCTCAGAGACCTTGATTCACGCAGTCAGCTTCCTGAGCAAAACATGTCAACCCACCTCTAAAGCCAGTGACGTTTCCACTCCCAGCCACGGGGTGTCCTTCAGAAGCTCTAGCATTCTGTATAATCGATTTTTATTTTCCTGTGAGAATGGTCAAGGCCAAGAAGCACAAACACTTAAAAAAAAAAAAAGCTTAGAGGTTACACAGGCCAACCACCCCATTTTACACATGAACAAAACATAAATGACTTGCAGGAGAACAAACAGCTCAGATCAGGATCCGGGAATCCAAAGTCATGATTTTGAGTTCTAAAAGTTGCCCCAGTCCCTGGGCGTGTCCTCTTTTATTCTCCCACCACCTATTCTTCCCAGACCACTTACAAGTGGGGACTTCCCTGGCTTCTAAGAAGGTGGGGCAATGGAGGCAGGGGGGCAGGGGTGCCCCCAGATGCCAACACTGATGCCCCTCTACATGACTCTTCCCCAGGTTCTCTAAAGTAGGAAACAAAGGACAATGGCTTTAGGTAAGGTGGGAACTAAGCAACTCTACCTCCTACAGTTGGGGGCGGGCTGGGTAGAGCTGCCCGACTGTCTGGCATTGGTGAGTGAGAACAACCTGTCTGCCTTCCTAAGCTGTTCTCATCTTAGCCAGGTGGTATCTGGTGCTTCAGAAGTTTCAGAAGCCACAATATGGGTTACAGAGGGTCTAGAAGGGCGTTTGCAACATGCTGAGATCCGCAGGCCCCATACTCCCTGTCAAAAAACTGCCCCAGTTTTTTCTTACAAGAAGCTGTTGCCACCATCACAACAGCAACATTAACAACAACAGAAGCAATGGGCATTGGCACAGCCATCCCAGAAAGAATCACAGCATAAAACCAGCATTTCTGAACCAGGGATTTATAACGGGCCCCAGGAGTGAACACGAGCAGAGAGAGGGATGTAGTGTGGAGGGAGTAAGGATTACACCCCAAATAAGACATGGGGCAGGTGTCCACTGAAGAATCAGACTGAGCACTGGTTGCTAAACATGTCTGTGCATAAAAAAGTCCAGGGGGCTTTGACAAATACAGATTCAGGCTCTTCTTCAGAAATACTGCATCTGAGTCTCTAGAGGTGGGGCCAGAGAACCTGTGTTTTGAGCAAATGTGCCTAGGATTCTGATGCGACCAGCTCTGGACTTGTGGCCTGCATGTAAGTGCTAAGGAAACTTAAGGACCCCTGTCCAGTCACAGCTGGAGTCTTCTTCATCCTTCATTCTGGCTATCCATCATTGAGTTCAAGGGCTTCTTTGAGGATGGCAGGCCCCTCTGTGGCTGTAAATTTCTAGAAACTTTTTCCTGGTGTCTGGATCCTGCAGTTCTCTCTCATGGCCTCTGAGGATGTGCTACCTCACTTCTTGAGAAGTACAATGGCTGCTCATGGCAACCCACGGCAGGGTTGGGAGTGGGGTTCCATCTGTTCCTGATCGCCTATGGCCCAGCTAAGACATTCCTTAGGTGGCTTCTAGCCTAGACTATATTTTCTGCTCCCAAAAAAACCTACCATTTGACTGCTTTCCCCAAACCCCAATCCCACAAGAGCCTGCCTGTCCAACCTGCCTTCTGCCTATCCTTTCTGCCCCTCCTGTACTAGGGTGGAAGCCCTGTACTAAGGCTGCTGGTACTAGTCACACTGACCTTCTTTCAGACCCCTGAGAGCTCCCTCCTACATCAGGACTTTTGCATATGACTCATCCTGTCTTTGGAGTGCTTCTGCTGAGTTACCTCCTAGCTCAGGTCTCAATGCTCAGCTCAAACATCACTCCTCAGGGAGCCCTAATAACACTTTATGTTGGACTGATGTCCCCTCACTGCATTTTCTAAAGCCATCCTACTTTCCCTTCATACACTGACCCTTGTTTGTCATCATACAGGTATTTGGGTGGTGAATTGATTGATGTCTGCCTCTTCCATCTGACTGAGGGTTCCAAAGAGGCAAGGTCTGCCTGCCCTGCTCACCATTAGCCCTTGGCACACCAGTCCTCCTCCACCCTCTCCTAAATGATTTATCCTCCAAATGGACTTGGTGTTGGTCAAGGGCCTACCAGGAGAACTGAAGCCACTGTAAGTATGTTCTACAGAAGGAATTTAATGCAGGCGAACTGGCTATGCAGGTGAGAGCAGAGCCGAGAGCCTAACAGAGGACGCTGAGCTATCCCACAGATAAGCAATAAGAAGCTATTCCCACTCTTATGTTGGAGAAACACAGCTGAGCAGACAATGTGACCAGAGTCCAGGGACCCAAATGGCAGGAGAGGCAACCACGAAGGAGACACAGTGACACAGTCACTACCAGAGGAGTAGTTAGGGAAACAAGAAGGAAAAGAGTACCTTGGCTTCTCTCTCCCAGCCCCCTCTCCTCATGTCTCTTGTGAATGGCTCTGTCTGGTAGGACTCAGGAGCCAGCTGACACAGGAGCACAGGAACCACAGCCTGCAGGAGATGGCCCCCAGAGGCATAGAACAGAGCAGGGAAGGGTGGGGAATGGGTCTGAAGGCAAACAACCCTAAGCAGACCAGCAGTCCTTAATTCCTCTAGGAAGCTTTTCTTGCCCCAAGCCCAAGATGAAAAATGGTCCCCTGAAGATACACTCACTTCCTTTGAATATTACCTTATGGGACAGTCTTACTTTACACCCCCAAAGATGTTAAGGATCTTGAGAGAAGGAGCTTGTCTTGGATTTTCTCAACAGGCCCTAAGAGCCATTACATGTACCCTTACAAGAGAGAGGCAGAGGGAGACAGACACACAGAGGAAAGGCAACGTGAAGACAAGACCAGAGTGATGCAGCCACAGGCCAAGGATGGCTGGGAGCCACCAGGAGCTGGAAGAGGCTGGAAACCAATTCTCTTCTCCCTCTGGAGAGGGAGGGAAGCCCTGTTGATCTCAGACTTCTGGTCTCCAGGACTGTGAGAGAATATGTTTCTGTTGTTTTAAGCTACAAATTCATGGCAATTTGTTATAGCAGCTTCAGGAAGCTAATACCATGCCCCTCTATTATGCTCCCATCAGCATCCCTGCTCACCTCCGTGGTCCACTGCCCCTCTGCATCCACATAGTCTATTCCATTGTCTGATCTGTCCTCATAGACTGACCTCCCTGAGGGACTATGTCTTGGGTAGTTCTTTCCCCCGTGCTCACCATAGTGTCTGGCATGTAATGGATGACCAAAAAAATGTTAGTAAATTGAATTTGGGTTTTAAGCCACACCTGATCTTTGACCTCTTCCTTTGGACAGTATTGCCCAAATGAAGAGGTTAATTTCTAGCCCTCTAGTTACATTCTACATTGCAGGCCTTTCTATTCTGTCATTCAGCCTCCATGGCCCAAGGCCCTGCAAGGGACACTCTGCTTTAGGTGGCAGAAAGCAAAATCTCCCAGTGGCAGCTGTGGTCCCAGTCATCCTACCTATGTCCAAACCACAGTGCCTGAAAGTGATGGTGAGCCATGCAGGAAGCAAGCACCCCTCCATCCAGCCTTTCTCTTGAGTCATCCAACTCAGCCACAGCCACAGGCCAGGTCAAAGTTTCTCCGGAGTCCCCCGTGTTAACAAGCTAGAAGCCCAAGAGCACAGTGTCGTACAGCATTTTCCTGAGTAGTTAATTAACAAGGGGATAAGCTACCTTGACGATCACTGAAGCAAGCAGCCTCACCATGCAGTTGTCAAGAGGGACAGGATTAGTTTCCAGGGAGACAATAGGGAAATGACAAGGAGGGCAGGCTTGCCGGGACCTGTGACTCTCTCAGTGCTGTTCCTTGCCTAGCTCTCCTTCTGCCACAATGCCGAGCAGAAGTGTGCAGAGCCTCATGGCAGGGCTGGACTGGCCTGATAATTAGTTATTACTCAGTGCTGTGGGCGGATTTAGAGTCTGCTCACAGATGGCGTGAGCTGGGCTGAGGGCCTTCTGGAAATCACACCATCCAGGCTGACAGCCCAGGGAGGTAACATGTCCCAGTGAAATCACTGAGTGGCCCAGAAAAATGTCTCAGAGGTGGGCAGTGCTGATCACGTTATGGGTTCCGGTTGACCCACAGCAGTTAGGAGATGAGCTGTGGCAGCTGCTAGAGACTGAGGATGGTGAGCAGGGACCCACGCAGGGTGGCAGCATTTCTAGGAAAGGGAAGATGAGCCATGGTGGACATATGCCATTTTATTTTATTTACTCCTATTCTATTCTACTCTACTCCACTCCACTTTTTTTTTTTTCTACACAAAATCTCAGTGCAGGGTGTAGTCTGCCTTCCTCTCTAGAAGTCAGAATAGCCAGATCACTTTCCCAGCTTCCTTTGTGGCAAGGGTGCAGGCATGTGACCCCGGCTCAGATGCTCAGATGCACCTGCCTGGGATGGTGTCAGTTGGCATGCAGAATTCTTGCAGCGGGGCGGGGCAGCACAGCCCACTTCTGGGGTGCCAGATAGGACCATCTCTATCTGGGATTAGTGTCCAGTGCTGGCAGTAGCTGTGGTGTCTCCGTCCTGGCCTTCGTGGTGCTGGTGCACCCTTGTTCACACCCTTATCCTGAGCACAGCTCTGCAGATCTCTAGCAATTTTGAGACCTGATTTGTTTCCTATAAATGAAGTTGCTGTTTACCTCAGCCAGTGTGGATTTCTATTCCTTAGGACTATTAAGCTTGACCAATCCAGAGTGTTGACTGGTTTATTTCTAAGGAGTTGGAGGAAGTTTGCCGTGTTTTATCTGGAGGAGAGCTCTGGAAAATGATTTTCAATTTTTTTTTGTTCTGTCAGAGCATAATAGGTTGGATATATTTGTCAGGCCTCTATGAGGTACAAGTGACAGAAACTGATTTAAGAACAATGGGAATTTATTTATAACTGTACAGTATGGGGGTTAACAGGATCCAGGTACAGCTGGATCTGTGAGGTAAGTAATGTCAAGAATTTAACTCTCTTGCTTTCCTCTTTCCTGGCTTCACTCTTAAGCAGGTTCTATTCACTTAATGGTCTCTGGCTCCTCCAGGTTTGTAGCCCATAGCTAACCAACTACAGTAGGAGAAAGAAAAAGGCTTCTTTTTCCTCAAAGTCCAGCAAAATCCTGGAAGTACAATTGGGCACATTCAGGTCACCTGTCCACTCTAACCTATGGTCAGGGTTGAGTGGGGTGAGGGCCAGAAACTGACTAACCCAGACCTGGATTATACTGTGGGTTAAGTCAGTCATTCAGTTAAATGTTCTGACATTTTGCTGAACACCCTGACCCTGCTACCCTTCCTACTTCCCCAATTTATGGGAAGAAAGTTCTACAATAGAGTAACTCATGTTTTTAATTTTTTAAAATTATTCTACAATACTTAACGTATGATTAGTAGAATTTAGTTGCTTTTTCCACTGGTTGTGTCAGATATAAGACAGGCTATTGATTATAAAACGATGGTCCATTTGTTTCTTACCCTCTCAAAAAAAAATTACATTGCTCTGTAAGTAAAGTGACCTTATCATAAGGATAGCCTTAAATCAGCTTTAATTAACTTGTAAGTAGGTAAAACTCTATTATTATGTAAAACAAAATATTTATAATAAGAGTAATTACTACCACTTACTACCATATCTGATGTTTATTAAGAGTGCACTATGTTCTAAGCTCTTCCTATCTATGAACTCAAATCACAGTCTTAATATATGACAAAGGAGACATCATTACTAATCCCATTTTTCAAATGATGAAACTGAGGAATGGAAATGAAAAGAACCTGGCCCCAAATCATGGAGCTAATGAATGCTGGCACCAGAGTGTGAGCCCAGTAAGTCTGCATTCTATATTCTTAACCACTATGTTATCCTGTCTCCATTCAATAATTTAACTTATTGTTCAAAAGAGCCCAGGTGTGCCTGGGTTACTTGGATGAGTGCCCAACTCTTGATTTCAGCTCAGGTCATGGTCTCACAGTATCATGGGTTTAAGCCCTGTGTCAGGCTCTGTGCTGATGGCATGTAGCCTGCTTGGGATTCTCTCTCTTCCTCTCTATGCCCCTCCCCTGCTCCTGCTCTGTGTCTCTCAAAATAAAGTTTAAAAAATTAAAAAAAAAAAAGAGCCCAATGACGTAGGCATTATTTCTGTTTTAAAGATGAGGATACTAAGGCTTATGATGTTACACTGTTTGTCCAAGATCATAGATGTAATAAGGCCTTTGGGCCAGAATTCAAAGCCTCTGCTCTTAACCACCTCCCAACATACGGCAAATCCCCAAGGGAGAAAACATAGTGTTGATACCCTAAGGCGTAAAATCACTGCTTTAGAACAGAGACTGGCAAACTATGGTTCATGGGCCAAATCTGTAAGTTTTATGTGAACACAGCCATCTCTATTCATCTATATACTATCTACAGCTACTTTTATGTCACAACAGCAGAGCTGAGCAGCCGTGACAGAGACCCCCTGTTCTGCAAATCCTAAAATATTTACGATTTGACTCTTTACAGAAACAGCTTGCCAACCAGTTCCTGCCTGGAGATGACCCGGGATGGCTCATGTCTCACTAGTTGCACCTTATACCACAGAGACCACTGTGGATTGACGAGGGGCAGCAAAAAATGACTGCTTCCCTAGTATCTAATGGCACAAAGTTTGACAATCATCTCTGTAGCCTTGAAACTTTATTTCCTTGCCCTACTTCCTATTTCTACCAAATGCTCATAGCCAGGGCCTACCCTCATTTCAAATGAGAGCCCCAAATCTGGCCCCTTACTCAGTTTCTTCTTGTTTATTGTATAATTGCTCCTCATCCCAGGAAGCACATTTAAGGTGTCCTCCAACTGGGTGATTTCCTTATGTTAAAAATATCAATGCAGAGTCATCTTGCCCCAAACCACATCTGACTGGAACTTTTACGTGTTACAGCACCTGTTTTAGAAACAGGCATTTTTTTTTTTCTCCTAATGCTAAAAACCAAACCTAACTATCCAACTATCCCGTTGTTTTACGAAGCCCTGAGAAGCAGAGTGAATTATGTTTTCTTTCCCCTAGAACATAGTCTGAGGGAATTAAAAAAAAAAAATAAAAGGGAGGAATTGAGAAGAGTTAGCTCCCATCCCCGAGTCTGGAGGGCCAGGTGGACCCCAGGGCTCTGTCCAGCCTCACTGTAAGTATCTGTGACCTTCCAGCCTGCTGCCTCTCTGGAGTGGTCCATGGTGGCATTAGGTGTAATGCCTTAATTCTCCTTTCTGACCTTTACTGTGATAAATGACTTCCTTTCATGCTAATTGTCTGCCTCCCCTCCCTGAGCCTCACCTTCTGCCATTCAGTGACCTGCCACACTGGTCACCGTCCTCATTGCCCACTGACATCAGTGCCTCCCTGCCTCCCTGCCACTGTTTTGCTCTTGTAGTCCTTCTCCTTCTGCTTGGCCTCATGTTCTTCCCTCATCATTCCACCTATCAGAATCACACCCATCCCTCAATGTTCTGCCCAAGTGTCTTTCATTTTACATACACTGTTCTTTCAATACATTTTAATTAAACAAGAAATACATGAATGCATTCTCCTGGTCATAATATGAAAGCATTACGGAGAGGGTTAAAGTCTCTATTGACAAAAACCCCAAGCTCCGTTCTTCCTCAAAGGCGAGCGTTATTATCTATTTGTTGCATATTTTTCCAGTGTCCTTTCTAAGCATCTGCATATTTACATATGAACTAGTAGAAAATATACAATATGTTTGGCATGTTTTACACAAATGAAAACATCCTTGCTTTTTTTTGCTCAACAATCCCTACTGGAGACTTTTCCACATTACTCAATATAGATAAAATTCATTCTTTTTATCTGCCACAGTATGAGCACAGCACTCCTCCTCTGGTTGACATTTAGATTGGTCTCAGCTATTTGAGAGTAAAATAATGATGTTACAAACATCCTTGTCTGTGCCTCCTTGTGTACTTGTGAGTACAGGGTAATCTCCAGGGTAGATTATTGTTTTCTGACTGTTTATATAGCAGGGGTTGGCAAATGTTTTTCTGTAAAGCCTCAGGTAGTAAATATTTTAGGCTCTGCAGGCCATACAGTTCTTATCATAACTGCTCAAGTCTGTGCTTGTGGTTTAAAAGCAGCCACAGGCTATATGTACATGACTGGGTGTGGCTGTGTTCTAATAAAACTGTATTTATAAAAACAGCCATTGGGCAGGATTTGGCCCACAAGTCATAGTTTGCTATCCCTTGGTTTAGAGCATACCTTCAAACTAGAACACTGGCATCTTATGGGTATTTCTAGGTTACGATACCATAGCACCGATGATTACTAAATTCCTGAGCCCCTTAGATGCAGTATGCCCACTACTACATACTTTGCCCACATTATCTCATTTAATCCATTGAATATTCCTATGAAGTAGCAGAATTGAAGCTCAGTAAATTAAATAATTCTTCAAGGTCACATAGCTAGCTGGTAATTGGTAGAGCTGGCATTATCCAGGTAGCATGTCTCCGTCTTTTTTTTTTTTTAATTACTATACCACAATGTCTTCCTTCTACTAAGGGGAGAAGAGGTAGAATGAAGATGGGTTAAAACTTAGCTAGTCAGTAATTTAAGTCCCAGATGGTTCTTACAACTGCGAATCTGATGGTTCTACTGGACTGTCTTCCCAGGAATATCCACACACATTTCGCCTATAATTTCAGGTCATTCAGAGAGCCCTCAAGTGCCACCCATGAGCCTTAGGTTAAGATTCACTATAGTAGCACTCAATGTGGCTGGGCATCTACCCAATACTGAAACACTACAACCTGCCTGCTCTACCAGCAGTGTTCACCTTACCCTGCCTATAGCACTGAGACACTGTAGCTCTTAACTCCCCTCTTTGGATAGAGATCCTCAGATCCTCGCTTTTCTTCCTGCCTTGGTCCAGGAAGTTTGAGAAGGGACATTAAAACTAGCTTCCCACAAAAGGATGACAAGGGAATGGATGGATGACTAGGTGAATGAAAGGGGGAACAGAGGGATGGGAGGGAAGAAAAGGGGGAATGGGGAGGAGAGAGAGGGAGGGACGGAAGGAGGAAGGGAGGTCAAGAGAAGGGAATACAAGAATACTACTGTTAAAGGTATATGCGCTTTTACAATTGTGTTTAGCCATGTGCTGTGACCTCTTAGGGACAGTTTGGGGACTATCAAGGGCAGATTACCAGGGAGACGTTTATTCTGCAAGAAGAGCAGTTATGGATAATGTGAGCTTAGCAGCCATGGGCAGTTTCAGCCACAGATGGTTTAGGGGGAATAGCCAGGTGAAGTGGCAGTACCAGGAGTGCTGCCAACTTGACACTGGTGTTCTGCAGCTTGCTCTGGAGCCCCAGAGCTTCCCAAGTGCTGCCCCTCATCTGCCCTTTGTTAGGTTCAAACTCAACTCCCAGGCACAACTTGGAGGATCAAGTGTATTTTCCACTCCATCTCATGCCAACTGGAAAGCCAAGACCTGCCAAGGCCCGAGTTTTAAAAATATAAGTGGGGAACTCCCAAGGGGCCTGAATCAGGGACCATTCTAAATGTTCTCCTCCTTTTTAATGTTTTAATATACTTGACAAGTGCTTATTCCCAGTTTGGGGAAAACCCGTCAGAAGGGATGCCCAGAGCAAAGGAAAACTCTGACTCTGGGCAGGCTGCCCATGCCTTCTTGATGGTTATCACTGGGCCCAGCTTGGTTTTATTTCTTTTGGAGAGCTGACATCTTCTCACATGTGGGGTTTCATGGCTTGGAGACCAGTATTCAGTCACAAATTACTCAAGGAAGAACTCTCCTTTCCAAGGAGCAGACTGACCAAGTGTCTTTCCTTCTACAAAAAGAACCTCATCTTTTTCAATGTGGGCATCCCCTGCCCACACCAGGCCCATGCACATTCACCTCTCCACATGCAACTAACAATTAAGCACAAACTTAGGCACATTTTTGGCCTGAGTGTGAATCCATTCCTAGTAGATGCAGAGGTTTTCTTTACTGAGCCCAGAGATTCAGGGGAGGCTATTTAGATGACATTAAGGCAGAATCTGAACAAATGCTGGTAGGCACAGAGGATCCCATCTATTGATAGATTCACCATCTACCATTCCACACATCACATGAGTCTAGTTCTGGATATTTCCAGCTCCAATAATTCCAGAAAGAGAGATGTTGCATATAATTTGGTAGACATAAAATAGCTCAGCAAATAAACACAACAGCAAGGGTGGATGAAGCTGATGTGCCCTCCTACAAATGCATCAAACGATGTAAGTTACATGTGGATGGCTTTTGACAAAGATGTCATTTGAAATCTTAGACTTCTACCTTGCGGCACACGGTCACTACAATGGAGCAATTGTTCAGCCACAGAAACAGGATTCGCATTTTCCCAGCCTGTTTGTACTTTTCCCTCCCAAAGGGGCATTTCTTGAGAAGTCAGAGGAATTCTGCTGATTACATCTCCAGCACGGCCGCATTCCAGGGGGGTAGGAGGGTCACACACCTGGGCAGGCAAGAGGAGGCCAGAGCACTGAGCTCAGAGGTCAGATCTCGGGTGTCTGCCCACCCCACCCCCCACCACCACAAAAGCTCAGGAGCTCAGGCCTGTTCCCCATGGCCTGGTGAAGGTTTCAAAAACCCACTCCCTCTGTTTGACCTTTTCCAGAGATGGTCTGAACACTAAGCAAGCATCTTCCCTGGTCCACGCCTTCTCCCTAGACTTCTGCCATCTCTTTGGACTGCCCTTCCTAGTTTTTGGGATCTCTGATCAGTGTGGAATATGCCTCTCAGGTTATGATTTGTGTTTTCACAAAACAGGTGATTCACAGGCACAGCAGCCCCCAAAGACAGTGCCCTTGACATATCAGGCTGGTGGGAAGGATTCAGGGTACTGTTGGGCCTTGTTTTTATCCTCATGCTTGTATGTGACAGTTAATTTTGTGCCATGGGTGCCCAAATTAAACACTACATCTAGGGGTGTCTATGAGGGTGTTCCAGGTAAGATTAACATTTAGATCTATGGACTCAGGGAAGTAGACGGCCCTCCCTAGCTAGTGTGGGTGGGCTTCATCCAATCTGTTAAGGGCCTGGATAGAACAAAAGGCAGAGGAAGAAGGAATTTACCCCTTTTATCCCTGCCTCACTGATTGAGTTGGAACATCTCAGCTCATCTCCCCCTGCTCTTGGACTGGAATTTATACCATCGGCTCCTTGGTTCTGAGACCTTTGGCATCAGAGTGAGTTACGATTGGCTTCCTTGGGTCTCCAGTTTACAAACGGCAGATTGTAGGGCTTCTCAGCCTCTGTAGTTGCAAAAGCGAATTCCTTACACTAAATCTCCATCCACCTGCCTATCATCTCCTTTTGGCTGTTCTCTGGAAAGGCCTGACTAATACACACATATGACTTGTTCATCAGCTATTCAATCATTCATCATTTCTTAATCCAATCAATTCTTTCTTCCAGGTTGCCTCCTCCTCCTCTCTCCCATTCATATGTACCTTCTAGACACTAGCAATACAATATAATAAAAAAAATAACAACAACAACAACTGACATGATGGCCACCTACTGTGTGCCCTCCATAGTGCTGAATACTTTCTAGACATCATGCCATTTTATCCTCATAATAACTTTTTGATCAGGTATGATTATTGGCTCTATTTCACAAATATGAAAACATCCTCTAAGTGGGTCATACGGCTACTGACCTAACTGTAACAGTGGCCTGCCACATAACCTTGGTCTCAGCCTCAGTGGCTCATGGTACAGTGAACAAGGTGTCCAGGTAATACTCACCTAAGGTGAGTGCTGAAGGCAAGTGGGACTTTTGCCAGCTGGTAGAGAGAGGTCCAGTCCCACTTACTGGGTTTACTTAAACAAAGGCCAACTGACCTTGAGCCAGAGAGCAGCTTCTTCCCCAGGGAGATGTCAGAGAAGCAACTGGCCTTGAGCTCGGAGGGCCTTGCTCTGCCTCACCTCCAATGTATCTAATCACCCTGTCAAGCCCTCCTCTGGTTCCTTGAGTGCTCAGGATTCAGTGATAACAGAGTAGAAGCAGGGAGGTGCAGGCCTGCAGCAGAGCTGGGCAGAGTGTGGGATCCAGTTCAAAACAAGGAAAGCCAAGGAAGAGTGGCACTGCAGGATTCCCCTGGGCCCGAGGAGACAATGTTACAGCCACCAGCTGGATGCAGAAGATGGGACAGCAAAATGCTCTGGATTTAACAGCTGGGTTCAGTCCTGGAGCAATTATGGAAGCTTTGTGAACTTGGGTCAAGATCTTCAAAGTAGACAAACTTCAGTCTACCTATTAGTTATATAGGGATTATGAACTGCACCTTCATAGCGTTATTTCAGCCACAAAGGGAAGAGTGCCAAGAAAGTGCTCTGTAAATGAAAGCAGGCAAGATGTTCTAAAATGCAAGAGGGTCCATGCTCTCACCTAGGCAGAGGGCAGAAATTGGTCACTCAACACATGATGTGTGAGATCCCTTTCAATGTTGGATCATTTCTTTAGACACCGAGGGAAAACAGGGATACAAAGACACCAAGAACATGATCTACAACCTTCATCATGATGACCTGTACCAGAACTTCCATCATAAGCCTGCGATGGGGGGAGAGGCCGGAGCAGACACTGACTCATTCCATCTTCTAGTGAACTTGTGGCTAATTTTAGGTGCTTCCATCTTTACCAAAGGGCTAGGGGTGCTTCAAGGTTTAGGATCAGGCTGACTCATTAGGATTCTCTCCATGGTTACTGATGATAAGCTGACACAGGGAAACACCATTTATCAACAATATCTGCTGGCAAGAAAATGCTAGTTGCTGCCTCTCCAAATGTCCTCCTGATGTTTAAACAAACAGCCCACTGTGGGAGCCTAAGTAAAAGTTGACAATCAGAGTCCTAATCCCAAGGGACTCATCCTGGCTAACTGGTTTTGAGTTCTGTTTGTTTTTATAAAGGAAAAGTTAATGTCGAGCATTCAGTCTCACCCTGAGTCCCATGGATGTCTGAAAATAGTGTTTTCATTTTGATAGTCTTAGGGAACAAAGGAAAACTGGTCATCATTCTCCAAGAAGAAAGCCGTAAATGTGAACATCAGGGGGCAGAGACCTTTGTCTCTTTGTCCCGAAGAACAGCCTATAAACATCCCACTAAAGGTCATTACTGAGCTCTTGAATGGTCCCTCTTCATAGGATACGACCTGGGCAAAATCATGAATAAGTGACATTTGTTTTTAATGCCGTACTACCTTCTGCACCTCCTACTACGGAAACCCCCTCCTGGAGAAGGTCCCTGAACTTATTCACAATGAAGAGTGATAGAGATTAAGTTCTTATCCCATATATAATATGACAGGGATACAAGCTTAAACTACTAGAATGGAAATCTTAGACTTTCAGACATCTTCCATGGCAACTCCTTGGTCATCTTATCTACAGCTTTTCCTCCCAACTCGTTCTCCATAATGTAGCTAGAGAGATCTTCCTAAAATGGAAATATATCTGTTATTTCTCTACTAAAAATCCTTAATGGTCTTGAATCATTTTCAAGAAAAATGATCCTGATGATTCTGCTTTTCCCTATCTCTCTGGCCTCAACATCTAAGTGCCACCATATGCTCCAGCTATGGCAAAATGTTCTTTAAATCTATTCTGCTTCTCTTACCACAGGGTCTTTGCACATGCCATTCCCTCTTCTTAGAGCTATTTTTTATCTTCTTCCTCAGTTATCTAAATGTCTATGCAACCTTTACGACTCAATTCAAGGATTCCTCACTTTCCAGGGGCCTTCCTCATCATCTCCTATATCCCAGACTGTATAACCCCAGAGAACCTGGCCTTTCATCTGATCTACCCCTTACCATTCAGCACTTCAGTTTTCCACTCAAATGTCTGTTCTCTAAGACAATGAGCTCCTTAAGTTATGTCTAATTCACCATGCCACCTACCAGTGCTATTGACTATATGAATGAATCTTGTATTCTAGAGGGCAATCAACTTTCCCAGTATCCCTCAAAATTTTTCTCTATTCCCTATGTAGAGCTGGCTATAAAAAGGAGTATATATGTCTAGGTCTGGGTGAGAACTCGGGATCACGTGTCCTAATGGGAATAAGCTGAAATCACTTTCAGCCAATTTGAGACTACTGCTACTATACCTTATGATTTTTCAAAGAAACTGGATATGTGGATTATTTTTAACATGAAAACATGTAGACAATCATGCATACATGTGCGCGCGCGCACACACACACACACATACACATTACTGAGGGTCAAGTGTGGTCCTTAGGTCATGTATTAGGGTTCTCAGAGAAGCAGAACCAATAGGAGATACATATTATGTGTGTGTATGTGTGTATACATACACATATATGTATATATATCCTGTTATATATACATGTTACATATAGAATATATTATATACTCCATATATAATAAGCGTGTGGTTATATGCATACAGATACACATATAAAGAAAGATTTATTATATGGAGACTGACAAGTCCAAATCTATACAGCTGATGTCCCTTACATAAAACAGACAAATCAGTTTGAGTTCAAAGGCCAGTAGGCTGCTATAGAACCAGGAGGAGTTGATGTCCTAGTTCAAAGGCTGTCAGGCAGGAGAATGGTTTCTTAGTTGGGAGAGGTCAGCCTTTTTGTTCTATTCAGGCCTTCAACTGATTGGATGAGGCCCACCCACACCACAGAGAGCTTTATTTGGTCTAGCGATTCAAATGTTAATCTCATCCAGAAACACCATTACAGAAACACCCAGGTTAATGTTTGACCAAATATCTGGGCATCCCATGGCCCTGTCAAGTTGACATATTTAACTTACTATCACGGGTTACTTCTGTTCCAAATCAATAGATTTCAAACTTGTTTTATCCTTCAGGAAACCCCCTTTTTCTTCAAACTGAATCTTTCCTACAACTCTAATATGATAATAACCATGGTAATACAAATAAACAGTAGTAGTAGTAACATTTTTGAGTGATTATTACATCCAGGTCCCATTCTTGGTGTGTTACATACACTGGCTCATTGAATCTCCATAGAAATCCTGTTAAATACGTACTGTTATTCTACTCCCATTTCTCAGAGGTGGAAATTGGGGACAAAGAAGAGGTAAGATAACATATTCAGTCACACAGCTTACAAATAGTGAGGACTGTGTTTGACCACAAGGAGTAGGGTTTCTCCTCAGCACGTTACATAAAACAGACAAATCAAGCCTATTTTCTTGGAAGTGGACATGTGGCCCCTTCCTCCTAGCAGTGTCCCTGGATTGTAGCCTCTGAGGAAGGGTTTGAGAAGCCATGGCTCAAGTGATCCTCAAAGTCTGTGAGGGAAACCAAGCAGAGGATATGGGAGCCTGTGGTCCCTAGCAAAAGAAAGGTCAATTCTGCCTGGCTGCTAGTCTCCTAAGTCTTCCCTTGGGCTGAAGCCAGCAGTGTACATGGGGAGTGAGACCCTTTCCTACTCTGGGCCAGTCCTTTTCTATTCAAAAAATGCGGGGATTAAATTACATACCTCAGAGCCCCTTCCCCATGGTCCCCATGCTGTGACTGGGAGATGGAAGGGTCTGCCCGTTTTCTAGGCCCAGATGGAACATGTGCAGCTCTCCATACCGGAGCTTTCTGAAAGCAGGCCCATACCTCTGGCCAGGGCAGGCCTGCATGGCCCAGGGCCAGCCACACTGCCAGAAGCCCTTGCTCCCAGCCCTTGTCTCTCCTCAGCAGGAAGGGCAGTGAGACCAAGGGAAGAAAGAGCCATGGTTGGCCCCGTGTCCCACCCCTGCCACCAGAGAGGACTTGCCACTTTCTGCTCTGTGTTGGGGTTTCCTCAAGACCGGTCTGTGAACTCCAGAGTCACTCGTTAGCAGGGCTGGCTACAACTTGTCAGGGATCCTGTTACTCCCGAATCCAGTTCCAAAAACAATATGGGGCCTGATATATTAGCCCTAATTAAATTGGCCCACAACATGCTTTTCACTTAATTCACCTATTTTTCTTCTTGCCTCTCCTTCTCCGGGCTCTTCCTCTCAAAGCTCAATTTGGAAATACCCCCACATTTGATCCAAAGATGGGTCCCCTGCCAAGAAATGAGCCAGTGAAGCCATGCCAGCAAGGAGCCAAAAGCCGTGGAATCACCTGCCTTTTGTGCATTTTTACATCTAAGCCTCAATTAGGGGACATGCCAAACAGCAAGTGCATGAGAAATAAATATGCCCGTGCAGAAACACCAGGACAGAGGAAGCGCACGCTCGACTCAATCACATTTTCCAATTTCCCTTTGTATATTTTTCCTGACATCTTTGCATAGGGTAATTCTAATGAAGTTTTCACCTGTCAAAATGAAAAGGCTTTTAAAACTAACAGCCGATTTCACACAGGGGCCCTATTTAATCTTAAATCAAAGACCCATTGAACACGATGAGGAACTCAGCATCCACAAATGGATCTGGGGGTCAGCTTTCTCACAGTAACTGAGCATGTGCATTCATTCCACCTTGGGCCACGCTTGAAGCCTCCTCACCTTCTTCTGGTCATGAGCTTTGGTGAGTTTTCTCAAATTTTGGAGGAGGGAGCGTGGGGGGAACTTAGGGAACCAACCACCCCTTGTCTGGTCTCTTGGCAACAAGGGAGCCGTTTGGGAGCTAGGCAAGGATATCACACCCTGGGGGTCACAAATTAGCAGCTCCAAGGAAACTTCCCAGGGGAGAAAAGGAAGAAAACCACAGAGGATTCCCAGTTTTCAGGAGCGGGGCTAACCTGGCCTGCATGCTGTGTCTGCCCTTCTGATGTGTGCCCTTCTTGACTGGGTGCGACATTTTGAAAGCAGCATGTACAACATTTTAATGTCAAGAGAAGAATTAGTGTCTCAGAAAAGCCTCAAGTATGATCACATGTAATTGTTTTATAGATGCTGGCACAGGTTCAGGGAAGAATGGGTTTTTAATACCAAATCTTTCCATTTCTCTTTGTTTCCCTGTGATTTGTGGGCTCTATGAATGGCAGGTTTCTGGCAGATGCACAATTTCGATTTCCCCTTTGTTTTCTCACGCTCATAGAGTTCAAGGTTGCCCCCCCCCCACCCCCATGCATCACAAATAGTGTTTAATGGGGTCAGGGGCGGTTTTCTCCCCCACTGGAGACACATCGTTTGGTTAAACCACACATAAATTTTACCTCTCTTCAAAGAAACATTAACAATTCTAATGCACGTATATGCACGTGCTCACAGACTGAGAAGGCTTTTCTTTTTCCTTTTAAACCAGGGAAATACCCAAGGTACAACTTCTTGTCCCGTCTTCATCCTCATGGAGAAGCAGCTCATAGGCCAAGGAGCGGACGAGGGCCATACTCCACAACACTGTCCCCTGGCCCTCCGAAGGCGTGCTGAGTGTTACCAAGGTTTGAGGACACCTTCTGGGTAGAGGGCAGCCTTGGGAGGCATCAGGCCTATGAAGGTCAGACTTGTCTACCAGTTAATGCCCCTCAAGGTCATCTTTGGATAAATCAACAGGTTCCAGAGCAGAGGGAAGTAGAAGGAACAGGATTCAGGGACCAGGGTCAGCAGCCTTGAGTTGGTATCAGGATTCAGAGGCCAAGCATCCTTTTCAATCAGATGCATTTTAGAAAAAATCTCTCTGGCTGCTGCATGGAGGGTAGGTCACAGAGTGATCGGTGTTGGGGCTGCTGCAATAGTATGAGTGAGTGATGACGGAAGTCTAGGCCAAGGGTGTGAAAGAAAAGGAGAGAGGGAAGAACTCCGAGAGTCTGTCAAATAGACACTTCCTCTGTACAACCAATGCAAAGTGGGTCATGTTGATCTGAGCTTTCTGACACAATCGTTCCAATGTTACAACTGTTGCTTCAACATGCAAAATACAGTTTTAAAAATTACCGATATTCAGTGCGGCTGTCGTATCCTGGACCTTTTACTATTTCTGACCCTCTCCTCATTCTCTGCCTCAGTCCTGAGCTTCCCCATCTCTGAGGCTGTTGCACATGTCCCGTCACCCCCTCCCTGTCTCCCTGTGGCACATCAAGGCATCGTAATACACACTGACAATTTACTGGCTTGATTTCTAGGTCATGTCAAAATGACCCTGTGTCAAGATGGCCAGGTCTAACTACCACCCACTCCTGTGCTGAACTTCAGAAGACGCGAAGGTCCTTCAGTGTTTATAGATAAGCCCTCCAAAGAGAGAGCTGGAGAGACAGTAATCGCCTGCAGAAAGCAGCCTCCAGAACCTTTAGCCAAACCCAGCTTCCCTGGGCATTCCAAGGTCACGCGCTTGTTGGGATGAGCTGCAGGAGGAAAGCAGGGGAGATGCTGCCAAAAGTGTCAGAGGAGGCAGCACCTGTCGGCCCCCTTGTCCAGGGCAGCCCGCCCTGTGCAGGAAATGGTCCCTGCTGGGTGTCCTTGCAGCCACTCCAGCCAGGCCTTAGTTTGCTTCTAATTAGTGCTGAGCAGGGCACACAGTCCTGCCTCCTCATGACTGCCCATATGGCTGGACCCTGCTCCTTGCTGCTCATGGACAAGACGAGTGGGTTTGTCTGTCTCCCTTTCCCTTTTTCACAGATGAGTCTTTGCAGCTTGCTGTCCTCCCAGTGCAAACTTGCACTCCCAAACCCGAAGGTGTAGAAAACCAAGCTTCTCTCTCCCCTTTTACAGATGCGCATGTGCTTATTGGTTTCATTTTCCTAAGAGCTGCGGCCTGCATACTTCCCTGGTGCTAAGAGTTGTATTATTCATCTTACATTCCAAATATATGTGGGTTTGATATTTCTGAAGGCTTAAAAAAAAAGGTTATTATTCTAAGTTGTGTGCCTTAAATATGGTAAAGGGATTGGTTGGATTTCTATGTGGTGATAACCTCTCCCAAGGGGTGACAGCCCCAGGGAGGAAGCATGGCAGGGCTCTTCAGAATGATAAATGGGAGGCCCTGGCATGTCGGGATCACAGGGAGCCTGGGAATGAGACAGGCTTAGGGCCTTTGCACTCTCTCTGTTTGGGTCTAGCTGTCTGACTTCAGATTGAGCAAGAACAACCACCTGGCCTTCTTCCCTCCAGCCCAACTAAACTTTCTCCCAGTCTACAGCCTTTGCCCACATTATATCCTCTGCCTGGATTACTGTTCTAACTGCCTCTCCTTGTGCCCTTGGCTTAGTTGACTTTTCTTCTTCCTAATTTCGGGTCAAGAACCTGTGAGGCAGGGGTGCCTTTCCCGTCCTTGCTGACCAGCTCTAATGCTGTCCCATGGGCTCTCTTATCACCACGTTCTGGTCACTCTTAACATTTATTACAGGTGGAATCAGATGCCTTTTCCATTTATGTGTGTGATACTTCAATCTATACCTGTCTCCCCCATTAGGCTGTAAGCTTGCTAAGGGCGAGCACTCTGCCTGTTTTCAGCCTAGGGCACTGATTAGGCACTCAATGAACACCCCTGGGATAAGCAAGAGATCAAAAATTCTCCAGATGGAGGGCAAGGATCAGGTGCTCTCAGTCTCAGACAGCAAGTTGCAGTGGAAGAGAAGGGTCTTCAAGTCCAGGTGACCTGGGTTCAAGTCCTGGCCTGGACACTTGGATGCTTATATTTCCACATTTAAGGGCAGGTTTTTGGCAGACTCAGAGGCAGTTGGCACAGCACACTCTAAGGACCAGCAGAAAAACAGACCCAGGGGAAGCATCCTACCACTGGTCTGAAGTCCAGAGGGGTTTTTCAGAGATATCTCTTCAAGGCTGGGAAGAAGCAGGGCTGGAAAAATGGTAGGGGCAGAGAAAGGGCATAAGGCCACAGAGGGTTGGCTCAAATATTGTAAGAGTGAGCAATGACAGCTTCACCTGCTAGTAATGATTGGGGGCATAATAACCCATGAGGTCTCTGGGATGGTTAAACCAATGGCTGGGCCAAAGACCCCGCCTAATGCTTTTAGAGGATGCAGCAGCTCTCCATAAGGAAGGTCCTCTACTCGTCAGGCTGTTGAATGGAAGATTCCCCAAGACCATGCCAGTGAAAGTAATCTCCCCCTCCCCTGCATACTTCAGCTACTCTGAATGGAGAAGCTCCAGGAAGGTAGATGGTTGGTCTGTCTTGTTCTCCACTGTGTTCTCAGCACCAAGGATGGTGCCTGCTACACAGTGGGTCCTCCATCAAGCCTACGTGAGTAAAAGAGGGAATAGTTGGTGTCCTCACACAATTTCCTCTCAGGCTTCTGTGGTGGACAGGCCCTAGAGTGACCCCTGATGACTCTATACCAACTGGTGTTCATGCCTTTGTGTGATCTCTCCCCTTGAGTGAGGCAAGGACCTGTGACTTGCTTCTAACCAACAGAATATGGGAAAGGTAATGGAATGTAACTCCTCAACTCAGTTAAGTAACATAGCAAAGGAGGTAAGATGAGCCTCCCACGATTGCTTTATGTATATGGAAAGAGTGATGGGCTGTCATTCCTGTGACTCCCTGCAGTTACACCAGACTCTGTTTTTAGTGGACTGGAGAGAGGTTCTCCTTGCTGGTGTGATGAAACAAGGCATGTTGGGAGGCCCCCATGGCAGAGAAGTGTGGGAGGCCTCTAGAACATGAGGGCAGCCTCTAGCCAATGGCCAGCAAAAAGCAGGCATTCATACAGTCGCAAAGGAATGAATTCTTCCAACAACCTGAAGGATCTTGGAAAGGATTCTTCCCTAGTCAGACCTCTAGATGAAATGAAGTCCAGCCAGCAGCTTGACTATAGTACTGTGAGACCCTGCATGGAGGCTCTATCCAAACTGTGTCCAGACTCCTGACCACATGAACATGAGACAGTAAATGTATGCTGTTTATAAATCTCTAAGTTTGTAGTAAGTTGTTACACAACAATGGAAAAGCAACAAAGCCTCCAGGCCTTAATCATGGCCTTCCTCCATCTGCAAAGGTGGGACTAAGGGCACTCACGAGACTAAGTTTCAACATCATCCCTTCTAGGAAACCTTCCCTATTCTTACTCTGTTCCCATTCTAGAAGTCCCTCATCTGTGCCTCCCCCAATGCTACCTATGTTTGCTCTATAATAACTTTTGATACTATATTGTCATTTTCTGTTTGCACATTGATTGCACTCACTAGGCCCTGAGCTCCTCAGGGGCAAGGGTCCTGACTGTCTTTCCATTTTCTTTCCTCCGTTCTTCTTACCTTTGACAGATGGTTTTGGAGTGCTCACAGTGGGCTGGGCAGTATGCTAGTTGCTAGGATACAAAGGCAAACAACAGCAGCAGCATAAAGATCCTGTTCTTATCTCAGGGACCTAATGACAAAGGACTCATCTCTCAGAGCATTATGGCTGTGGATAAATGTCAGAGAAATGCTCTAAGCCACTAATGGGTGATGTGACCTAGCGAGTGAGAAAAGGATAGTTATGATGATCTATGAAGGATGAGTAAGAGTTGAACCCACAGATGTGAGGTGAACAAAGTCTCAGGAAGAGGGATGGTTTAAACACAGGCCATGTCTAGGAAGGATGCATGGCAAGTTTGAATACCAGAAGGAAAGCCAGCGAGGCAGCAACAGAGAGAGTACAGGTACATGGGGTATGAGCAAGTGGCAAGGTCCCCCAAGGGGCAGCAGCACATCACAGATGATAGTAAAGTTCAGCCTTTACCCACAGAGTGTGCATTGGAGGGCTTCGAACATGAGAATGACATATTCCAATGACGCTGAGAAATGATTAATCTGAGACATGGACAGTGGGTTGTGGAATAAGGGTTTGAGGATGGGATGAGGTGCAGTGCAAAAATGGCTGGGGGAAACAAGTTAGGAAGCTATTGTCACAGTTCAGGAAGAGATAATGTAGCTTGGGGCTATGGGTTGAATTGTGTCCCCCGAAAAGTTGATATTCTAGCCCCCAGCGCCTGTGAAAGTAGCCTTACTTGGAAATAGCCTTATTGGGAAATGGCCTTCCTGGATCCATCAAATAAGGATGAGGTCATTAGGATGGGTCCAAATCCAACATGACTATCCAAAAGAGAGGACTTGGACATAGAGATAGACATGCATACAGGGAAGGTGATGTGAAGACACAGAAGAATGCCATCTCCAAGCCAAGGATGCTTGAGGCTATCAGAAGCTAGAAGAGGCATGTACAGACTCTCCTTCGCAGCCCCTATGAGAAACTAACCCTGCTGACACAGTGATCCTAGACATCTAGCCTCCAGCTGTGAAACAATAAAGGCCTGTTATTTTAAGTCACCCAACATGCGGAATTTTGTTAGGGCAGCCACGGCAAACTAACGCACTTGGCTTAGGTCAGGAGTCAGCAAACTTCTTTAAAGGGTGTGATATAAATATTTTTGGCTTGAGGGACCATAATATCCCTGTCATCATTACTCAACTAAGCTGTCATAATGTGAAAGCAGCCATAGACAATAGGTAAACAAAGGGTGTTACTGTGTGCCAATGACCCTTGATGCCCCAAAACAGCCAACAGGTGGGGCTGGTCCACGGGCCATAGCTTTTGGACTCTGGGTCTAGGCGATGGTGGTGCGGATTAAAAGAAGCAGATGGTATGTGAGATACCCAGGTCTGCATCTTGGGTCACTCTCACATCTAACTCATGCTGGGCACTAGCCAGGTGCTCAGTAAACGTTGAACTTGTGACCTGAACTTACACTGGACAAACAGGTCATTTCAGCCCAGGCAAAATGAGGGGGTTTGATAGATGGCTTCAAACATATCTTTTAGCTCAACATTCTGGTGTCTGCTGACAGGGGAGGGACTGTGTTTTGGGTTCGTGTTTAGTGTGGCTTTTTACAAAGTAGATGCCCTGGCCTGAAGGCTTAGTGGGGGTGGGAGAGGCATAGGGTCTGTACATAGTGGCTTCCTTTGTCCAGACACAAGGCACACTGAAAGCCTTGCTCACGGACCGCGTCCTGATGCTGGTGATAATGGTGGTGACAGTGAGTGACTGCCTGCCTGAAGGTTCCTGTAGTGGGTGGGAAGTGCTTAGCTCTGGAGTCAGAAATCCTGGATCTGCTGCTTATTAGCTGCCTGACCCAGGAAAATTACTAAATTAAGCTCTCTGAGTCTCTCTTTTCTCACTCATTTGAGGAGAAAGCACAGTGCTGGGTATTTCGCAGACCTTCCTGACATTTTAGTTTCTGCCCTTTCCTGCAGGAGGCTCTGAGGCCAGCAGGGCTGAAAGCCTGCTCTGCATTCACTAAGTGTGTGACCTCGGGTGAGTTACTTTACTTCAGTATCCCCATCTATAGAATGGGAATATGGTGGCTGAACCCAATCTTTTTTGGTTACCCCCAAGGGTTCTCTTCCACCCTCGGCCCATCTCTGAGCCTTGGGGAGGCTGAGTCACTGGAAGACATCACCAGCTTCCCGGGCGTGCCCTCTGATTCCAGCTGGGTACAGCCAGAGGGGTCATGGGCAGGAGGACAGGGATCTGGGTATTTATCTACTGGTTCCACTCTGCTGGGCTGTGGTTTGCAAGTGCTGAGTTCCTCTACCTAAAGCCCCACCTTCTGTTCAGTGGCCCTTCTCCCATGGCTACTGTTCCCACCTCATTCTGGTAACTGCTCCCTCCTCTACCCCTCAGGTTTCTGGGTGGATGTAGCTTCCCATGGTTGCTCTTCCCTCTGTGCTTAACCATCACTCATTGGCACCTAGGACTCATTTACATTTTGCAAATAGCCCCTTCCTTAAGCCCTCTTTTAAATTTTTTAATCTTTATTTTTGAGAGAGACAGAGCCCACATGCAAGCGGGGGAGGGGCAGAGAGAGAGGGAGACACAGAATCTGAATCAGACTCCAGGCTCTGAGCTGTCAGCACAGAGCCCAATATGGGGCTCGAACTCACAGACCACAAGCTCACGACCTGGAGCCGAAGTCAGAGGCTTAACTGACTGCACCACCTAGGTGCCCCTAAGCCCTCTTTTAAAATGATTCTTCATTGTGGTAAAATACATGTAGCATAAAACTTACCATTTGAATAGTTTTTAACCCTACAGATTAGAAGCATGAGATACATTCACCTTGTTCGGCTACCATCACCACTACCCTTCTCCAGAGCTCTTTTCCTCCTACAAAACAGAAACTCTGTATCCACAGTAAGACCTCCTTCCCCCTCCCTCCAGCCCCTGGTAACAACCATTCTACTTTCTGTCTCATCCATGTTGTATTATATGGTACGTACTAGAATTTCCTTCCTTAAAAAGGCTGAGTAATATTCTATGTACGTTCATGCTGCATTCTGCTTATCCATTCATCTGTCGGTGAACACTTAGGTTGCTTCTGCCTTTTGGCTAATGAGAATAATACTGTTATGAACATGTCGTACAGATATCCTTAAACCCTCTCTAATTGGTCCTCTGAGGGTTCCACTGGGTTTCTAGCAAGACCCTCACTGATATATAGTATGTGTGTGTAGTTTCATCATGTCATGTTGAGTAATTTAGTTAATACGTGTAAAGCACTTAACGCGAGTGCTCAATTAATGCCTGCTGTTTGTTACCGGGAAGGTTTCTCTGTGGGGCAGAGACTAGAGTGCCGTGCCTGTTCATTTTCAGCACCAGCAAACTATCTTCTCTAGCTGAGTTAGGCTGGGACCATATGACTACATTCTTTCTTGAGAGTGGAATGTGACTGGAGTGAGGCGCCCCCCTTCTAAGCCTGGTCCATCGAAACCTCTGACATCCAATCCTTTGTGCCTTCTCTCTGTGTGGGCTAGACATCCACCTTGCAGGATGACCCTGGATGCCATGTGTTAAGTAAGGGTGGCAGTGCTGCCATCAGCCAGGGTCCCTTGATGTGTGGAGCAGAGGTAGGTGCTAGAATTATCACCCACATTTCACAGATGATAAAATCAGGCGATTTGGTAACTTGTCGAGCAGGTGGCAGAGCCTAGATTTGAAATAAAGCAAGCGGTCTGGCTCCAGGCTCCACACTCCTAAACACTGCTGTACATACTCTCTCAAACTCAGGAACAAGTTTTCACGATTAGATTTTCCTTTTCTGGGACGGCCCTCAGACACAGTCTAAACTCAGGGTTGCTGCCGTGGGAGTCCATGGAGCTAACCAGCGCACCAAGGTGTGGTGCCAAGGTGCCCTGGCTGTCCAACTGATGGCATTTCATCCCCCACTGGTACAGGCAGCAGAAGGCCATGGGGGGGCAGGAGGAACACTGATCAGTGCTTGCAGCAGCTTCCTGGGCTACCTCTGTCCTGCTCTTCCATGTTCGGTTTTTTCTCTTAGAGCCTGTGGCATGGTCCAACCATGAGGAAAGTAGACTGAAGAGAGAGGGGTACTCCTAGCTCCATGGCAGCAAAGCCAGGATTACCTACTGACATTACAGCTGGCAGCCTCCGGCTGCTGGCACCCTTTTAAAGAGAGCATGATGGCAATTTTCCAGCTAAGTTCTCCCAATTAGGCAGTTAGAGAAACATTATCCACCTCAGGATAAAGCTGATGAAAAGGAGGGGGCAGGGACGAAGAGGAGGGGTGCTAATATGTCTGCACTAGCCCTCACAGCCGCCCAGAGCACAACGTCCCAGGGGTGCTCAGTGTTCACTGAGAAGCATCTGCGGGGTCGGATGAGCTGCCTGGGGGGCACACAGGTGACCTGTCTGCCATGGCCACTTGAAGGTGACCATCTTTCTAAGATCCCCAAATTCTGCCGGCTCTGGTCAGATAGGGTGGGCAAAGGGTGGCAGAAGAAGAGAATTACGTCAATTCAGAGTCTGATGAGGCTTCCCTCACCCACCCCAACGTGACTCAATGTAGGGACTAGGGAAACTAAGCCCCCCCGCCCCCTGCCCCGACCCCTTGCAAGGAAAGCCTTGCAAGGAAAGAAATCACGACACAGGTCATGATTCCTGACTGCTAACCCCAGCCATTCTCAGGATTCCATAGCTTATTCACTAACCAAGCCTTTCCTAAGCACAGACATCTTATACTCATCATCATATTCAGTTCTCACAACAACCTGGGACATGGGGACTCCTCTTCTTCCCGATTTACACACGAGGAAACTGAGATTTAGTCAAACTTACAGAAGTAGACCAGGGGTTCCACATGCAGACCAAGCCATGTGTCCAACTCCTCAGAAAGGCCCGGGGTCCTAGGACCAGAAGTCTATTCATCAACACACATCTACTTAACGATAATGAGAATGATACCAATAGTGCCTTGAGCACCATGCTAAGTGCCTAACCCAGAATAGCTAATTTAATCCTTACAACTATTTCCGTCAAATGAGTCATCACTCCTTACTTTGCAAACCTGGAGACTCTGGACCGGAGAGATTAAGGGACTGGGCCAGGGCCGTGCACTATGGTGGGATTCAAGGCTTAGTGCTCCTGACTCAGGCTGGTGCTCCAGACCTCCGTGTCAGTCCACCTCTGCTTTGGACAAGGCCCATCTAGCAGAGCAGGCTCAATGGGCTCTGCAGAGAGGTGGAGGGTGGTCCCTGCACTTGGGGCAGGTATTCTACAAAGTGGTGAAAAATACGTTCCCAGTTTACAAGTGTTAAAGGAGCTTGCAGTGAGGGAGAAGGGGAGGGAGAGAGAGAGAGAGGAGAGAGACCCTGGGGATAGAGCTGTCGCAGATGCTTGTGAGGAATGAGGATCTGAATGGAGCATTACTGCAGGAAGTCCAGACAAAGGAGGCCCTTCTGAGCAGAGATGTGGTAAGGCAGGTGTCTGAGGGACCACGAGCTCTCTGGTCTGGTACACACAGAGGCAGCACAGGGCATGATGCCATAAATACGGGCTGACACCACACCGTGCAGGGATTTGGATGTCACATACCAAGTTCAGATTTTACCTTTGTGAAATAGGGAACTATTGAATGTTTGGGGGCAACGTGCCAAGATACCTCTCCAGGATGAATGGCCTGGTTATGGTATTTGGGATGGATTTGTAGAGGGAAAGACTAGGAGTCCAAAGACATCGATAATGGAATGAAGGGGGGAGTTATGAATGCCATACTGGCAGAACACAGTGGCTAACCGGAAAAATATAGGAAACCAGGCCTGTTATTATCATCACTGATAAGACGACAGTTTGCGTACAGGATCTTTCTGCTAATTATATTTCCTTTGGCCACAAATGCTTCCACAAAAGGTTGAGGTCGGAGGGAGAACCAGCTAATCAAGCCTGCATTACGAGAAGAAGCTCCAACTGCTTGGCACTGGCACTCGAGGAGAGGCTTCAGGCATCAAACACCTACCGTCCTCTGATTCCTTCACAATTGTGGCCTCGTTGTTTATGGGGAGTCTAACAAAAAGCAAGGGATTGCTGATTAGCTGAAGTTTCCCTTGGCCGGGATCAAAGTAAATCTTTCAGATTTATACAACCCTTCAGGAAGGGCTGCAACCGTATGCTTCCTTCATTCCCACGACATTGGGATGGGCTGGGGGACCCTCAACCAGGGACATACAGCAAATCAGAAGCTGTCCTGGGCCCAGAAGAAACATGGCTTGCTAGGAATGGCTTAAGGGGGACAGTCCTTCTCAGTTATTTGGGGACAGTGTGGAACGGGAAGGCACCAATAAATATGTGTGCCTGTACTATTCCACCATTAAAAATGAAGAAAATACCACTTTACAAACTGCTAGGATACGTAAGCTCACAATGGACTTACGGTCTGTAAAAAGTACTGCTCTGTGACCAGCATGAGTGAACTGGGAGAGCCAAACCAGAAGTGAGTGAGCAGAGATCTCACGAAATTACTTCCTGGATGTAGATACTCATCACTGGGCCATTCATGGCAATTACCCTGGACGCTCTCCCCCCCAACCTCCCTCCTCTCCCCCTCACCTCTTGCCAGCCCAATTTTGCCAGTAATTTTGCAAGCCGTGGATATGTTTCATTGGGACTGGGCTCAAGTCTGCCAGAAAAAGCAAATTCAGGCCAGCAATAGTGGAATTTGAACATGATGGCAGAGCCAAGCTGCTGCCAACCAGAACGTCACCTCAAGTTTGCTGTAGGGAAGAGGAAGGCAGGATTTCTAAGCACTCGTGGGTGGTATTAGCCAATTTCTGTTTATTTAAAACATCTTATGCAACCCACAGTCAAGGGTTCCCATTCCCTGGAAATATCTGACAAATACTATTCCATGGCACCCAGAGGTCTCTATTCTCAACAGAAGAACTCTCTTGTCTGCCTATGCAAGGTGAGCTCTGAACATTGCCAGTGAAGTCAGAAATAGATGTAATAGATTTGAAAACTTAGAGTTTTTCTCTTTCAGCCATTTAAATAGCACCTGAGAACCCTCCAGAGTGTTTCTTAAGCATGAGTTGACATAACAAGGAAATGGCACTCTGACATGGGCCCAGAACAGTGGCCGTAGCTCTTTGATTCTATGATACATGCTTTCCACTTGGACCTTGGGAAAATTTTAACACAAGAATAAATACAATCATCTATGTGGAGTACTTTTACATGGTGCCTGATACATGGTAAGTGCTCATAAATGGTAATTTAGAAACTGAGACCACTGAAACTGATTTTTTTTGTGAATTTGTGAATATTTGTGAAACATGTACCTTTCTGATGTGTACATATGACAGTGTCTTCATTTTCCCAGGAATTCATGTTAGATAGGTTGTGTGTCACATGAGGTCTTAAATGGAAGACTTGCATGTATTGGTGGAAAAGTCTTTGGCAGATGGCGCTAAGACCACGCACTAGCCTGCTCTGAGTTTGCCTCCCTAGTGACAGTGCCTGGAGCTGTTTCTGGCCTGGAGGTTTCATCCAGTCTTTCAGTGCCCCACCTTTGATAGGGCAGATGTGAGCACGAAATGGAAAGAAGATTTGGAGTTAGTGGTTTCACTAACTGTTCTTCTTGAAACCCTAGGCAGAGCCAGACCAAGTCGAGGCTTTCTTTTTCTTTTAAAGTGTATTTATTTATTTTGAGAGAGAGAGAGAGAGAGAGAGAATCCGAAGCAGGCAGGCTCTGTACTGTCAGAGCAGAGACTAACGTGAGGCTCAATCTCACTAACTGTGAGATCATGACCTGCGCCAAAATCAAGAGTTGGATCCTTAACCAACTGAGCCACCCAGGCACCCAAGGCCAAGCTTTTAACCCAGGAGAACAGGGTCAAGCAGCAGACCTCAGTCTGCACTTTAAGCTTAAGGTGCAAGAGTAGTCACCCAAGTGGTCAGCTCTGGATCTCCAGAGAAACGATGACTCAGGAATTTGGATGGTATATAGTTCTGAGGGATTTAGGACCTTGGCCATCAATAGGAGATGAAACTGAACATTTGTTAAAAGGGGTAATTGTGTCATTTGGCACCTGTAGGAACCTGTTTATACACTAGTCTGCCACTCTGATGGTGACTCACTTTGAGGGTAGGGAACACTAGCCATCTTTTCACCTGAATGGCATTTATGACATTCTGTGGTTTGTTTCTGCCCCCTCAGGATATATACTCCATGGTTCTAAAGTCCCAGAAAACAGACTGGAGTCTCATGAATTTTTTAAACAATTTCAGTGGTCTCAGTTTTTAAATTACCATTTACGAGCACTTACCATGTATCAGGCACCATGTAAAAGTACTCCACATAGATGATTATATTTACTCTTGTGTTAAAATATTCCCGAGGTCCAATGACCTGTTAGTGCTGACGCTTATATTTGAACTTAAGTCTGTCTAGATCCCAAACCCATCTACTGAACTACGACATTTGGACTGCCTCTGCAGCTACTAAAAGCATCCAAGTTGATACATATGGAAGTCAAAGACCCTGGCTCACCCACAGCAAAGGTCTTGGAGTTCCACCAGAACAGACTTCTCCAGCTTGCCTTGCAGTTGACCCCTGGAAACTATCCAAAACTAAGTCTCCCACAGGCACATTCCTGATATGGGCACAGGTGGCTCTCCCGGGAAATAGCGCCCACTGTAGAATGAGTTTCCGATCTTCATGATGGTTTGATAAAGGCACCTCCAATAGGCACAAAAGCTGGTTATGCTGTTAATGACTAAAAACTGTTATCATCCTGATTAATGCTGCCATTGTTTAGAACAATGATTAACTCAGAAAGAAGGACCCAGGGGAAAGAAATAGTGACTAATCAATCTCAAAGGAATTGCCAGGTGATGTTTATTTCATGAGAAGTGGAGGGAACCAAAATCGCAATCATTCTTTGGTGTTGACAGGTGACCAGCAGTACATCCAGAATGCATCCATGTCCCATTTCAGGTACACGGTCAGCAAGTACTCATGCAGGGGCAGCAGGAAAGGGATGGGGGAGTTTGTCTTCGGCGGGCCACCCAACCACGGTACGCTGCCTCTGTGTGCCTCTCCTGTCTTCCCTCCAATCTTAACATCCACTTTCTCAAGAGCCAGTCTTCACCTGAGTTGCTAATTAAGTAATTTCCTTGTTCATCTGACTTGGATGGTTTTCTTGCAACACTGCCAAGTGGAATGGCTCTTAATTATGTCAACTCATGAAACCACACCAAAGGCAACCTTATCAGAACACTAATTTGTCATATTATTTAAAGAAAGGAAAAAAAAATCAGCTAACTGATGGGAGGCCAATAAAAGCCCTTTTATTATAAAGCTCTTCATCGCTCATCAGCTTCCAAAACCAGCCTTGATTCTGGCTATTAAAACTACTCCATGGGCAGAACAGAACCAAGAAGAATATCTCCTTAAGTAGGAATGTAAAGAGAGTCCTACCTTTCTTCCCATTTAAAATTGGACTTAACTTGATCTTTCAAGAAACACAGTCAGTTGATCACAGATACAATGTCAGAGTGCTTGGCTTGGGGGTGATGGTATAAGACATAAATAAGAGAAGCAACAGAGACCTGATTTTCTAGCCTTGCCCATCTTCCTCAGAGAGTTGCTCTGGGAACACATGCTTTGGAGAAATCCTTTCTAAGAGAAGTGATTTCTGTCTAGTGCCATCCATCAGAATTCACTCCCAGCCCAGGAGGAAGAAAGAAGGTGATGTGATAACAGAAACAGAGAGTGAGATTTAAATGCTATGCTGATGTTTTGAAAATTGAGGGGGTACCATGAGCCAAGGAATGCAGGTGGCCTCTAGAATCTGCAAAAGGCAAGGAAGTAGATTCTCCCCTAGAGCCTCCAGAAGGAGTGTGGCCCTGCCAACATCTTGATTTCGGCCCCGTGAAATACATTTCAGACTTCTGACCTCCAGAACTGTAAGATAATAAATTTGTGTTGCTGTATGCCACTAAATTTGTAGTAATTTGTTACAGCTGTAGTAAGAAACTAACACAGCATGTGATCTAAGACTTCTGCTACCTTGCACACGTACCTGCTCTGTGTCCATCCACCCTCACTGTTGCATCTATCTGCCCTTAGCTTCTCACTGGTTTTTTATTTACCACAGTCTTGGTTTACCTGCTTCTGACCCAACACCCACATCCCAGAAGCTGGATAGCCTCTTTTTCCCTGTTTTTGTGCTGCCTGGTCTGCTCATAGTGTGTGTGTGTGTGTGTGTTTTAATTGAAGTATAATTGGCATTCAATATCCTATTAGTTTTAGGCATACATCATAGTAATTTGATATTTTTATACATCACAAAATGATCTCCACAATGAGTCTAGTTACCAAAGTTATTACAATATTATTGACTATATTCCCTAAGTCGTACATTACAACCTCAAGACCTACTTGTTTTAGAAATAGATAAGAGGAATGACGAGGTACAACCCTCCAGTTATAAAATAAGTAAACGATAAACGTAGTGTTTTTTGTCTCAAGATTCATATAGGATCCTCTCTTATAATCCTAGCTTCGATTCCTTGGGAATTTGCCATGAGATCTCTAATGTCTCATAACTATTTACTATATATAGAAATACTGTATTTCCCCCCATTTAGCAACAAGGAGGCTGAAGTTAGAGAACTATTAACACAGCTACTAACTGGTAAGGCCAGGATTGCAGTCCAGATGCCAAACTCCACATCTGTGTTCTCAAGGACTCTTCAGCATGGCCATTCTTGAACCACCCCTATGGGAAACTCCAGGAGCTGTGGCCCAGGACCTTATCTCTGAACTCCAATGGCTCAGAATTAACTTTAGGAGTTTCAATACCTACACCTTTCTGGTGAGTGCTGAAACTGACTTAATCTCTACCTAAGTGCATTCAAGAGAGAGCAAGACTAAATCTAAGTTCTAGAGTATCATACTTTATATAGTTTTAGATTTATCAACCACAGTAATGCAAAAGATGCCCCCCATGGGCTTGTGTCTATTGTGTCTGGGCCTCAAACACCTGATTCTTCCATAGAGAGACTCTCCCATGACCCCTGATGGCCTGTCTACCTCAACCACTGACTGACACCAAGGCTGTCCTATCCTGTTGATGTTTAGTGTTCAGAACTGAAGGGGCTTGGTTTTCATAATCAACCACTAATCAAGGGATCACTCATCTTGATATTCCTTGCTGCTCTGTATTTACTTTTGGAAGCCATTCTATGAAGTGAACACAATCTCATCATTAACATTTTTGAAGACCCCACTGTCAGTAAAAATTGGAAGCATTTATTCTGCAAAGAGAGGGAAAACCAATCAACATTCCTTTCTGGTTTGAAAGCTTTTCCTCTAGTTGCAAACTGGAGATAACATCAAGGACAATGACGAATTTGAGTCACCCAGGAGCTGTTGTAATTCCAATTCTGTGCATTTCCCTCTACCCTACCTTACCTGACATGCCAATTCTAGCTATTCCTCAGAGAATTCTACAGCTGTTCGTAAGCCACCCTACAAGCAATTCCTCTGCTTACCAAATGGTAGCTCTTTTTACCATCCCCAAAATGTTGGGGGTGACTTTTTTTTCTTTTCACCGAGCTGAGAGTGGGGAGTTGACCAGCTTGGCCCCAGACTGTCCTGAGATAATGCTGCTTCTAAATTCTGCCCCACTAGGGCCTATGTTTAGGTGCTTCCCGATAGGAGGGCATTCCGAAATAGAACTCAAAGTGAAGGCTGTCACAGGATCATTGGGAGCACAATCAGATGTTATTACACACTTAGACTACACAAGCCAAGGTCTCAGACCACACTCTCAAGGGAAGAACCCGGAATAACTATTTGGTTGTTCATAAAACTGTCATTATTCCAACCCTGAAATTAAAACAAGGCCTCCCCCATCTCTGGGGTCAGGGATACTATTTCTGGAATGAGCTTGCCTTGAGCATGTGTATCAAAGCCCAGCATCCTCTTAGCTCGTCACACTTTTCTCTGACTTGAGGAAAGAACCCTAGGAGCCATTTGGTTCCATTATTTCATGCTTGCTGGATATTTCATGCTAACTATATGCTCTCTATGTTAAGCTAGCTCAGTTTCCTCAACATAACAAAGGCGAGGCTACACAAACAAATAGATTAGAAAGATGATGAAAGAATTTGCATCTCCCACTCCCCAGCAGAGCCACATGGTCATGGTCCCTTTATTTCACGCTGCTGGTGACACCATCACTATCTCCTGGAACAGTGAACGCTGACTACATCCCTACGACACTGGGTGTTTACCTGAGCTTTTATTGGTTAATGTCTGTTACTGACAAATTTAAAGTGACATATTCATGCTCCTCCCCCAACCCATTCTGACCCCTAAGAAATATGGATTTAAGCACATAAAAGCATAGTCATAAGGCCCAAAGAAAACTGGTCCTTCTGAAGAACTCTTGAACTTTACCCCTCCAGGAAGCAATTTCCAAACTCTCAATCTGTGTATTAAGATTCCTGACACATTTAGAGTGAGGAATAATTACCCCTTTATAAAACAATATGGTGATTAAATGGAATGGCCAAAATTATTAACATGAACACACACACACACACACACACACACACACACACACACGCAGGGTTGCTCCAAGAAATCCAGTGTCACTCTATGAATTAGAAAAAGGCATCCCTTCTGCACAGATAAATTAGAAAAAGGCTTCCTTTTCTCTGGGAAGACATAGTCCAGGGATAGTTTGACAATTAAATCAAGTGACAGATTTGAGACCCCACTAACCCCTTCTAAGCCAGTGCTGGTGCAGTGCTCAACCTACCCCACTGTACAGCGACCCTGGAGAAAAATATACATGGATATGGACTATGGATATAGGTAGAGGTTGTTAGACATAGTGATCATATGTCATCAAGGGAAATAAAAAAATTTGGAAAACAGAAAAAACTCAAAGAAAAAATAACCACCAGGAAAAATACCACCTTGAGAAATTATGACTATTTAAATCTTTGGCATGTTTGCTTTCCATTCTTCTTTTTCAAAGACATATTGAAAAAAGAGAGAATAGAGATTACTAATATGGTAATGTTCTGTACCTATTGTTTTATGGCCTTTGCTTTTTGCCTATTACATCCTGCACATCCTTACACAGGAGCTAAGATCTCCAGCATCGCTTGCAACAGCCATGCAGCATCCTCTTGAACTGTAATGCATTTGGCCAAGCCTGTGGTTGGAACTTCAGGTTAACTAGGTCTCTAAATTCCTGTCTTAGCCACCTGCTTGCCATGAAAAGCCATCTGTCTGGAAACAGAAGCAAAGGGAATACCAAGCCTCCCAGTTGGGATGGAGCCATGACTGATTAACAGCACAGGGTGGGGAAAAACCCTTCTTTGGGAGAATATATCCAGGGCAAGCAAAGTCCTCGTAGCTTGCTCCTGACTTGCAGTGGAGGTTTATCTTGCCTCCCACTGGTCACTCTGCTTCCATCACTAGGCACACTCCTGGCTTCCATGTTTGCTGAGCCAGACGCCATTGTTGGAATCCACTGACAAGTGACAGCTGGCTGAAACTAAGACAGCTTGTTCTGCACCCTCTCCCTGCACAATATCTCCCCCACCATGACTTTTTTCCCCAAAGCCCAGAGAGGATGGATGAGAACATGACTTCCATTTGTGCCTGAGTATGAACTAATAGCTGCCAACAAACGCATTCCTTCCATACCTGTCCATCAGCTTGAGAGGAACAAGGCTTGGGAACAGGGGCTTACATTTCCTGAGCAAAATTCTTAATTTTTCCTCAGGTAGAGATGAAACCAGCTTGCCAAGAGATGAAATGTGCTTCTAGCCTGAATGTTGGAAAAGCATCGACTGGTGTCCCAGAGTTGACACTCCTTAGGGACTTCATTTTGGTTAACTTGCTCTTTAGTTCATCTCATGACAACACATTTGCATTGGAGCCCACAGAGAGAAGGGGCCCCATGGCCCCATAAACCATAGGAAGACTGATACAGCCTGATTCCAGCTCTCCTATGGCAAAAATTGACCTCAAAAGACCCTGTAGGAATATCCTCCCATGCAAGATCTATGATAGATTTTTATTTAAAACCTTTTCTTTTAACACTCATCCACTTTGGATATTCTATTTATGTTCTGAAGTGACAGGTACCCTGACCAATTAAAAATCAAATGTATATAAAAAAGAAGAGAGAGATGGAGAGAATGGGAGAGAGAAAGAGAAATGGGAAAGAGAGAAAGAGATGTGAGACCTCACCCAGGGAACATCAGGATGTTGCGAGAGATAAAATATTTAAAGTATTTAGAGGTAAAGGTAAAATATCTGCAGAGACGATTTCCTCTCTAACAACACAAAAAGCTAGCATAAGAGAAACAACTATAATTCAGAGCCAATGTTAGTGGTGGCTAGATGTTAGTGGTGACATCATAAAGAGCACGGCCTGGGCTGGGCTGACTCTCAAATGACATCATGGTTGACACTGGGCACTGCCTTTCACAAGCACTCCATGGCAGCTTTGCTCACAGACACAGGCTCTGCTCTCTTGACACAGTGATATCAACTACCGAGGCACCAGGGGGCATGGGACAAAGCTGGAGAGGCACAAACCTGCCCATGTGTCTCCGGCTTTCCTGTAATGAAGCTGGGGAGGCAGGCCCTGATGAGTCAGAGTTCCTAAGTGACAGAAGGAGAGAGCACTTGCCAGAGGTTGGCCACAGATAAGGACCGCCTCAAGCACTGTCCTTGGTTGCCCAGATTCTCCCCCCGCCAACTTAACCAAATGACCCCATGATCCATTAGTCACTCTTTACTGACATCCACTGGGAGTCATCAGGACTTCATGATCCACATAATTACAATGAAAAGTCTACACTGATTTCAATGATTCAAGTGACTTAGACAAAATGTTCCCCAGACAACTGACCACGGCTTCATCATCAGAGAGCTGGTCTGAGAGTTACTCCTGTAGACTTCAGTTACTGGCTGCCAAGACGCAGACATTTGTTTCTCCAATCCTTTTGGGAAGCCACTTCAAGATGGCACTCTCCCACCCAGTCAAAATCACAAAAAGGAAAAAGTCAAATGAAGACCCTTTGTGTGAGGTTAAGATGACCAATGAGGAAGATCTAAAGGGTAGAGCCATAAAACCAGGGACTTTACTCAGAGAACAGTAAAGTAGGTACCGCCTGCAAAACCAGTGAAGAAACCCTCCAGACTTCACTTTCAGTTGTTATGAGAAATCCAGGTGTATTTCAATTGTCAAAAGGAGGCAGCAACAGCAAGGCCCCAGCATCAGCCTTTCAATTAAAATGGTTTATCCACCATAAACAAAATACTTTAGTTTGGTCTCCTGGGCTCAGATCAAATGCCCCTCAAATTGAACATGGGATGGCCATCTTTCTCTAAAATCAAAACAGTTCAGGTTCAGGAAGTAGATAGTAGGCATCAAGCCTCTGGTAAAGAGAGATGCTTTCAAAAGGGTTTATCTAACTCTCTTCTCAACCAAATCAGGGTCTTCCAGCGCCAGATGCTGCTTCTGACACAAGAGCAGGGGGGCTCTGGTTTTGCCACGCTTATCCTTAGCATCTGATAGCCTGACACAGACACTGACTGATGAAGGAATGAAAGAATCAGAACTTTAGTTATTATGAACAAGTCAAAGTTTGTTGAAGTCTAGAGAGCAAGCTGTGACATAGGACAAAGTTAGGAAAGGTAGCACCATTACTTGGCTGCCACAGAGCTCTAATGAGCTGAATTGCCCCTCTACTTCAAAATGTATCAGAAGCCTTAAAAATGTTTATAATCTTTGACCCAGTAGTCCCACTTCTGGGACTCTATTTTATGGAGTTAATTGAATATATAAGGAAAGGACATGCTCTACTTTCAAAAACATTTCTCTCAGTATCAAAAATTAACCAAATGTATCATAGAATGATCAAGTGAATTAAAGGTTATTTAAATATAAAACTATTATGTATTTATTTATAGTTACTTGAAACAAGTAAATTGCTTATGATCATATCGTAAGAAAAATATTTTTAAAGTATGTTACATAATACGTCCTGAGAACAAAACGTATGGAAGGAAACAAGCAAAATACCAACAGTAATTGTCTTCCAGGAAGTGGATCACAGATAGTCATTTTTAGATTTTATTTTCCAAAAATTTTCTAAAAATTTTGCATTGAACATTCACTTTATAATGTGGTGGAAGTAAACAAGTTATATACATACAAGTTATATATATACACATATATACGTATATATATATATATATATATACACACGCATATATGTATATACACACATATATATGCACATCTATATATATACTTATGTATATACACACATATATAAATATAAATTCAAGATAAAATAAACTTAAAATATATATACTTACATATATAAATTTAAAATGGAAACTGTCCCAAACACTGCCCTTCTAAGAAAGTAGGTGGCTATTTAGTGGGCTTTAAAAATTGACTCTTTCTGGGCTCTCCCATCCTGAGCCTAATAATAATTTTAATCAATAATTTATACATTGTTTCAAAGAGTTCTGATCCCTCCATGTTGCTGCCAACATGGACAGTGGGCTTGGAAAATGTAATAATCAAATTCCTTCTGGTGACAGTATCACAGAACCCAGACAGTGGAAGCTCCTTCTCATCCCTTTGTGACTGAAGGTCTTTTATTGGGAGTCATCAGAAGTAAGCACACACTTATGAGAGATACAGATATTCATAAAAAAAGGCAGAGCTGGGGGAGATGCAATCATGTCACATTGAGGTTCCATGATACTTAGAAATGGAACAGGACCTTGAGGGGCAGGAGGTTAAAATCCCCTGGTAAGCCACTGAAACCTATCATCAGCCATAGATGGCCAGCATCCAGCCCCTCTACCCTCACTCAAGACACTGGGTCACTCCATTGTCTCCCTGCATCTTTGCACCAGGAGAGCATCAGGCAGCAGGGTCGACAAGATGTCCCTTTCTGATGTGCTGAAGTGGCAACTTCCCTTTACTGCCAGGGCCCACAAAACTAATTCTCAGGTGAGTTGGTTACAGCCCCTTAACCTCTTGATACTGCCTTATTTGGACCTTGTAATGAACTCAACTAAACGCCTCAGTACACTGATTGTGAAGGTCATGAAAAACAAGGAAAGACTGAGAAGCTGTCAGAGACCAAAGGGTGCCAGGCAGACAATGAGAACTAAATGCAATGGGGTGACCTGGACACAATTCTGAAATAGGGAGGACATTAATGGAAAAATTGGTGACAACCAAACAAAGTCTAGAGTTTAATTAATGGTAATACAGAAATGTCAGTTTCATAGTTTTGGCAAACATATCACGGTAATATGTTAATAATGAGGGAAACTGGATGAGGGGTATGTAGGCATTCTCTGTACTGTCTTTGAGACTTTTCTGTAAATCTAAAATTACTTCCAAATTAACAGTTTGCTAAAAAAAGGAACCAGGGCCTCCAAAGAGAATGAAGATGAGGAATGGTAATTGTAGGTTCACCAGAAATCTGGGTGAAATGCTAGAAAGACGGTTGGAATTACAGAAAAAAGATCTGATTCAAAACTCCCTGCTCTTTTCAATGAGAACTTGAGTGAGTCAGTTAACATCAGAGAACTTTAGTTTCCTCATCTGTGAAATATGAGTAGTAACATGTGTGGGGCAGGCTTGCTTCAAGTATCCTATGAAGTACTCATCAGGAGGGAGGGATTTAGTTCATTACCTGCTGTAGTTCCCGTGCCTAGAACAGTGCCTGGCACAAATTAGCTACCTGACAAATGATCGTTATGTGAGTGAATATATGAACAAAGTTCAAAATGGTAATCTTACTTCAATTTATTGTTCTATTAATAGCAATATTGAAACCTTACCAACCCTATTGAAAATAATTTGAAACATAAGGGGAGGTAAACGCACTTGGGTATATGCAAATGAAACACCACAAAGCAATTAAAATAAAGTAGGTTGAGATGTTTCACTACAACCAGAGCTTGACATAATGTTGAATAAAATATGTTAAATAGTTACACAACAGTACATGTGATACCATTTATGCAAAATGCCTGAGAATACATAAAAGGTTGCCATATACAGATTCTAGGTACTTATTTGCATGGTGAAAAGTATCAAGAAACGTGGACCAGAAAGGTTCCTTAGATGTGTCGTAGTGGTCATTGCAGGGCAAGAGCAGAGTGACTGAGATGGACCACTTTTCAGCCGTTTTGAGGTATACTAGCAGAGAGACTCTGGCTTCCGAACAGTGCGACCACTGACAATTCCAAGAATGAAGTTAGCAGGCCTGTTAACCACATTGATTATCTGCTACTATATTACTTAGTTGCTAAAGAGCACACAAAGAAACACAAATTAAAACAGCATAATTTAGGCAAACCTGCTGTGAGAGTACTGGTTTAATTGCATGCTTGCAACTGGTTGGCATAATGGTTCTCGAGGTGGGGTTCCTTGACCAGCAGCACCAACATCACTTGGGAACTTTATAAAAGTGCAAAGTCGGGGCACTTGGGTGGCTGAGTCAGTTAAGTGTCCGACTCTTGATCTCCATTCAGGCTGAGTTCCTGAGATCAAGCCCTAGGTTGGGCTCTGTGCCAACAGCACAGAGCCTGCTTGGGATTCTCTCTCCCTCTCTCTCTTTCCCCCGTTTGCTCACGTGCTCTTTCATTCTCTCTTTCTCTCTCTCCTAAGATAAATAAACTTTAAAACATGCAAATTTGGGGTGTCTGGGTGGCTCAGTCAGTTGTTGAGCGTCTGACTTTGACTCTGGTCATGATCTCACGGTTCGTGGGTTCGAGCCCTGTGCTGACAGCTCTGAGCCTGGAGCCTGCTTCAGATTCTGTGTCTCCCTCTCTCTCTGCCCCTTCCCCACTCGTGCTCTGTCTCTTTTTCAAAAATAAATAAACTTAAAATGTTTTTTTTTTAAATGCAATTCACAGGTTCCACCCCAGACCTTCTGAACTTTAGGGGTAGGGCTGAGCAACGGGTGTTTTAATAAACCCTGTTGGTGATTCTGAAGCTTGCTCCAGATGAGAACCACTGGATTAGCAGGGTGGGCCGAGAAGGGATCCTGACCTGCTTAGCCAAAACTAAGCTCTTTTATCTCTGACTTATTTCTTCATTTCTTAAAATACTGATCAGGTCCAAATGATCTCCCAATTCCTTTTCAATTCTCCAAGTTTATGACCATAAACTGACTTAAACTATTTTTTTTAAAGAAAGATTATTTATTGTTTTTTTCTCTGTAGTTTTTTTTTAATATGAAATTTATAAACGATTTTAAGTTTAACTTTTCATCAGACTTTTTCACCTTGGAGAATATAAGGCCAGAGACCATTATCTGTACTTCTTACTATCTTCTCCATTGGCTGACTGTGGCTTAGCTACCCCTAATCCATCCATTACCTCGCTCTCCCTTGCCTTCCTTTACTACTGAGACTGTAAAGCTGAAACGCACTCTCCACTTCCCTTGCGGTAGGTACACCCGTATGAAATAGATCCCCCTAGGATATGTGAGCGAAAGGGTTGAGCTTTCTAAATATAAAACACAGTCTGGAGGGAAGGAGGTCTTACATAGGCATCAGTCCTGTGTAGCAGCCTTCTTGCAAACATGAGGGTCACACGGGAAGGGTGGAGGATCAGGAAGACTTTGATGTCATTCTGGGACAAGAAGTAGAGAGAGAACTGAGGGCTACAGTGAGCAGGTGGAATTACTGAGGACAGGATGCCTAAAAGGAGTAAGTTTTGAGCAAGTATGTAAAGTGAGAACAAGCCTCACAGAAAGGAAAAAGAAGGCATGCCAAACCTGTATTTATACAAGAAACTTTATTATATCCATTAAAACATGGGTTTGATGTGCTGGTTATACATATTTTAATGCACACTAAAATGAATACATAACTATTAAAATTTATACACACACACACACACACACACACACACACACACATATATATTGGCTCATGTGCCACCAAAAATCATCTCGTGAACCAACAGAAGGTTGCCTGGCACTCACAGGGAGCGCTGGATTATGCAAATTCATGGCCAGAGGGTTTGCAGCTTTAGGTCTGAAATAGCAAAATGTAAGCTGGAAAGATCCAAATCTAAGTTTGCTTGAACTTAGCAGGAACCAGTACTTCTCAGAGAGCACATTTCTGTACCAAGTGGAAGGTCTTCATGTCTATTGTCTGTATTTCCCTAAGGTACACCACATATCTTAGCTAACCCCAAGTACACAAGGAAATATAATGAACACAAAGAATGCCTTGGGAAGGCTCTGTGATCTCTAAACCCCTAGGACACTTATTTTTACCCTTAACAAGACTGCGTGTTCATTTTAATGTGCATGTGCTATATGTTGAGATTTAGAGTCCTATAGCAAGGCTCATTTTTTTATAAAATGCCTTATGGGGTTCTGGTAGCTTTCTCTTGCAAGACATTTCTTCTTTCTTGTTCTGGTCTCACAACTCCCCCCCCCCCCTCCTTTCAACTACCTCCCTCCAGCAGAGAGGCACAGTGTTTCCTCTTTGTGGAAAGGCCATTACAGAGACACCAGCCTAGAGGACAGACCAACAGGAGGTGCTGATCTGTGTCTCCCTCCTTTTCCTGCCCTTATCCCAGCAGAGATGTTGCATTTCTGTCCATAGGCAGGAGCTTCCTGTCCTTTCTCATGTCATTCCCCAGCCCTCCCCCTCCAGCCCTCGGCCCATCTCTGCAGGCAGGGCCAGTACCAAGCTTGACGTGGCTTTATGGTATTCATAAATGGCACCATCTGAAGGGCACGCTGCAGCCTTGGTCCAGCTTCTTGAACCATGAGCCCACTTTTGTCACCCCCCATCCCCACCCCATGGATGCAAAGACTGGAGCCTGTCTGTCTACCACCCACAGCTGCTGAACTGCGTCATCCATGCACAGGGCCACAGGAGTCAGCTTGCCAGCAGTCTCCATGGAGAAGGGCAGAGGTCACAAGAGAAGCCACTGAGAGACATGCCGACGTAGCAGAGGATATGCTGCAGGTTGACAGGGATCATTTTCCTTTCTCAACGTGGAAGAAAAAAAAATAAAATCTTTATAGTAGGAGCTAGATCAAGGGGGAGGGAGAGGCAGAATGGGAGGATGAGAATGACATCTGTGTCAACTGTTTATTTTGGTGATTGTCTGCTAGTTGCAGGCAACATGGCTGAGCAAAGCTGTCATGGAAACACGATTTCGTTGCAGATGACAAGTTGGCATAAAGACAATGTAGGTGGAAAAGAGGTACGGGAAACAAAACTACCTGTCACGCAGGTGGAGGGAGGAAGAAAATCTACTCTCACACACTTGCCCGTAACTAAATGTCAGATGTACACAATGCAGTAAAATAATTAGCATGGCATAATTACTGTTCAGATGGAGCCTGTGTATATGCCAAACAAATTGCTGTACTAGAGCACAAGCTGTTAAAACAAATTGAGTTACTTAATTTTTACATGTAGCAGCCTGTTTTATCATTTCCTAAGATGCCAACGTTTCATTAATAGTGCAGTCTTTTTAAGTGTGCATAGATCTGGGCCACTACAAAGGCAGACCCACTGGCCTCCTTCTAGAGACTTTGCAGACAAAAATCGACAGATCTCTCCTTCTTTCCACACTTGCCCCATCCAATCTCTTCTCCACATGGCAGCCAAGGGAATATTTTAAAGCCATAAGTCAGATCATGTCACATACGTGATTTAAGATCTTTCAACGCTCCCAGTGACCTCAGAATAAGATCCAAAGGCCAAAAGCGCTCCTATGCCTCCTCCTGACCGCCTAGGGACACTGAGCTCCAGCCACACTGTCTTTCCTTCAGTTCAGGTTCAATTCCTCTTCTACCCGAGGTCTTCACATTGGACACTTCCCTTGCTCAGCACACTCCTCTGCCACTCCTCTGGCTCCTGTTCTCCTCCATCCCCCACCCCTCCGTAACTGTCTCTTCCACAGGACTGGACCTAGCTTTCGTAGCCATAGGGAGAGCTTTCCGACCACCCTACAAAAAGGAGTCCCTACCCCTCCCTGACCCCAGCTGGTCTCCACTAAAGCTCCCGGCTTCCTTTCCCATAGTTGATCACATTTCATGCTATAATTTTATATGCCAATTTGTTCTTTTAACTGTTCAATGTGTACCACCCCTATGAGACTCTAAGCATCTGGGGGATACAGATCACATGTGTTTTGCTCACTACTATGTATCCACCTTAGGCAGTTCCTGGCATGTAGTAACTGCTCAATAAACCTAGGTGATTATATCCAGCCTTGGGTGTCATTTCCCTCACTGTGCACCTGTTTTCTCTTCTACAAAGTGAGAGTGTACACTGGATCATTGCTCTCTCCACCTGTGGGTGGTTATTTACTTCTGGATTCATGAGACCAATTCAGTGGTTGTCAAAGACTAACACTCACAGAAACATGAAATCGCATAGAAATGACCAGAAACATGGAAACAATGCTTACTCTCACCACCAGTGAAACCAGAAGGGTAAGTACCATTTCATGATATTCTTTTTTTGGCACCTATATATTTGCATGCATTTGTTCACTTGGTTGTGATGTCAAGGATATGTGTGTATTCCTGTGGGCCACAGACAAAAAACATCAACAAGTTTTACAAACATGGGACGCTGGGAAAGGCCTGGACTACAGAAGCTCCAAGACCTTGAAGCTGGCTCCCAGCCTTGGCCTTCCAGGATCTTTCTCCCCACTCCCCCTTCACCCCTAGGGCAAGCTGGGAAGATCTGTCTAAATGGGACAGCATTCTTTGACCCCGGAGACCAAGAAGAGACTTTAGACTTGGTCCCCAGGAAGGCATGTCTCAGTCAGTCCTGCCTTTATCACCTTTATTTAACAGAGAGGTCAGAATGCCAGATAGGGAGAACTAGGAATAATCTCTCTCCATTTCACTACTGTATGGAGAAGAGCCAGGCTGGACACCACAGTCAGAGGCCAGGGCTGGGAGGAGGGGGGCCCCTTCCCCAGAGTCTTCCTCCAAAGTGGCAGACCACTCAGGAGGAAATGCTGATTAGGGACTGTTAGAAAAGCAGCATGAGATGGAAATATCCATGGTGAACCCAAAGACTCCAAATAAAAGGGAGCCAGTGGGCACTGCCTCTTGTACTGGCTTGCCACTTTCCCAACATCCCTCCAAACCCATGCTGCCATATCCTGGACACGCCTTACACTTCCTTCCACCACCTGCCACCAAGGCAGGGCTTCCTGACACTGAGGTGGGGCATTTTGCAACAGAGGCAGGGCTGCTTCTCACTCCTAGGCTGCTGGAAAATCAAGTGAGCACTTTCATTCCTAAGGTGGCAGGAGAGAGCGGTCCCATCATGTGGTCAGACTGGACCATGTGTCAACAATGCAATTTGACCACCTTGGAGGTTAAACCTGGTGACCCCTGTACCTTCCTTTCAACTCTGAAAAACAAGCCTAACCCATAGGTAGGGGCCTGGGCTCAGCTTTCCCATATGGAGAATGGGCCAGCATGTTTTTCTGGCTACAGGGAGATTGTGTGTGTGTGTGTGTGTGTGTGTGTGTGTGTGTGTGTGTACATGTATAGGTGTGTGTATACACATACATGAATACATATGTGTGAGTGTATGTGTGTGTGTATAATGTGTATTATGTATAACTGCTGACCCATTATAGCCCAGGGCTCAACCCTGGGGATCCAGAACCCACTTTTTTGCTTTAGACTTCTGGACCTCAGGTCTTAATCACCTTCATTGACTCTTCCCCAGGAAGCTTCACCAAAGGACATGATTATTCATGAGTTTCCTGGCTCCTGGCTTCTTGATAGCTTTTCTTATTAGGTCTACAGAATATTACTCAGATTCAGGTGATGGGGTTTTTCAAAAGCACAGGAGCCTATTTTACCCTATGGATGGGGTAGGAACTTAATGGGACAAATAAATGCACAAATAAATTCAAATGTACATCACCCCCTTCTCTCTCTCAATCTCTCTCTCTCTCTCTCTCTCTCTCTCTCTCTCTCTCTCTCACACACACACACACACACACACACACACACACACAGCAAACACAGCCTGCTTTGAGGCAGGAGAACGGTATCTATTTCTGGCAAGCTCCCCGAGGAGGCCTCAGGGGACTGGTAACTCACTCCCCTCCCCTTCTTTGAGCCATCCAAGTCTCTCCTCTCATTAGCCCACCCTGGATCTCAGACCACCCTCTCTGCTTAGCTCCTGGACAGGATACCCCCCTGCCAGGGGCTTTTCCTGGCTTAGTCCCCCATACCTATGTTCCCCAAACAGCCTCTAGGTAAGGTGGCTGTGACTTTAGTAGCCCAGGAAATGGTAGCTCTAATTACCATTAACCCTGCCTCACCTGACACCACCAAGCACTATAAGGTCCCTCACATTCTTACCTTTCTCCCATCCAGAAAGCCAGGCTGACCCACCCACCTGATTTGCCCAGGAGTGACGGGGTTCCCAGGATGCAGAGTTTTCAGCGTCAAAACTGGGCAAGTCCTGAGCAAAGAAGGATGATTTGGTCATACTCTAGAACCCTAAAGTCTGGTCTTGCCCCCTTGGGCTCCTCTGATGACCTTTCTCCAGGCCTCCTGAGCACATGTCTTATCTATCTCTGGTTTACCAATTCCTACTTGGCCCACAGCAGGGACACTGGAGTTAACAGGAGAGGGAATACAAGTCATGCCAGACCAAAGGCTTGGAGACAGATGCCTAGGTTTGATTTCTGGCTCTACACAGCTATAGACCAATTACATGAACACTCTAGACCTCAGTTTACTGATATGAAAAATGGGGCTATTAATTGTACTGACCAGTAGATGGTCGGCAAGCTGTTGGGTGTTCCACCCAGTTCCCTTTTTCCTGGTTGGTACACTGGTCCCCCAGCTGGGGTTTGGCTGCTAATAGCATAAAGCTGCCCTTGGAATACAGGAGTCACTCCCGAAATGCATAGGAAGTGATGCCACACACCCTCCTGGGAAGTGTGACCTATAGCCAGTGACTGATTGACACCAGAGAACAGAAGCCCAGCCGCCTTGCCTCAAGTGAGAACAGATCTGTGGTGCCATTCACATGCCAGCGCTCCCTGTGGGGTCAGGCAGAGACTGGATTTTTCCTGCAGCCACATCTCTGCTTGGCTTCCTCCCCCATCCTATCCCGCTTCCCTCACTTTCTCAACAAATCACTTGTCCAAGAATCCCTGGCTCAGGCTCTGCTCCTAGAGAGCATGAGCTGAGACACCTGCTTCATAGAACTGCTGGAAAGACTAAAGGAGAGACTCTGATAAAGTGCTTATCCTGTCAGAGCCTGCACATAGTAAGTTCCCGTACTCTAGCTGTTCTGTGCTGACCTGTATGAGTTAGTCTTGTCCCATGGTACCACAAGTCTTGTCTCCCCCTGCCTCCCTGTGGCACCTCAGTTGCTAACACCCCCATGCATGACACAGGTGCACGGGCATATCCTAGGTGTACCAAATGCTGGGTACCCCAAGCTGTTATGCAACCCCTGACTCACAACTTCTATTCTAGAATGGAAATGTCCCTATAACCTTGTTACAGAGGATATTGTTCTGAGTTTTGAAGTAACCACCTGCAAGCCCCAGGAGTAGGAGAAATAGCAGATTTCTTACATTGATCACAGTTGAGAATGGCTGCCTACATCTAGGCCCCACTATCCCAGGCCTTCCAGGAGGCCTGGGTCCTCTTTCAATGTGCTTCCTAAAGAGATCATAGACAGAAGGTTCCTCCTCTCATCTTCCACTGGCAAGCCCTGTCCCAAGTTCAGGGACAAGTTTTCTCCTTGGTGCTGGTGGTTTCTCTGTGGATGCCACTTCCCAGGGCTGTGAGGGCACCAGCCTTTGATAAGGAACATTTAGATTAAAACCCCAAAGTTGTAAGGAGCCAATCCTGCTCTAGGAGAGACAGAAAAACTAGAGAAGGAATCAAGGTTTCAGTCCTTGTCCTCCAGAAACTTAGGGCAGGCAAAAGGACACAAGAATCATCAGACATTTACTGAAAAAGAAAAACAATGATTACCAAGATCCAACCTTTACTGAGCACTTACTATGCATGGGGTGTTTTGCTAACTGCTTTGCATAGGTGATATTAGTTAATCCTCATAGCTCTTCTATCATCCTCCCTGTCACTTCCCAGAGGGATATAGGAGACTGTGGGAGAGCAAGGAGCTTGCCCAGTGTGTGTGTCTAGACAAAGGGAGCAGGAGTCATCCCAGGCAGACTGCTTCTGGCCCACATTCGCCTCTACTAAGCTCCACCCCTCCTAACACTAGCCTGACCCCCAGGGGCTTTCAGTGGAGTGGCTGAAATAACTGTGAGTTTAAGGAACAGAATTCTAGCAGAGGCGGGGGGAGTGAGGTACACGGGGAAACAGTAAATGATGGGGACAACATGAGGCACTGACAACATCATACAGTGCCAAGTTGTGAGATGGAAGTGTTCATGAGAAAAGTAGGGGCTCCTTTTCCATGCCTCTTGTCAGCAGCTAGGGACCCCTCCACCCCTGCCAGAAAACAAAGAATGCTACAAGAGAAGGCAATCTATCTGCCGGCTTCCCAGGGACCCACTCTGTGCCAAATACCCTCCCGAGCAAATATTGATATATTAACCACAGCTCAAACACTGCGAATGCAGCGAGCATGCCTCAGCAGGGAGGGGGAGCCTGGCCCCCTGCCACCTCCCCCGTGGCCCTCATCAGAGCCAGAAACAGGATCTCCTTCCTGGTGGGGGGGTCTGCAAGGCTCTTGAACCAGGGCTGGCTCAGGAACAAGAGTCCAGGGGATGTTAAGACCTGCCACCCTCATGACAGGCAAGTGGACGGGCAGGCTGGGGATGGAGCCATGTCTGTGCATAAAGAGCTCCAGGGACTCCCATCACTTTCTTCTGCAGGCTTCAGGGATATGTAAATTAGGCCAGGAACAGGGACCCAGGGAACAAGGAGCTCAAGAGATGTAATAATGATGCCAACAGTCAAAGTGGAGACCCAGCACTGAGTTCTGCTCAGTTATGGGTGATGGAGATCTTAGTTATATTTATGTATATGGCTCATAGATAGTAATAAAAACCAGAAACCCATTTTGCCTTTTTTCACCTTATTTTTTCTGTCACTAAAGAAAAGACTGGAACTTAGTTTCTTAGATTTGAAAGGGAAGTATCTTCATTGATCAGATCAGAAAATGCCAGAGCTGGACGGGACACAAGATACCACTTCATCCACTCTCTCCTTTTAATGATGACGAAACCAAGACCCAGGCAGGTGAGCTGATTTGCCCAAGGTCCTAAGCAGTAAAGCCAAGCCCAGAAGAGGGCCCAGGCTTCTGTTTTCTGCAGTAGTAAACCCTGCATACAACACTTGCCTCCCCAAGCTCAAATATCAACTGCCAGTTTCTAGGGGAGGCCGCTGTGTCTACAGAAACAGTATAGGATGCAGGGCAAGAGGAGTGGGGCATACATGGACCTCTAGGCATGCCAGGAAGCCCTGTGTGAAGGAAGTCAGCTATGCCCAGCTGGTATAGAGTGAGGATGTCAGATATGCAGGGGGCAATCCTAGAAGCCCAGTCGTACTAACTGCAAATTGCTGCCTGGAGCATTGTGTCAAGAGTGGTTCGGAGGCACCTTCCAGGCTCTACGAGATGGTGTCTTGTGATCTATTTGTGATGTCTACCATGGGCACAGGGGGAGAGTCTCAACAAACAGGCCAATTACTTGCCATGCCTTCCTGAGTGTATAAGGGTAATGATGATACTTGCGGTTGTTTTCTCTTTGTCAAGAAACCCTTCCAGGTCCCTCCAAGGAGAGAAAGTGGAGCATGCGATGCAGAATGGCAAGTATATAACAGGCACTTAATAAATATATATTTATTGGAAGAAAACCCAGAAGGGAGGGAGGATGCAGGCAGGACACCCCCCTCATCCCCTGGAGCTTCACTGCCTTGAAAAATCCCATTTTCACACCTGGGCTTATTTGCCCTCGTCAAGGCTGCTGCAGAAAGACCTGAAACATTGTTCTGCCTGCCAGTGGCCAAATTGACTCAGAAACTTCTGGAGCCCTGGGAGGTCTTGGGTAAGAAATTCAGAGCCGTTCACTTCGCAGAGACCTTGAAGTTGCCCATCTTTCCTTCCAAGAGCAAACCTTCACACAGAGGCCCACCTGCACCTGGGGCTGCAGCAACCACAAAGACCAGGAGGAAGAGAAGGAAGGCTAGGGTGAGGGGCAATCAGGAGAGCGATGTGGGGCTGTTCTTCCAGCGTTCAGGAAAGATACTGGTTAAAAGAGGGAAGAGGGATGGTGCCAGTTGGAAGAGTCACACAAGCCAAAGGGTAAGGCCAACCACGCCCCTCCCCCACCTCAGAAAATCAGCAGTTCCCACTGCCTTCTAAGTCAAGTATAAAAACCTTTGATCTGACAGCAGGAGACCCTATCCTTGAATCCAGTCTCCCCTGTGTCATCTTCATGCTCCTGACAGATTAATCCTCATGCAATACCAAAACAACCTCAACTGCCCCCTTGAGCATGAATTTGACTCATGGTTTTTTCCTTCCTTTTTGCTTTTTGGTCAGAATCTGATCTATCCTTCAAGATTCAGCTCCATGCCACCTGCTCCAAGAAGCCTTCACTATTCCCTGGGTTGTGCTCTCTCGCTCAATCTCTCTCTTCCTCCCTTCCCCCCCCCCACACTCTTACACACACACACACATTCTTATACTCATACACACAGTAAAATAGAAACATATCTGAGTCTACCCCAATTTCATCCCCCAAATCACAGAATTGGACGTGAAGACATATTGCCTGCGATACACAAACAAAAAACACAAGTAACTAAAAAGAAAAAAACAAAACCCCACTGCCACAAAGCTGATTTTAGGTTCTTAAATTCCTCCACTCTAACCCGCCCTGCTTTGGAAAAGGTTTTGTCCAGGCCACAGAGACCTTTAAAAAAATTAATAAAGTTAGGTCATGAGTGTGCATAATTCTGCGGTGAATGCCCATCCATTGCATATTCACTGTGAATATAAACTAAAACTTAACCAGTTAACTTTATTTATACTCTGGATGGAGCCTTCTCTTTTAATAAAACAGAATCCGTTAAGGATTATAAACAAACAGTGTTTTATGAACTAAAACTGCAGTGCACTAGTCACTCAAGGGCAAAAACTGGGCTCTGGGAGGCTCAGCCAGCTATAAATAAAGATAAGGCCCTGCCAGGCATGGGCTTGGGCAGAGTAATTGCTGACTCCATAATCAGCTTCTCCCCTCCTCCTTCAGGCCCACAAATCACTTGGGCGTTGGGTCACTGCCCACTGGATTCAGCCCAGAGACAGAGAGAAATGGCAAAGCAGTTCATTAGCTCTCAGACAGAGTATAAACTGGGACTCATGAAATGTCTAGGTCCCAACACCCTCATCCTCTCAGCCCACATAACCAGACTGTCAGGGCAGGAGTGTCAGTAGGTTGCGACCGTGCTACACTGTGGACATGGGCCCTCATCAAGGGCTGTCTCTGCTAAACTGCCCCACCCTCTCTGGGACACTTTGTTCCCATCCCCCAATACCCACCCCTCAACCCAACCATATGGTTGGGGGCTGCCAGTCACCCACCTTGGATCCAGGGGCCACAGTGACTGCTCCGAGTGTGAGGTACATATCCAAGGAGAGCCAGTGAGAGCCCACGTTCGGGCTTGTTCATACTATAGCCGCATCCCTTTCCAGGTTGCTTACTCGATGGAAGAACACGTCTTTGGAGCTACCAGAGACCACATTTCTTGCTACACGAAGAAAGCCAATTCACAGTGAAAATGCTCTATGATACCCTGCAGTCCATCCGTCCTTCCTTCCTTCCTTCCTTCCTCCCTCCCTCTCCTTCCTTCCTTCCTTCTTTCCTTCCTTCCTTCCTTCCTCCCTCCCTCCCTCCCTCTCCTTCCTTCCTTCTTTCCTTCCTTCTTTCCTTCCTTCTTTCTTTCCTTCCTTCCTTCCTTCCTTCCTTCCTTCCTTCCTTCCTTCCTTCCTTCCTTCCTTCTTTCCAAGAGCAAACTTTCACACAGAGGTCCACCTCCACAAAGGTCCACCCCCACCTTCCACAAAAAACAGGAAGGAGGAAAGGGAAGGGAAGGGATGCACATCAGTGTACATTTGTCCAGACCCACAGAATGTACACTATCAAGACTGAACTTTAACATAAACTATGGGATTGGGGTGATTGTGATGTATCAGTATCGGCACATCGGTTGTAACAAATGTCCACTCCGGTGACAGATGTTGATCGTGGGGGAGGCTGTGCATGTGTAGGGGCAGGGGCTTGTGGGAAGTTTCTGTACCTGCCTCTCAATTTTGCTCTAAAACCAAAACTGCTCTAAAAAAAATAAAGTCTTTAAACAAAAAGAAAGCCTACTTGCCCAAGGCAGAATGAAACTGAGATGCAGAAAGAAGCAGAGAGGAAAAGAAGATGAGTCCTAATGACTAGGGGGTCCTCATTTTTGTGTAAGTTAAGTCCCTGCTCGTTATCCCAAAGAGTCCTCATTAACCCTACTTTCAATAACTGTATCATTTATTGAGCACCCACTAGGTAGCAAACATCTCAATAAGCCATTGGGTGCTAATAATGTTAAGACTATTGTTACTTTTATTGAGGGCCTGAAGTTTGTCAAAGGCTTTCCAGGACCGTTGCATCTAATCCAAACACCACCAGTGAAGATGTTCTCACCTTCATTTAGCGGATGTAGAAATTGAGGCTTAAAGTTAAGTACCTTTTCCAAGGTTCTATGGCTACTGATTAGTATAGCCAGGATATAAACTCAATGGCACTGAAGCCCATGCCCCCATCCTAACCCCCATACTATCTTGCTGCAGTGTGATTGCAATTTTATTTGCATAAAAAATGTGTGTGTATGTGTGTGTGTGTGTGTGTGTGTGTGTGTGAGAGAGAGAGAGAGAGAGAGAGAGAGACAGAGACAGAGACAGAGACAGAGAGAGGGAGGGAGAGAGAGAGACAGAGAGAAAGAGAGATGGGTCGAGGGGGAAGGCTCATGACAGGCAGGATCACATGGGTCCATGGTGAAAATGGGGCAACAATACAGAAATACCAAAGGAGAAGGTCCTATTATGTCACCTGGCTCACATTACATAGTGACATTAAGCTGAGGCCTTAACTCTCTATCCACTTCAAAGGAATAGGCTGGTACATGGCAGGAGCTTAATAAATACTGTTGCACAGATAACACAATCATATAGCTATTCTCTCACTTTATCCTCTCTGGTGTAGACAAGAAAAGGCAATACCATTTTTATTTCAATGGGAAAAGTGAGGCCCATTAAGCTACCCAGCTTCTTCCCTTTATCTTGTGACACCCATCCCCCTTTACCTCTGTGCCGCACTTCACTGACTTGTATTTTCTCTTCTTTGGAAGTGTCACACTCACTCTTATCTTGGGAGCCCTTATACCCGCTCTTCCCTGGGCCTGGAATACTCCCTCCCTCCCACATGACCTGGCTAACTGAGTTCCACTCCCTCAGTGCAGAAGTATTTTCTTGGGGTCATCTTCTGTGACCACTCTGATGTCTCCAGTTTCTGCTCCCATAGCCCCCCTTTGTCTCATGGCAGGAGAACAAACTGAGGGCTGCTGGAAGGGAGGTGGGTGGGGGATGGGCTAAATAGGTGACAGGCATTAAGGAAGGTGCTTGTTGGGATGAGCACTGGGTGTTATATGGAAGTGATGAATCACTGGGTTCTAGTCCTGAAACCAATACTACACTGTATGTTCAGTAACCAGAATTTAAATAAATAAATAAATAAATCCTCCTTCTAATGATGTATATGGGTTATCATCTCATTAACATTCAGCTGGCCTCCGTGACTATAAACTCTTGAAGGCATGGAACATGCTTGTTGCACTCACCATTTCATCCCAAGAGTCTAGCATGGTGTCTATGATGCTCTCAGCAAACGTTTGATGAGTGATGAATGAAGAAATGGATGTGTGTCCAGAATGATCCTGAAATAAAAAGTACTCCTAACATGTAAAAATCCTAAAAAGGGGTTTGGTCTCTTTGGGAAGCCAGGCCCCCCACTCAAGACCTCAGGTCACTGACCTTGGCCCAGGCCTTCTAGTCGACTTTTATGGCAGGAGAAGGCCCACTGGGCCAATATCTCAAAATCAAAGATCTATAAGATAGTTAAGCCTCATACCCTCAAAAAGATGGGCTTGTTCTACACCCGACCCTGTAACAGCAGAGGCAGTTGTGAAATGAGAAAAGAAAAACCGTAAAGAAGTGTCAGCTGCCTGGGACATAAGATCCTTCTCTCTTTCCTTCTGTAATCTGCCAGGGAACACCTTTTACATCCAGCTGATTATGTTTAACCATGGGCTTTTTGTCCTCGCCTTATAATTACGGCCTTTTAAAACCCAGTCACAAAATTAATTGCCCCTTAATGAAGCAGGGTAGCAATTAAGGGCAGCGAACCTTGTGAGGAGGGAGAAACACACATTTGTTTGAGGTGTAGCGTCAGGAGCCCGACTTTTGAGGCATCGTCATTATGGTTGTAAATATTTCCCAAGGCTGTGTGACACCTTCTCAGACCCCGTCGGAACTGCCAGGCTCTGGAGAAATCTGTTGTTCCTTCAGAGTTAATTAGAGTCCCATTTGGAGCTTCCTGCCTCCTGGACTGGAGAGGAAATACAATTTATTATTGCTCAATGCACACTAGGTCCACTGAGGACAAGAGGCCTTCCTAGAAAAGCCACTGCACTGCATGTCAGCATCTCCCCCATCAATGCTGCTCATAAGGTACAAACGTGAATGTGCAGATGTTAGAGAAGCTCAAAGCCACAGGCAGAGCCCCCGTGCATGGACCTCCACCGGCTGAGGCTCTGTGTGTCAAAAGAACCATACCTATGCTATTAGCCTTGTGGTAGGGCAGCCAAAAAGAAGTTGGTCACACCCAAGTGGCCAGACCACATTGGTTGGTCTCCCTGTCACCCTTTAGCAGCGCTAACGACCTCACATGGCTGAGAAACAGCGAGATAAGTGAACCTGCATAGTCATAGTCTGTCCCTGCCATTTTCTAGGCTCTGGGATGATGCTCATGTCTCAAAGCTGGAGATGACAATGACAACACCACCAGCACCACCACCAACAGAAACAGTAGTAGCTAACACATACTGAGGACCTACTACGTGTCAAGCACTTTAGTTCAATTACAACAATCCCACCAGGAATGCGTCACTCCATTTTATAGTGCAGAGAAAACTGAGGTGGCACAGAGAAACTGAGTCACTCTTTCACTGACACAGAGCTCCACGGCAGGACCAGAACACAAACCTGGGCACTTGCTCCTAACCACAAAGCATATTCCCTCTCAAGCAGAGGCTGGTGCTGTAAAATAGCAGTGACGCGGTGGCTGGTCCATGACCCTGCTAACTGAGGGCAGTTTCCATCTTTCTGGCAAGGGGACTGACTGCCCTTGTGGAGCCCAGTGCCATCCTCCGCCCCCACCAGGACTCTGCCAGCTGCAGGGATTTAATCACTTCATTTTCTCTGGTTCTGGTTTGATGACGATGGCTTCAAGTTCAAGGCCCTCTATGAGCCAGCTGTCCCCAGCCATCCTCCTGCCCTTCACACATCCTCCTCTGCCACCTGCTCGGATCATCCCAGCTCCTCCTGCCTCCTCGGCTACCTGCAAAACTTTCTCCAGCCGGGATGTTCTTCCTGCCTCTCTCTACATTTGTAGGTCCTTCCAAACCCAACTGGTGCACCCCGCCATGTCTTACGACACCTCTGCCAAACTCAGCTCACTAAGACCCCTTCTTCCTTGAAACCTCCTGACCCGGAGTTTTTCAGGGCTTACTTGGCACATAAGTTTGCCAAGCCGGTATATGCATGTGTTTTAATTCATGACACCATTTATTATCCTTTCATGCAACAAAATCCCTGAGCTGCCGCTCACTAGCTGTGTGACCTTTGGCAAGGTGCTTCACTTCTTTGTGCCTTAGTTTCCCAGATTGCTGAATGGAGATAACGAGTGTGCCTGCCTCATAGAGGTGTTTGAAGTTAATGCAGGGAAACTACTTAGCCTAGTGTCTGGCTCACAGTTAAGTGCCCCATAAATGTCCATTGTTACTCCCTATCACAGAGAATTATAGCTCCTTGAGGATGGAACCATGTCTGATGCTCATGTGCAAGTATGACTGGTGAGTACGGATCTACTTGTGGACTATTTTGGGAGTGCTTAGCTCGCTACACCTTCCTTTCTAACTGCTTTGGAGGTGCCAGACTGGGAGTGTGGAGAGACCTGGAGCCTCCTGCTTCTCAGTGATGGGTGTCTGGTCCAGCCTGCCCCAGATCCAGTGTCCCTGGGCCTTGGATGTCTAAGAACTGGAGTCTCCTTGTTGCTGACTCACCATATACTCCAGGCCAGGCAAACAGAGCTATGTGCCTTTCCCTCTGCTTCCGTGTCCCCCTGGCCCTTCAGAGGGCTGGCACTCTGCTTTCCTGAAGCCAAAGGAAGCCCCTATACTTGTTTGTTTAATTTTTTTTTAAATGCTTTTATTTCATTTTTGAGAGGTAGAAAGAGAGAGAGAGAGACAGAGAGACAGAGCACGAGTGGGGGAGGGGCAGAGAGAGAGGGAGACACAGAACCCCAAGCAGACTCCAGGCTCTGACCTGTCAGCACAGAGACAGACACAGGGCTTGAACTCACAAACTGCGAGAGCATGACCTGAGCTGAAGTCGGAGATGTAACCAACTGAGCCACCCAGGCGTCCCAAGGAGGCCCCCATACTTCTTAGAGAAAGATCCTAAGCTGATATATCCTGTTTTTGCAAGTCAGAGAGAAAGAGAAAGAGATGTGGGTTAGTAGTTTTGTAAGCCAACCGCCATATCTTCTTGCTCCCAGATTCCAATCTATGCTCCTCTTTCCACACAGCTTCAAGCTCCAGGGACTTCCAAAGACTCCCAAGCCTTGGTCACTGGGGCTAAGGCTTCAAGGTCAGAATCATTCAGGAATCTTTTGACGTTGCTGGAAAACCCCAATGAGTTTTGAACACTGAAGACAGCTCCCAACAGCCACTGGGACTGTATTTGGCCTATTTCACTTTGCAAGATGCTCCAGCTACACCCATGCATGCGCTTCCTCTCCGCTTGGCTTTTTAAAAGGCCAGAGAGGAAATAAAAATGAATGATGACGGAATGTCCACATGGGTAGAAAAACAGAATAGCCTGAAGGCTCCAGGGCAGGAACTGACACAATGTAATTAACTATTCGGAATAAACATGTTTGGTGCCGCCAGCAGGGCTGTTTGTTTGCCTGCACAAAATAATGCTCTTAATAAGTCTAAGATTAAACCTTCTGGAGATTCATTAAATGCAACACCTTGACTTGAAATGTTAGGAATGGCCAGGAAGGCACAATATTTTCTTTGCACATTGCTCAGTGGCTGTTGTCGTCTTGCATAAACAGTTCCCGGCCTCTGTTATGTGTTGTATAAAAGTTGTCACTAATTGTGATTTGGCATTGGTGCTGTGTAAAATGCTTATTTCTTAAATAGTTGAATAAACACATAACAAGGAAATAGGATGGATCAAATTTAAACCGTGATGGCCGAAGAGCTGACACATGTCATTATATCATGAAGTTGCTCTCCAAGGCAGACCAGTGATGTTTGTGACTAACAGTGTCATTTAAAAGAATCAAAGTGAGCATAATATCTGCCATTTATTACAAAGCTACCACATCCCAGATCAATATGGGACTCACTATACATCTACTATACACAGAAGTCCTTCTTGTTTAATTTTTTTAATGTTTATTTTTGAAAGAGACAGAGTACAAGCGGGGGAGGGGCAGAGAGCAAGGGAGGCACAGAATCCAAAGCAGGCTCCAGGCTCCAAGCTGTCATCACAGAGCCCAATGTGAGGCTCGAACTTACAAATCGTGAGATCATGACCTGAGCTGATGTCAGATGCCTAACCAACTGAACCACCCAGGCAAAGAAGTCCTTTAAAGGAATATAATTAGTCCCATTTTATTTTACTTTTTTAAGTAATCTCTACACCCGACGTGGGGCTCGAACTCACAACACCTAGATCAAAAGCCATACGGTCTACCGACTGAGCCAGCCAGATGTCCCTCATCAGTCCCATTTTAAAGAGCAGAAAACTGAGGCTCAGAAAGGTTACATGACCTCAAAAGCTACCCAGCTTGTAATGGAAGAAGCTGGGATTTGAAGCTAGATCTAACTCTGAAATCTATGATCACCAGCCACCTAGCCTCCTAAAACAGAAGAAAGACAACCTGGGAAATTCTAATCACACACTAATTGCATGACTAATTAAAAGGAAATGATACTCACAGATTTTATTTGATTGCTTATAGATAGGTGTTTTGTACTCAATGATTGTTTAGGGGTAAAATCATTGTAAATGGTCTTGTTAGAAAAAGATATGGCCTACAACTTCACAAAGGAATACAACACGGGCTTTTTTTCATCATGTAGCAAGAATCCTTTATTAATTCCAGCTCCAAAATCCTGTTCCCATCATCTGAACTGCAGTCTGGCTCTTCCCTAGGAGGGCTCTGCTATTACTGACTTGACTCTTCAGCCTATCAGTAGGAGACCCAGACCCCAGAGACCCCTGGGGCACCCTCTAGTGGCTATCAGGACAAATCCACAGAATCAAGACACTGGGAGCTTCCACAAATCAAGGAGACATTCAACATTTGTGTGTGTGTGTGTGCGCGCTCCTGTGAAAGCAAAGAGGGGCAAGTTACCAGATACTGTACAACCTGAGGGATCAAGCACATGAATAATATAGAATAATTTTTTAAATCTGAGATTTTTAAAATCTCTTTTTGCAATGGTATCCCAAAGTAGGAAGGTCTAGGGGTACTCCCTTAATAATTAAATTAAACTCACTTTTGAATGTGATGTTGGAATGATCACTGTTAGGTGGCCCCACATCAACCGGAATCTGAGCTGCAGGCATGATGGGTACAACTGGTCACTGGATGGCTACAGCAGGCTGGATAGGAGCTCCTACTTTTGTTGACCTTGCTGCATGCCAGGGAAAATGCAAAGTGCTTTAACTGTATATTCCATTTAATCCACATTTTATCATTGCTGTTTCACACCTGAGGAGACTGAGGCTCTGAGAGATAAAGTATCTCACCCAGGATCATGCAGCCAGTGGGTAGGATTCCAGCCCTGGCAGCTACAGGCCAAAACCAGGTTCTTCTCCATTATATTTTGATGTGCAATTGGATACTGTAAATATTCCTTATACAGGCAACAAATAAATAATTGATTTCTGTTTTATAAAGCCTTCTGCAAATTAGCAAGGGCTTTTCTGATGTTTCCTTCCATATCCTGTTGTATTCAAGACCTCAAAGTTAATTACTATACCAGACACTCCATAGCAGAGATAAACATCAGGGCCCCTTATCCTGTGTGTCTGCCATTATGATCTGGCCCAGGCGAGGCCCACCAATAGCTAATGAGGTTAAATATAAAGTAAGATAGAGATAAAGCCATGAGGCTATGCAGGTTCTCAGGGACAAGCAAATGACACTTGGGTTAAACAAAGGTCTAAATAAGGAAGGGTAAATGGTCTCTGTCCCAGTGTGGGATCAAGGAATAATTTCCCATCCTACTTTGTGCGCACGAGCGCATGCACACACACACACACCACATCTCTCTCATACACACATGTGTGATCATGCACAAACATACACCACTTCTGTCATACACACAGGTGTGAGCATACACACATATCACATACATGTACTTCTCTCAATCTCTCTCTCTCACACACACACACACACACACACACACCTATCTCACATAGGAATTTAAGAATTTCAGGTGGAGTAGTCACTCTGGAACTTCTTTGCCTTATGGAGACACCAGAATGTAGAGGGTAAGAAGGCTGGCCTGGGAATCAGAAGAATGTGGCGTTGGGAAGAGGCAATTTGAACTCATGACAGAGGTGCTGGAAATATCTACTGAAAACAAGTCCCCAGAAACTTGAGGAAAGGAAAACTTAAACTCCCCTTTCCCTAGAAAAGAGAGCCCTTAAACATTTTGCTCCTGGACTTCTGGATGAGAGAAGAAACACTAGCAACATTAACTTGGGACTTGGAAGCTGGGTGGCAGGCCAGGAACTGGGGCTGGGAGAAAGAGGTCAGTGAAAGGGACACTTGAGATCAATGTTTTGAACGAAAGCAGCTATCACCCCTGTTTCAACTGAGCCTGGGCTCCTGGCCTGGCTGGGGCCCCCTCTCTCAGCACAGCGGTGGCCATTTATTAAGTGCACCATCAGCAGACTGAGAGTGTACTTCCGTCTGCCCTACATGACCCTGTTTCCCTCTTTATTGTGATCAAAACTCCTGACCTCACTTCTGAGACTTCCCTGAGTTCCAGCCAGTGCCATCAGATGTAAGGGGTTCTAATGGAAGGTGTGGCACTCCAAAGAGTGAAATAACTTTAAAAGTTAGTCTGGAATAACAGCTCTAGCAGTTGAAAAACCAATGCTGGGTAACCCCCTGTTGGGGACCCAGATGAGCCCCCTCTGGAGATTACAGTGTGTAGTGTCTGAGGAACTTTGTCAGTATGGGCAGAAGAAGGGCTGGCTGGGATTCCACTTGCCATCTGTGTCAAACTTCCTGGGAACTTTAGTCAGATGACAGGGTCATTTGCTACTAACTTCCAGGACCATGATCAAGAGCAAACCAGAGAGCCCAGGGTAAGGTGCTCAGGCCTGATCCTTCTGGCCTCTAGAGGGTTTGCCTTCCTAACAGGGTATGTGGGTTCAGGGCTCAGTGGTCAGGAAAAGGGTAAGACAGAGGCAGAAGAGCCAAGTGATATAATAGCATGGATTTTGGTGATGCCTAAGTCTGGGTTCAAATCCTGCTCCAGGCTCTTATAAGATGAGTGACTTGGTTTATTCGCTCTGTGCCTTAGTTTCTCTATCGATAAAATGGAGATAATCACAGCACCTATCCCAAGGTGTTGTTTGGAGAGCAAAGAAGATAAAGCATGTACCACACTTACTGCAAGATGAGATCTCAATACTTTCTACCATTATTATTATTATTATTATTATTATTATTATTAAAAGGTTAGCAGACAACAGTTCCCATAGCTAGGTGACACTGGACCATGGGAGGCCAGGGAAAATGGCACAAAGAGTACCAGGTCTGAGGTGGGGACCTTTGGCTGGAACGCCTGCTCTGTGTCTTACAGTACAATCCCAGCACACACACATTTAAACTGGGAAAATTCAACTTCATGCATTTGTCATGGAGGAGAAGAGAGAGAAAGTCACTTACTGAACTGTTGGCCACCGCACTGCTCAGAAGGCAAATGCCCCCACTGAGCATGCACAAAGGACTCAAAGCTGCCCCTCACTCAGTCTCAGCTTCTACATGCTTCTCCTGTGTGTGTATCTCAGCAGGCTGAGCACAAAGAAATTCTTTTCTTTTTCCCCCCCATAAAACATGACTTCTAAATGCAAGGCAACTATAGCGCCAGTAGTCCATGGAAGAGATTGATCTCATCCAACTATGGCAAACTTGGCCAGGCACCGTTTTCGGAGGGCGATTTGTGTGATTTTTCAGAGTAACTTTGACTATATATAATCTTTTGCTTTATGTGCTGAATGTAGGGGCTGAGAGTCTCCAGGCAGGGTCTCCTGTAGAGCTGTGTGGACATGTGGTGTGATCCTCGAGACCCTCATGAGAAAAGTGGGGGCAGTAGCCTGTGTATCCAGTGCTGTCACTGGTATAAAATCTGCCCATGTGTTCTATAAACCACATTTACAAATATAGGGAATAATTATTTCCTTCCCTGACACTGTTGGTGTCCCAGTCTCAGGCTAAAGAGAGGGGGAGGGGTGGCTCTGATGACAGCCAACCAACCTCTGCATGTCACATTCCCAGAGCATTACAACAGACACGCCTACCCCAATCCCAGGCGAGCAGCCCAGGGGCTCCCCCCAAATTAAGTATTAGCCTGATTTATCTATGAGCCATTCTCAGCTTCATGGTCTCCAGAAGGGTAGCACTTTCCCTTTTTCAGGTTAAAAGCATTCTAAAAATACCTTCAGAAGGCGCTGAGGTCCCCACAGCCTTCCCTGCTCTGATTTCAATCCAGTTCATATCTCCTATGGCGTGTGTCTGGATAAGACATCACTTTCGCTGATGTGGGCCAGGTTTCAGAATTCACAGCTGAGTACTGACAAGCTGCCTCAAACCAAGTTACATGGCCTACCCCTCACTCCATTTAGGCCCAGGAGGAGCGCAGGAGGACCAGGGCGAATTTCCAGTATCGGGCAAATGGACAATGATTTTTATCTCCCTGAACAACCGCTGAAGTCCAGAAACTTCATTTCCAACTTCCAGACTTTACAAAGCAATGGAAATTATATTGCGCAGTTTACAGGTCCCTTTGTAGAATTCCCATTCTCTCAACAAATATTACATGCTGTCTACTGTGGCAGCAGACAGTGTTTTATTTGAGTGAGCAGCTAGGTGGTATTGCAACACCCAAGTCTGCTGTTTTCCTATCTCCACTAACAGACTGTCAGACAACATTCAGATACTTGGCATTTTTTTGGAAACGCCCAGGCCTGGGTTTTCTCTTTGGCTCCAGGACAGGCGGTGTGTCAGGCAGAGCTCACTTGCATTCTACCGGGGGGGGGGGGGGGTATGTCTTGAATCAATACTAGGAGTTAATTATCATTTGGGCTGAGAGGACTTTGGGATCTCTGCCTCACATACTGGGATTCTCCATCATCAATATGGCTTTGACTCTGGTTCTAACCATGACCTTTCAGATCAGATCTTGCCTTCAGTCTCCACTTTGGACTCTGGTTCTGGTTATAGGTTCCAGACATTTTCTTCTGGCCTGAGGTCCACTGAAATTAACTAGGTGGCACGGGAGTCTCTTCACGTGTGGGTCCTGCCTCTGAACCCTACCCACCCAGCTGAGACCTGATGCTCCCAGTCCTTCCAGATCTCTGGGTAACACAGACTCCTGACTTCATCCTTTGTTCTGCTTGAATTACTCCTAATTGCACCTCCCCATGCTGACAGCTCCTTGGCATTACCTGAGCCATACCTTCCACTTCCTGGGTTCTTCCTGTTGTCATCACCTACACTATGCCCCTTCTGCTTCTTCCTCAGGTTCCAGGTCCAGCCTCTGCCTGCCTGTCTCATCTCAATGCCAGGAACTGGACCATGCCCAAGCCTGTTCTGAAAGAGGATGCATAGTCTCTGGGGTTAGATTATTGACTTCAAATCCCAGCCCCAGAGCTTCATTGGCTGTACAATCATGGACACATTCTTCAATCACTCTGTGCCTCACTTTCCTCATTGTAAAGTCAACATAGCCTCATGGAGTTGTTGTGGGAATTAAATCTGATAATGAATAGAAAGAATAGTATGATACTTGGTAACTTTTAAGTACACATTAAATATTAGCTATTATACTAATTATGTGGTGTCAACACTTGGGAATTCTAAAATTTATTATGAAGTCTGAAGCAAACTGAGAATGAGAATCAGAGAAAATGAACATGACTGGTTAGAACATTTCTTTGGAATGTATAAGTGCACCAAGGCTTTTCCAAATTCACCTTCAAAGCAACCTCAGACCAAGTCCTTTGGGGGGTCTATCTCATGGCAAAAAGAATGCTTTACTTAGGAACATTATCAGAGGAAGTCGTCTAAAACTCAGCTCTAAGGATAAGATAGGATGAGAAAGACATTTTGGCCTACTAGGCCTCAACTAGGACCTGGTTAAAGGAACTACAATTTACACATGTGGTGGCAGTTTTTGGTAACCCAGTGTCCGTGGCTGGTGTTTGAGTCTTTGAACCCTGTGTCTGTGAGTCAGATAAGAACTAATTTACAAAGCACATCCACAGTTTTGCCTCAACAAAAGGACAATTCACTCAGGTTCTCCCTATCGGTGCGGTCAGCTCTCGGAGGCTGCATTCCTACTCAGACAAAGCAAGACTGTTCCAACCGCTGTCAACACCTCGGTGTCTGCAACTGATAGCAATCAGAGCCTTTCTCCTGGCCCAAGTCACGTTTACATAACGCAACATCATGAACAATTTGGATCTGAAATTAACTTATTGAAAACCTCAATGCCCCAGAAGCTGCTAAGGTAGAAACCTTTTGTCTTAGGTTAAAATCAAATCATTGAAGCAAAATGGCCCCTAAATGAGAATTTTCATTTCTAATGTGGATACAGGGCTATAACTGAGAGACCTTGTAATTTATTAGCCCATAGAAGCTTCAAGAAATGTCAAGCTTATTATAAGCTACCTAGTTCATTCATCTGATTGCTAACTAAAAACCAACAATTCTCATCCTGGATCATTCCACCCTGACGGGAGTAGGAAATCAACATAATGGTAAAGGGAAAGCCTTGAAAAAATGGTTTCCTCCAAGACGGATGTCTTGCAGAAAGCTGTAACACATATGCATGTGTGTGTGAGCGCACACACACACAAGGCCAAGCAACATCCCATTTAATGACCCTTATGACCCAAACTGAGGATGTCCTGATTGATTCCCACCCCCAGTGGCTACTATAACAAATGTGCTGTTCAGCCAGTCAAGTCTTCTTGCTCCAGCAGCCTGGTCCTGGGATCGGCAGGAGGAGAAGCATTCCCAGGCTGTGGAGGTTTGAAGGCCCATCTCTGCCCCTCCTTTGCCCTGTCTTGGCCTGTTTTCTCCCACTGAGGGCAGCTTTTTATCAAGAGTTCAATAGAGAGAATCTTCTATCTCACTTCTTATGGGCACCAAGCAGAATCTTTAAAAGAAAATCACAGGGGATTTAAAGGTAGATTTATATATGAACAAACCATGGCCCAAATCATCAAAGGTCTACTCTGTCAGAACCACTGAGATACCTGATAAAATGGTTGAAAAGTCCATTTACAGGACATCCTCTTCTGGGAAGATGGAATAGATACAGACACTTTTCCTTATTCTTTCCACTGAGTTTAATTTAAAGCCCTGGACATGACATAAAACAAGTATCAGAAGACTCTAAGAGATGGGTAGAAGAAGGTAGTCTGGCCAGGCACTTGGAACCCAAGAAATAGGATTGTGGTGAGTTCTCTGGGTTATCTTTCTGCTTCATGTATCCCATACCTAGTGCTAGTGAAGCCAGCAGCCCCAGCATGCCAATGGGCACAAACAAATAAAGCCTGCTTTCCTAGTCTAAGGAGTAGAAAAGAGGCAGCCTACCAAACAGGAAACTTCCAGGTGATAATGACTTTACTCCAACCAAACACACTGAAAAATCTGTAGCCATCACCTCCTCCAGCACTGGCTGAGTGGGGAAGCTAGACCTCTACCCTCATCAGCCTCATTACTACCCCAAGTCCTTGTTCAGATAAGGGCATGTTATCCTTGCTGAGTAGTAAAGAAATTCTTCTCCATAATATTAGTGGAGACCATGGGGGGAGTTTGGTCTTCTAGATTTACCTGGTGGTAGGTAACATGGTGGCTTTCCCCAACGAAATAACCATTGAAGTAGTATCAGAGGAGTCTCAAGGAAAGTCAGTACTTTTACCAATACCCAGTGGTAATGAGGCCACTTCTACACCCTCTACCCTTGTGGTGTTGGTAAGGCCATGTGGGAAGCAGTAATAGGATATTCTTGCCTTCCCAGCTAGATAGCATCAACAGAAGTTTAGTGGGGAGCTAAGATTCCCAGTCCCACCCAGCTGTAACACAGAGCCCTTTCTTCCAGGTATCACTGGAGTCCAAGTGGTGAATCAGCATTCCTACCCCCACCTGGCAGTAATAAGGCCATGCCAACTCCTCCCCCACCAGAGCAATGTCAGGAGCCAAGCAAATGTCAGCTAAAGCAAAAGATTTAAATAAGATCCAGAGTCCCATTACGTACCCAAATTATTCAATTTTAATTGAAAATCACCTGTCACACCAAGAACAAGAAAAATAACAACTTAAATGAGAAAAGACAATAAAAAATGCCAATATTAGCATGGATTTTAAAGCAGCCACAGGAGAAATGCTTCCATGAGCAACAAAGAAGATATCTGGTACAAATGAAAAACTGGAAGTTCTCAGCAAGGAAGTGAAGATAAAAGAAGAAGAGCCAAATGGAAATTTTAGGACTGAAAAATAAACTGATCAAAATGATAAATTCAGTGGATGGGCTCCACTGCAAAATGGAGGGAACAGAGGAAAGAACTGATAAGCTCGAGGATAAAACAATAGAAATGACCCAATCTCAACAACAGAGAGAAAACAGACTGAAAAGAAATGGACATAGCCTTAAAGACCTAACATGTTATTGGAGACCCAGAAGGAAAGAAAGATGGCAGAGCTGAAAAAGTTCTTCAGGAAATAATGGCTGAAAACTTCCCAAATTTGGAAAAAGGCATAAATCCACATATTCAAAAATGTGAGCAGACTCAACCAGGGTATACAAAACAAAAATCTATGCCAAGACACATATGTCAAACTTCTGAAAACTAAAGACAAAAGAAAAAATCTTGAAAGCAGTGAGAGAGAAACAACCCCTTACCTATTAGAGAAAAAATAATGTAAATAACAGCAAATTTCTCATCAGAAACCATTTAGTAAATGGTTAGTAAATAAATTTTAGTAAATAAAGTTTAGTAAATAAAACTAAGAATTTGTCACTAGCAGATATAGCCTACAAAGAAAGAATGGTTAAAGGAAATTCTCAAAACAGAAAGAAAATGAACATTAAAAAAAGAGAAAGAACAATTGGAAGAGTAAAAAAAAAATATGGGTAATTTTATTTCCTTTTCTTTTAAGTTTTCTAAATTATGTTTGGTGGTTGAAGCAAAAACTATAACACTGTCTGTTGTGCTTCTCAGTGTATTCGGAAGAAATATTTAAAACAATTATTATAAATTGGGGATGATAAAGGGATATAAATGGAGGTTAGGAAGATTTCTACACTTCACTCAAACTGGTAAATTGTCAACACCAGTAGAATGTGATAAATTAAGTATATATAATGTAATACCTAGATGAACAACTAAAAATGCTATACAAAAAAGAGACATTCAGAACACTACAGATGAATCAAAATGGAATTCTAAAAAAATGTTCATGTAACCCACCATAAGGCAAGAAAAAGAAAACAAAAGAAAAAAAAAAGAACAAACAGAAAACAGAAAATAAAATGGCAGACTTAAGAAGCCAATAATTACAATAAATTGCATTAAATGTAAATAACCCAAATACACCAATTTAAAGACAGAGATTGATGGGTTAAAATAAAAGATGTATGACCCAAGTATATGCTAATACAACGTAAGCAAAATTGTTATTTGGCTAGTTCCCTTAAAAGGCAACTGGCACAGGGTACCTGCGTGGCTCAGTTGGTTAAGTGTCCAACTTTGGCTCAGGTCACGATCTCGTAGTCCATGAGTTTGAACCCTGCATTAGGTCCGTGCTGACAGCTCAGAGTCTGGAGCCTGCTTTGGATTCTGTGTCTCCTCTCTCTGCCCCTCCCCCACTCGTTCTCTGTCTCTCAAAAAAAAAATAAACATTAAAAAATTTTTTAAAAAAAGGCAACTGGCACATGTCCTTTCTTCTTCTTGAATTTTCCTCCATTCTGTCTCTTAGAAGTTATAGGTGATGGCTGTCTTTCCAACTTAGACTGTCAGGGTAAGGCCACAACATAGGGAAAATGGAAGTAAAAGCTAAAGCAACCTGACTCTTTGAATACTTGTTACAGCAGAGCTGCTACACCAACTCTGGACTTATCCAAGGATTGTTAGTTCAGAGGAAAATAAATCTCTATCTTGTTTAAACCCTGTTACTATGGGATTTTTCTATTTCTTGCAGTTAAACCCAACGCTCACTAATATCAAAGAGTTATTCTTACTGAGAGCTACTACGGGTCTATCACTATACCAAGTCCTTCAAAGAGATTATTTTAATGAACTGAAGAGGAAAGAACTATTTTCCTCATTTGATAATGATTAGGAAACTATTGCTCAGAAAAGTTAAGTGACTTGCCCAAGGTCACACATTTCATCTGCCCAGTACAAACATAAGAAGTCTAACTGCAGGGCCTGGGATGTTAATCTAAACAGTGTACTGTAAAACCAAGTAAAATCCCTTTTATTTATTTTTATTTTTATTTTTTTGTAAAATCCCCTTTAAAAAGAGGCTTGTACCATTCCCTGTGGCTGAAAGGCTTCTTTCACAGTCACACGGGACCATGTGAGTCCAGAGAAGGCTTTTATTTGTCAGACATTTCTAAAGAGTTGGCTAATACATTTATCCACGGGATACAGGTGTGCTGTTTCGAAGGGACACATGCACCCCAGGTTTATAGCAGCACTATCGACAATAGCCAAAATATGGAAAGAGCCCAAATGTCCATCGATGGATGAATGGATAAAGAAGATGTATATATATACACGTATATATACGTGTATATACACGTATATATATATACACACATATATATATATATATATATATATATATATATATATATATATATATACATATACACACACACATACATACAATAGACTATTACTCGGCAATCAAAAAGAATGAAATCTTGCCATTTGCAACTACATGGATGGAATTGGAGGGTATTATGCTAAGTGAAATTAGTCAGTCAGAGAAAGACAAAAATCATATGACTTCACTCATATGAGGACTTTAAGAGACAAAACAGATGAACATAAGGGAAGGGAAACAAAAATAATATAAAAACAGGGAGGGGGACAAAACAGAAGAGACTCATAAATATGGAGAACAAACTCAGGGTTACTGGAGGGGTTGTGGGAGGAGGGATGGGCTAAATGGGTAGGGGGCCCTAAGGAATCTACTCCTGAAATCATTGTTTCACTATATGCTAACTAATTTGGATGTAAATTTAAAAAAAATTAAAAATAAAATTAAAAAAAGAGTTAGCTAATATTCTTGCTAAATCTATTATCCTTTTGGACATAATCAATCAATTAATGAATCAGCCTCTTCATTCATTCAACAAGCATTTATAAAGGCTTCATGGTACTGGGCCTTGAGATAAGCTGGAAGAATGAATTAGGTGACCTGATCCTGTTCCCATAGGTGTCCCCATTTATAGCCTGGGCACTGAGCTTGTTTACTCTGAAAGTGGATTTTTCCACATCTCATTGCTCAGCTCCAAGCCTAACATGTCAAACAAGCAGACTATGGGGGTTCACTGGTGCCATCCATTCTCCCAGAAGCCCTGCTGTCCCAACCCCCCTACACTTTGAGGCATCTAGGTCAAGTTTTCCCTTTAATGTCCCCAACATGGCAATGGGAGACTCTGACGTCTCACCTTGCTGACAGAAGAAGAAAGGGCAGAGATGCTTCAGAGAGGGTGGTCAAAAAGCTTTGAGATCATGCCAAGCCCCAGCAGCATGGCTTGGTCTCTCCTCTATGTTCCCTGGAATGAAAAGTGGATTTTTCTAGCTTCCTTCTCACTCCCACGTCCCCACCCAGCTCTCGGCTCCTGGCAGTGCCAGCATTCACATTCAGGGATAACAGTCAAAATCGCCTCCTTCTTCTCTGACAATAAAATACAGCAATCATTTGGCATCTCAGTGTGCCCCAGTCTCCTGACCCCTGGCTGGGTCCCAGAGGATTTGTGGTCGGCTGCTAATCAGAGCCCTGGCCATAGCCATTTCCCATGACATAGCTGGAATTCTCCCACTGCCTGCTCTCTGGAGTCAGCTACCCGGCCAGGCTGAAACTATTTGCTCCCCTCCCACTCTGTCCATCACTGCCTCTTCCTTAGGCTGCGCCTCTGCACCCGCCTGCTGACCAGAATCCTGAGGCCCTCAGCAGGGGAGCTGCAAACCTCTCTCTGCTTTTATTACTGACCCGCAACCCACCTCCTACACTCCTTCAGCCCACAAGGCTTCTTTCAAGCACCCTCCTTCTGAGCAATGATAAACTTTGGTGCCAGAGAAGTTTAAAGAGAAACAGCCACTCCCTACCAAACATATTGGTATCAGAAGTGAGGTCAAGCATGTGATTTTCAAGCTGTGGTCATAAAACAGTTGTCTTTTCTTTGTCATTTCTGGTTAATATGCCTATGAACTAGAAAACCAGTCTCTCTGCCCTTTTGGAGAGCCTGTTCTTAGCCTACCTGGGAATGGGAAAGAATGTGTGCCAACGATGGACCAGGTATGGTGCATTGTGTAGTGCTGAGCATATGGACTCAAGCTAGTCCGCCTGGGTTGTAACCCAGCTCCACAGACTTACCTAGGGGAGTTTGGGCAAGTCACAGAACTTCTCTTGGCCTCATTCATCTCTCTGAACAATGAAGAAAATAAGAGGATCACCTCCTAAGCTCATTATAGCTATTACATGAGTTCATATTTATAAAGGATAGCAAGAGCTATGTCCATGTTTGGTTAAAAAAAAATAAAAAACAACAACTATATATATGTATACTTTATACATGTACATGTGTGTATATACATACATATATATATGTATATACACATACATATATATATGTGTATATATATGATATTCAGTTCATTTTCACAATGGCTTGATGAGGTTATTAGAGAAACTCTTTAGAGAAAAGTCTACTGCATCCCTGAGTTATAGAAACTTGTCTGTGGTCAGACAGTAAGTGGCAAACCTGGGATTTGAACTTGGGTTAAACTTCCCACTGTGACAATGGTTCTCAAAGTGAGGTCCCAGACCACCTAGGAACTTGGTAGAAATGCAAATTCCTCAGCCCCACCCAGACTTACTGAGTCAGGAATTCTGGGGTGGGTTCAGTGATATCTTAATCAGCTCTTCAGGAGGGTGTGATGCCGAAAGGTTGAGATGCCCTATCACCACCTTCCCCTCACAGCAAGAGAAGAAGCTTCCTTTCTTCCTGTCTCCTGGTAATTGGTACAAAGTGAACAGAACACACACCTTTCAAAAATACACAGAAACACAGGTCTTCTGGGTGCAAGGTGCTGTGCTAGATGCCATGGGGACACAAAGAAATGTGAGCTTCCTGCCTGTGGAGAGTATTCCCTGATTATCAAGCCCAGACAAGCATGTGCACAGAGTTATCCAACAGCGCAGACCACGCTAGGAGTCAAAAGCATCAGTGTTCAGAGGTTGGGAGGTCAAACAGAGCTGGTGCCAACTCTGGTCTCCATGTTCACAAGCTGGGACTTTAATGAAGTCATGTGACCTCATGGGGCCGGCTTCTCTCCCTGACTCCTGGGGCTGCTTTAAGGATGAAATGAAATTAGGTCAACCACCTTTCATGGTGGCTGGCACAGGGTATAGGGCTTGATTATTAAATGGCTGGGGTCATCATTAAGATTTGTCACCAGATGATACAGATTACATTGCCAAATCATGACAGAAAGGTAAGATGGGGTGAGGAGATGGCTGCTGAGAGAGGAAGGCTTACAGAGAAAGGAACTTGAACTTGTTTTCAATGTAGGGTGAAAATCTCAGCAAATGGGCATGAGGGGAAAGAAGAAAATGGTACCATTGATTATTTAAATGTGTTTTTTAATTTTTAAAAAATTTTTAAATGTTTATTTTTGAGAGAGAGAGAGACAGAGTATGAGCAGATAAGGGGCAGAGAGAGAGGGAGACACAGAATCTGAAGTAGGTTCCAGGCTCCAAAGCTATCATCACAGAGTCCAATTCGGGGCTCAAACTCATGGAACGCAAGATCATGACTTGAGCCTAAGTCGGATGCTTAACCGGCTAAACCACCCAGGCACCCCTGGTACCATTGATTAAAGAAGGAAATTAAAAAGCATGCCAGGCTAACAGTTAGTAGGCCAAAGCAGTCTGATCTACATGACTTTCACCTTGAGAATGCAGAATCAAGATCTCGTAGTGTGTTAGACACAGCTGGATACAGGCTCTCTAAGCCACTCTCTGTTAATTCACCAGGTGTTCAGGAAAAGGGATGTGGATATTCCTATAGCTATTCCGCTTTCTCTGGACATTCTTTGGAGGAATATCCAAAATATAACTCATGTGCTGGGAAAAATATTTGAAAAAAATTTAAGTTTTGATTCTGTCCCATGTATTTCCTCCTTGTTCTGGAGTCCTAAAACCTCAATAGCATGAGCTATTAGCCCAGAGCAAGGGCAAAAGACCTGGAAACTTTGGTTTACCTTTTTGCCTAGGGCATATCAGGAAATACTAAAGATGTCCAAGAACAATCCCCAGGACAATGGAAGGATGTGACACGCTCACTCTTGTCCTCTTCCAATCTTATGACTTTCAGGCTAGTTTTCCTGTAAAACTTACCAAGACACATTTCTCAGACTTTTGTCGTTAGTTCCTTTGGGGCCTGGGCAGAAATGGTGCTTGCTGGCCCCACAGAGACCGGCTCTGAGGCGGAGGGCAGAGTCCAACTGGAAGATTATGGGAGACGGGCACTGGGCCCATCTCACGATGAGCTCTAAGAGCACCCAGTGACTTATGTTCTGGAGAGATTTTTGCAAGTCAAGATGTTTTGGCTGCTCCTTTTCCAAGCCAGGGTTAAACAACCCAAGACATCTCAACATGACCACATATTTGAAAGTCTAGCCTATTGTTTTAGAATTTCCCTTGAAGGCCCTCTAAACACCACCCTCAGACTCCCCACCAAGACCAGTAACTGTAAGTCAATGGGAGGGAAGATGTGATCGGAAATATTTCTGGCTAATTCAATTCCCTTAGAGGAATGTTTACTTCCAAAGATCCCACTCTAGAAAGCAGTGGCGGGGTGGGAGGGGTAGGGGGAGGGCTCAGGACCATAGCATCTTCTCCTGAAGAAGCAGTGGAGTCTGTGGTTCCCTTTTACTTTATTGTTGTAGTAAAAATTATCTTTGCGGTTTCAGGGTGTGCTTCCATTCTGGGTGGGATGGTAAAGGGAGTGATTTGTCTGCCACATTACTCAGCCCCAAAGTATATGTCACTAGGGGCAAACTTGGCTTCTGCATTTTCCCATTTTCTCCGGACAGTTCTCTCATCTCTTGTGAGTCAGCCTTTTCCTGGGCTGGACCCAGCCAAACCCTCCAGGCCCTGGCTCTGCTAGATAAAGAACAGTTGTTTGGGTGGGGGGGCAGTGACCCATGCCCCTTTCTGCTGGTGTGTGGAGCTATTGTTCTCTGGGCCCACGGTTGCTTTGAATTCTGACATTCTTAAGATCAGGATTAGCAGATGTGTGCCTGCCTCACTGGGCTGCTTTCCACTTCACTTCAACTGCAAGCCTACCACAGGCCCTGTCCCCTGGATTCCCATGCATGGCTGGCCATCCCAAGGTGGCACCAGGGAGAAAGATGGGGGCAGGCACACTACATGAGCTACCCTAGATGTGCTGCCACAGGATGCCAGGGGTTCCCCCCAGGCCACTCACTGCTGTGCCTCTCTGAGGCAGCCACGGCCCTAGCCCCACTTGGTTTTCTCACCTGTCAGATAGCAGTGATAACTCAGGTCCTACTGGACTCCGGGAAGGATTAAGAGAAGTGACGGACACATAAGCACGAAGGAACTACAGAGCACCTGGCTCTAGAGAGGCTACTCAGGAGACACTAGATCCCCTTTGTGGGGAAGCGCCTGCCTTTCCTACCCCAGGCGGCTGTGGGAAGTAATGCAGGCTATGAGAAAGTATGAAGAATCTCCAAAGGGCTCCATGTGTGAGGAAACATGAGCACAATCCCTGAATGTGTGATGAGTCTCAACTTGTGCCCAGGCCAACCTGAAAGAGGGGTCGTGTTGTATGCTCCCAACAAATCAGAAAGCGGTTTCTGCAGCCTTCCTTTCTGCCTATTTTGAAAATGACTTTTCAGAAAGCCAGAAACAAAAGGTACAGCAGCAACTTCAGTGATTAATCTGATAAATTATAAGAATAGCCAACATTTATTGAGCACACACTACACATCAGACACTGTTTTAAGTGCTTTACACTTATGGCAATCGTATTTCATCCACATAACCCCATGCATGCACACGTGCATGTATGCATGCATTCATTCGATAGTGTTCTTCCCCAGATACCCACGTTGTTCTTTGTCTCACCTTCTTCAGGTCACTGCTCAAATGTCACCTTTGTACTGTGGGCTTCTGTGGCTACCTCACCTAAAATTCACCTTGCCACCTGCAGTCATCTCTGTGTAACTGTTCTTAGCATGTACCACTATCCAACACACTAGTTGTTTTACTTATTAACCTTGTTTATGATATGCACTTCTTACTAGAACATAAGCTCCCTGGGGACAGGCATTTTGCTCTATTTCTTTTTTTTTAATGTTTATTTATTTTTGACAGAGAGACAGAGAGACAGAGACAGAGACAGAGACAGAGACAGAGCACAAGTGGGGTAAGGAGCAGAGGAAGAGGGAGATACAGAATCTGAAGCAGGCTCCAGGCTCTGAGCTCTCAGCACAGAGCCCAATGCAAGGCTTGAACCCATGAACTGTGAGATCATGACCTGAAACAAAGTCAGATGCTTAACTGACTGAGCCATCCAGGTGCCTCCATTTTGCTCTATTTCATTCCCAGCTGTGTCCCCAGCAACTGGAACAGAATGGTCTAGCTCAGAGTGGGTACTCAACAGACATTTGTTGACTGAATGAAACCTACAGGGTCAGTAGTATTAGCATCATTATGTCTATCTTGCAGATAAAGAAACTGAGGCTTGGTAAGGTTAAATAACTAATCCAAGGTCACACAGTAAAGATCAAAGCCAGGATTCAAATTCAGAAACCACACACTATATTCTTTCACTTTTCTGTCTAAGGTCAGGGTCTGTTCCTTATTTTTTATTCTTCCTCCTCCTTCTCCTCTTCTGGGATCACTGCTTTTGTTTCTGGCCTTCTTTTGCATAGAGACCAATGACACCCCTCCCCCTCCACAGGACTCATTCATCCCCAGATACAGACTCATTTGCTGACACGTGTTCTTAATGAGAAAACTGCTGCCCGGTAAATGATTCACTCAGTGTGTTCATGCTCAGATGCTTCATTTAGCAGCGGACATATCAAGGTACACGATAGTGGTGTTATTGTTGGCAGGGTGACGGGAATCTTCCTGAGCAACAGGGCAGAAGTAAAGGTGGCAGAAACAGCCTGGGTCCCAGAGCCATACACGTCAGTATGATTCCTAGTGAGACCTTGTTATAACAGAGCTGTGATATCTTTGTCAAGTCAGTTCACCTCTCCTGGCACCCATCTCCTTACTGATAGAGAAACACTCCCTTGCATTTTGGTTAGGCTAATCCAGTAAGCACTTAACAGAGGGCTGGGGAATTGGTGGGTACCTCCCCGCCAATATCAACTTCCCTAATGCTACAGGTCTCATCCTTTCCAGTTTCTGGTTTATTCCAGCAATAGTACTGAAAGTACAGGTAGGAGAAACTCAGGAAAGATAGAAATGAGGAAAATGATCCTTCCTGTCTACAAAAGTCCATAAGAATCTGGGACATTCTCCAAAGTGACATTCCCACCTCCCTTCCCCTACTCTTGCATTAGTAACAATGATGTTGGCCAACATGAACTGAATGCTTACTGAGTTCCAGGTCCTGTTCTAGGCACTTATATACATTAACTCATTTCATCCCCACAGCAATCCTGTGAGCTAGGAACTATTATCATACCCATTTAACAGATGACAACATTGAGACCCCAAGAGATGAAATAATCTTCCTGAGATAAGGACCACAGGATTCAAGCCCAGATTGGCTGAATTTGGGCACTTCTGCTCACCCCACCTGCCTCCTCACAGGCAGGAGGAGGTGGGAGGGGAGGAGGGACAGGGAGTGTGTGAACTCTGGAAAGTGCTTTGACCTGGGGGAAGGGGAGCACACAGCTCTTTTGGAGCACTACTGGAGAACTTCCTAATATCTCCAAAGTGAGGATTTGGATTTTAATGCTCTGTTGAGGTTCCTGGCAATGAAGATGGGCATTAATGAGGGAATTTCCTGTGGGAGCTCCTCTTCATCCTTTTCAAGCATTTCTCTTGTACCTTAGGTCAACAGAACCAGAGTCCCACACATTCTCCTGGGCCATTCATTCTGAGCAAGGGTCAGCCCCTTTCTACAACCTCATGGTAATGAAAACAGTTTCTAGACAGTAGGCTACATGTCTTGCAAAACTGTGATTTAGCACTTATTTCCAAAATTGTTTGCTCAAATCATTTTTAATTAGGTAAAAAATAACTTTAGAAAATAATAAGTATTCTGCCATCTTGTTTTCTATTGTTGCAGGACTATAGATTCTCAGAGCCCTGGGACTGCCCAATAATCTGGTAAGTTCTATGCCTTAGAGCCTTTTGACAGGGTAACATGTGCTCCATGGAGTCAGATGATAAAAATAGCATACATTTACTGGGACAGTGTTAATTAAATGCTGTGCACTGTGCTAGAAGTTTTACATGTATCATCTCATTTAAATTTTACACAGCTCAATGAGGTAGGTGTTAGTATCACTACTTCAAAACAAAATAAAGCAAAATTGAATCTCTGGGAAATGAAGTAACTTGGCAAGGACCCCAAAGTGTCAAAGTCAGAATTCAAACCTATGTCTGTCTGGATTTCACAGTCTTGAACCACTCGTTGTACAGAATCTTCTTCGAGCTCTCAACTATAAGGAATGCTCCTAACGGCTGATGGCTGATGTCTGATGTCCGACCTGCCTGTATCCTTCAGTAGAGACCACAGGAAATGGTGACAGGATGTGGCCACTGGCCAGAGACCCTGCTGGGATAGCTCTGTGACTCTCCTCCCTCCACCATGGTAGTGGGAATTTTTCTTAGGAGTCATTCATTTAAGATACATTCCAAATCCGTGATCCTGGAGCACTGACAGCCCAGGAGAGGTTTCCTCTTCCAACTCATTTTGGGGTGTTTCTTTTTTAAGTTTATGTATTTATTTTTGAGAGAGAGAGTGAGCACCCACAAGTGGGGGAGAGGCAGAGTGAAGGAGAAACAGAATCCTAAGCAGGCTCTGTGCGCTCAGGGCAGAGCCTGATGTGGGCTCGAACTCACCAACTGTAATATCATGACCTGAGTCGAGATCAAGAGTCAGAGGCTTAACCGACTGTGCCACCCAGGTGCCCCTCACATTGGGGTGTTGTTAAGGGCTAATAGAACCCCAGCTGCCTTCAGTTCTCGGGCACAAGTTCCTCATCTGTAAAATGGGGAGTCTGACCCTCATTGGGGGTAACTGTACCTAGAGAATGTGCTGCCACTCCGGTACTGACTCCTGGGCAACCAGGCGTAATAGATTTCAGGGTGCCTGCCCGAGTTTGGATGGGCCCCAGAATCCTTTTCAACGTATTACCCTGCATGCTATTTATCTAATCACAGTTGGCATTCAAGATGTAATCTATTTGCCATGCCTAAACGAGAAGATCTCAAAGGACCCTTCCAGATGAATATATCATTTTATGGTATGTCTACACACGAAGTGTATGAAAACACACATTTTTTCTGGAATAAATAATGGAATCAGCTTTCAATGACATAACTTGGGAAAATAAATTAGCTGGCTTCCCCCAAACCTTTCCATGTAAAAACGTCCTGAGTCCAGGAACTTAGAGATGTCAAATGAGAGAGAATGGAAGTTTTCACGGTACAGAAAATTAGAGAGGGGATCCCTGGCACGGGAAGTCTCTCTTACCACAGAGAATTGCTGCTCGGTTCAGGTAGTAATTAGCGCACCCCAAATCACTTGCCGGCAACAACATAAGTAAGACCTGGAGACAGAGAGGCCTGAACTTTAGAGAAGCAGCATTACCGCAAAAACAGAGCCCTGACCCAGGGACTCTGAGATGAAGTGAAGCAATTGTTTCAATTAAAAACAGACGTTCCCATTTCTCTAAACACCCTATTTGCAAAGCCCTACCAGGCAGAGGACCTCCAAGGCCTGATCTTGACCATGTGATGCCACTAGTGGCTGCATGGACCAGCCACACAGACTGAGTCCAGCCCTCCCCCCGGGGGACAGCTCTGTAACATGGGGCAGGGAGCTCAGGTGTGCCTTTCCTGGGACAGGGAATGGTGTGTACAGGTGGAGTACTTCCTAGGGGGATGCCCTGAGGGGGGATCCTCTCTGTGCTTGCATGATTGCACCCAGAGTGGGAGATCTGATCTTGCCGGACTGGAGGTGGCAGATTCCTCAGACTCCCACATTTGAGAGGCTCTCATGCTGGACTTCAGAGGGCCAAAAGAGCATTGAGGACGTCAACTTTGCTGGGCACCCTATTCTATGGGATGGAGATCATGAGGTCTGCCCTACCCACTGCTCAAGAGTGAAAGGACTGTGGAAACCATCAAAGAAACGCCCAGCAGGGTCTTCCACAATTTCCAAATCCAGCAAAGGAGTGTGAAATCCTGCTAGGGACCTGCTTTTCATTTAGGGGAATGGAGAAGTGGCCTGATGGCCATCCCCCTTCAAAGATCTCTGCCATCACTGCCCGATCAGTGGCCCTCGCTTTGTCGGCCTCAGGTGCCTCTTCTGTACAATGCTGCTAGAGAAGAAAGGTGGTCTTGTACCCAGATTTTAAAGACTACAAGGGTTAGGAAAATAAATGAGCAAGGCCCATGTGGGGCAGTGACAGTGATGGGATTTTAGCAATTTGGAGAAAGCATGCTCCTCAAAAGGGGCTCCCAAGACTTGGCTCTGAGGACTGCTGTTACATGGGAATCGGGGCCCTGTATTGCTGCCAGAGCTCCTGATTTGCTGGGAGGAACAAGCAATCTGGATTTTTATATGAACTCTCAATTTTTAAATGTAGTCCATTTTTTTTTTTAATTATGCAGGCCAAACACAATAGATCTGTGGGCAGGATTCCATCTGTGGGACTGCCATTTTGCAAGCTCTTTAAATGAAAGGGTGGCTGCCAGAAGAACAAAGGTGATTTTTCCAAATCTTTGACTTTAGCCACTCAGGTGTCTGAATTAAACAGACAAGTAAATTAACCAGCCTGTGTGTGCAGTCTACTCCAGAAGACAACATGTTTGTCAACCATGCAGGTGGGAGAAAAAGACAGAAATGGAGGGAAGACCCTGTTTAATAACACCAAAGATGAACAGCAGTCCATTAAAACAGTGCAAACGATATCATCAGAAGTGTGATCAAAGTGGTTCTGGAGATCACAGTGAGGAATCTGGGGGACCAATGTGGGATGAGATTCCCACAAGGTCTTCATTGAATGGGGGGGGGTGTTGAGGCTTGTGGACAAGATAAAAGTAACTGACATTTACTGAACACCAAGCAGTCTACTAAACGCTTTATAAGGAATACTTCATTTAATGTTTGCAATAATCTTCCAACTTAGAATGCTTACTCTTAAGAACCACATGGCACCATCTCTAGCCTTGGATAGGTCTTGGAAGAGAAGGTAGGGCATCCCAGGCAGGAGAAATGGGCATGAACAAAAGCGTGGGGAGTAGTAATTGGTCAAACAAGTGCATGGGCAGAAGGGGAGGGGGAGGTACGGGCATGTGTTGAAGGTTTCCTTTGTGCTTATGTGCTTTGTGCAAGAGTCTGACACCAAGATTCCAGAGGTGACAGCAGCCCTGAGGTGGTGTAGCCCTCCCCTGATCTGAAGCCTCAGGAAAGAGAAAAAGTATCTGAGAGCAATTCAGTATTTCCTCTGGGAGCTCCATGGTGATCAATCCAGGCTGGTGATTCTGAGGCTCCACTTAATTGCCATTCTCCCCACGGAAGGTACATGGATCAGACTACAGTCCTGAGGGACAGGGTGGCCCAGCAGGAAAGGACCCTAGGCTAGAATGTAGCCCACCCTGTAAATGCATAAATATTAATAGCTTTGGGGAATGTGCTGAATATTTGCAGGCATCCCATCTCATAGGATTCAGCTGGGAAGAACTCACTCCACCTCTGGAGGGAGATTGGGCGGGCTGGGGTAAGGATAGTGGATTCAGACAGGGATCTGGGTTCCCACAACCCACTCAGAATCCTCAGCAGGCCACAGATATTCTCTTCCTTTGAGGCAAGAGGAATTCTGCAAAGATAGAGTCAAAGGGGAAATGTTGAGGGTGGTAGGCCCCGGAGAGAGAGAAAGAGAGGACCAGGAAGTTTAGACGAGTGGCACAGAGGGAAAAGAACACCTTTCCTCTAGCAAATCAGGGGAAGCTTTGAGAAAGAGGTGGGATGTTAAGAAAGCCTCTGAAATGCTTCTGGACCTCAGTGGAAGGAAGTGCCTGAAGAGGGACCTTAGCACCGTATCAGAACCAACAATGAGAAGGCTCTCCAGGGCCACAGTGAGATTGCAATTAAATGGTGCCTTAGAATCACCAACCTGCTTTGATCACCATGGCATTCCCAGAGGAAATACTGAATTGCCCTCAGTATTTTTTTCAGGCTCTATGGATTAACCTAATTTATAAAAAAGTTTTAACTAACCTCATATCATCTCAATACCAGTCCTATAAACCTCAAGACCCACCAAATGCACCATGAAAACAGATTCCACAGTCAAAAAATGGGAACTAATTGCGTCCTTGTTTTCACCTCTTGGAAATTCACAATGCGTATTGACGAAATAAAGTTTCAAATAAGTCATGCAATCATGAAGCCTTCCGTACTTCCTTTAAAACATTTCCCAAACTGGTTTGACCAGGACACTTTTTTTTTCTTTTTCTTTTGCTGAAGATCTATTAAGACAGAACACATCTGAAAAATGCATATGTAGACATTTAAGAGCGATGTTCAAATCCTCCACCTCAAATACCTCTGAGGTAATTAGTTCTACAAAATCAACATCTGCTCTATGGCACTACTTCCCATTTGTTATGAACTGAATGTTTGTGTCCTACCATCACCTCTAATGTGATGGTATTTGGAGGTGAGGCCTTTGGGAGGTAACTAAGATTAGATGAGGTCATGAAGGTAGGGTCTTCATGTTGGGATTAGTGCCCTTCTAAGAGACCAGAGAGTTCTCTTCTCTTGTTCTCGTTCTCTCTCTCTCTCTCTCTCTCCACCCCCGCCCTCCCTCCATCCCTCTCCCCCTCTTCCCCTCCCCACCCCATCTCTTGGTCTCTCTCCTTCCATGTAAGGATACTTCAAGAAGATGGCCATCTGCAAACCAGGAAAAGAGCTCTCACCCCAAGTCAACCATACTGGCACCTTGATCTCAAACCTCCAGTCTCCAGAACTGTGAGAAATAAATATCTATCGTTTATAAGTCACCCAGTCTTTGGTATTTTGTTGTAACAGTCTGAGCTAAGACATCATTTACTCAGTTTTTCCAATAAAAATATTTTAGCACTGTACTAAACCTTGATAACAAAAAAAAAAAAAAAAAAAAACAATTCCCCACTCACAAGTGGCTTAGAGTTAGGTAGAAGGTCAGGCAAAGCATCAGTCTCAAGAGTAGGTGTGGTTGATCCTCAGATAATAGTTTGCCCAGGAGGCTAGGGCCAGAGGAACTCTTTCTAATACATAAAACCAGTGACATCAGGGAGGACTTCCTGGAGGAGGTGAAATGATAGCTGAGTTTTAAAGAGTGACATTTAATTAGACAATACGATGTGAGAAGAGCCTTCTAGATATGAATAAGAAGGCACAGAGATGCAGAGAAAATAAAACCTGGTGAACTTCTGAACTGCAAAAGGCAGTTTTGAAATGGCAGGATTAGAAGAAGTGAGCGAGGGCATGGCAGGAATGAAAGGGGGAGAGGGAGGCAGAGGAGAGATCTAGACTTGCATCAAGTCTCCTCTGTTCTCCTAAAGTCCTGCCAAGCTCCAAGAATGCTGTCTCTTAGCTCTGGAAACAAGGCCATGGCCTTCCCAAGTTGCTTCCCTTCTTCCCATGATTTCCCCAGCCTTAGGAATTCAAATGTTCACTGTTCCTACAGCAGCCTTGATGTCTTCCCAATCCTATTAAGTGTGCTTCTTTAGCTCCCTTTGTGTGAGTCCTGGCAAGAGCTGCAGATGTGCCTTCCCTATTTTAGGGAAGACGAGGAATGAAATAACAAGGCTCTCTCGACATGGCTGCTGACTTGAACAGGCCTAATGTTCTGCATATAAGGTGACTATGACCCTTGGAATCATAGTCAGAACCCCACCTGGTTGAGGCATGTTTGTTCTCAGCTCTGTCTGCCTAGAATCAATCCAACTTCCTTCCAGCAACAGAAGGTGGGCATGTGACCCAGACTGGGCTGATTATAGGCTCAAGCTCTGGCCAGGGTGACTGGTCCAGAGACCAAAGCTGTAAGGATATAGTGCCAGTCTGCTAGGGCTCTATCACAGGGGAGCACCCGAATGAATGGAGCTGCCAGGCAGAGAGCTGCAGAGATGACATCTGGAGAGTCACAAAGACCCAGTGGGCTCTAGGCCTAGAACCTTGGGATCTTTAACACCAGTCCCATCTCATGGCTTTGTGTTGTCATTGTTGATGCTTGTTAGTTTTTCCTTATTCTACTTTGCTTCAGGTTTCTATCAGTGGTAATCTTGAGACAGTCCTAAAAATCCCAGTTTCTCTAAGCTGGAAGTGGTCACACCCCAAGAAGCTATACACAGACCCTGTAATAATTTCTAGAAATTCTCTGGAGACAGTTGGGATATCATGAGAAATGGCAGAGGGCACAAAGACAGTACCTCTCCTTCTCAGAGTGAAGACATGACCTGATGTGTAGTGTATAATGAGCTCCAGGGTTGGAAAGATATGGGTTCTGATCTTGCTTCCAACTCTCCTTAACTGTAAGACCATAAGTGCTTTAAACTTCTTCCCTCCACATCAAATGGACATAAAATGTTCCACCTCACAGGGATGGAAGGAAAAAGTGAAAATTCCAGAGAAAGAACTTGCCCAGCATGTAGTACAACACAAAACAATGTTAATTCTCTTGTGTGTCAAGATATCCTACTGAAGGCAACCCATCAGTACTCACAATCCATGCCAGTTCCAGGAGAAGAGAGGACTGAACCAAGAGCCTTTGTGGCTTGATCAAAAGACAAGTAACAGCAAGGCCTCATCTGTCCCATCTGCCTATTTTCAAATTGCTCTTTGCTTTCTATCTCCCAGAGCAGCAGCTCAGCAAGGATGAATGAACTGTAAAAACGTCTTCCTCTAAAACACAACTTCCCTTGACATGCATGCAATACACAAACCTTTTGCTTCATTCACATGTGGTGGAATGTTCTCTCCCCCACACCCCTGGCACAGTCCATAAATGCATATCCATTTATACATGGGTAAATATATGTCCATATCCACAGAAAATGCCTTAAAGGGAGAGGCTGGGTCTGTGTATCCCACTCCCTGCGGAGCTCGGCAGAATATCATGGATAATGACGGTAGTGATGGAAAAGCTTGGATTTGTGTTTTATCAGGCACAGGAAGAGGGAAGAAAGTGGAGAGGAACCTGCTTAGCTCTTATGAGTCAGACAGCAGGTTTAGGCTGAAAATATACCATCACCTTTGGTTGTCTCCATGCCCCTGGCTGTTACATACATTCAAACATTGGACACTGAGGTTCTAAGGAGCAAAATTATGTATCCACATGGCTGAGCTACTCTATGGCATTTGGCTCTGTGTGTGTGGCTTTCGCACCTCCCACCCCTGGTGTGTGGAACGGTTAAGGTGTCAGGCAGATTCGGTTCTCAGCTCCACCATTTATACATTAGCTTGAGCAGATTTTTTATAATCTCTGAGTTTCATTTCCTCTCTGATAAAATGGAACAGTTACACCCACCTCACAGGATGATTATGAGGATTAAGTGAGCTCTTGAAGATTACAGGGTTTAGAACAATGTCTGGTGCTTTGTAAGCACCCAACAAATCGTAGCTGCTGCTCCACGGTTGTGTTATTTACTATCATTTCCACTGTGCCCTCCTGTCTTCCTAGGTGCCAAAGACTGCTTTGCCAGGAGTTTTAGGTCACGTTTTCAACCAGAGATGTCTATACCTGCAGCAGGCATGCTGCTGATGCCTGCAGGCCTGTGGACACCCCACCCTTCTCACACTCACAGCAGAAGTTTGGGGCATCAGAGTCTGCCTCCACGCTGCTCCAAAGCCTAGAGCACTGCTTCCAAAGGGTGCCAAGAGCCAAGGCTAGCTTTCAGCCCTGGCTGCAGCACAGCTGGTGGCATTCACCTCCCCCAGAAGGAGGCCATATGGACCAGGCTCTTTCTTCAGCAACCGGCATTGCATGGGCAACACAGGCCATGAAATAAACTTTTATCACCCAGGCTTTCTTCTTTTTGGGTTTTCTCTTGCTGCCTGACAAGTGGCTGTTGTGTTTCATGATAAGGTACTCTTACAACTGCTCCACCATCTACCCCACTGCAAGAGTGGACTGAAGAAAGCAAGAGCCCCCTCATTTCTCCTCTAGCTTTGGTGTTCCTTGTGACTTGGCGGCTCATGTGACCCCTTTCAGTAGCCCTTCTGCCTAGATACATCCTCTCCCACTGCCGAGGCCTCTGTCCTTCTTTACCTTGGGAAGAAGTGAGGTTTAGCTGAAAGGGCACAGAATTTGGAGCCAGACAGTGAAGGCATGAATCCCAGTTCTGCAATTTCCTCACTGAAGGACTTGGGCAAAACACCTCACTTTTCAGGGTCTCCGTTTTCTCTTCTGTCAACTGGGCTCACGATCCCTACCAAACCACACAATTGTTGAGAAGGGTCAATGAATAGTTTCAGAAGTCCTACAAAACAAGATAACCGTTCTAGTTCCCTTCAAATTTCCTTGCCATGGGACTGAACTGTCTGAAGTAAAGTTAAGGGGAGTCATCCAATTTAATCCCTCCATCTCCATATAAAATATTTGAAGGTTCTTCTGGTAGAGCAAGGCTCAGCAAACTTTCTATAGAGCCATATTGTAAATAATTTTGGCTTTGGGGGCCATACAGTCTCTGCCACAACCATGCAACCCTGCCACTATAGCACAGATAGGGTCACAGACACTATGTACATAAATGGGTGTGGCTGTGTTCCAATAAAACTTTATTTACTATAGCAGGTGGCAGAGGGCTGCACAGGCAAGAAGGTTGTAGATTGCCCACCCGGGCCTTAGATGTTTAAAGAGTTTGGAGCTGAGGAAGAGTGTCCCCCTTGCCAAGCGAACCAGTGGGCCAAGATCCTCTTTCTGCCAACACCCCCTCAAAAACCCACCCATCAGAAATGCAGAACCCTTGCCAACTGCTGAAATTCTCTCTGCCTTTGAGAAACTGGAAGTTTAGATTTATGCACGTGGCAATTTGTTTCACATAATTCTGTCAGTAATTACACCGACTTCCACCAGCAGCCATTAGGTAAATGATTTGGCCCTTTCCCCTGAGTAATATTTTCCCCCACTGAAATAAATGGAGGGTGCACTTCTCTCCCATAAGTTAAGCATATTATTTGCCTCATCACACAAGGCAAATGCGGTAGCTCCGAGCTATTAGTCTATCACTGCAGCGATCAGACGGCCAGGAGCCAGAAATAATTTACAAGAGGGAAGTAAACAGGGCCCCAGATAAATAAATAAGAGGCCGGGGCTGGTCTGGGGCCTGAAAAGATTAAGTAATGAGACTATCTAGCAAGAGATTTAGTGCTAAGTGAGCTAGGACCAGAGCAGTCTCCCATGGAGGAATCAAATTATATCATTGGAAAGAGATATTATTGAAGGCCCTCATGCTGAGCTGGGAAATCAGCACTGCTTGGGAGGGGAGGGCTGCCATCATTAGCATAGCAATTTGGGACTCCACACTGAAGTCTAGCTAATTAGCTCCAGGTAAATGGGTTATTTATGACAGGTAAGCAGGGTGCAGTGCCCTTGCCCACTAGGAAAACCTGGTGAGTTCCTCAGTGTCTGCTGGGTTATAAGTAACAGGCTGGAGTCTTTTTTCTTAAATGCACAGGCTCCTTATAAAGAATGTGTCCTTATAGAAGTAAGGAAGAGGGAAAGAAGAGGGAAAGAAAATGCTGCTCAGGCTGATACCAAGCTGCCTTCAGCTTCTGAATTTCTAAAATTCCTATGGGGTGGAAATTCAAATATACCAGGCTTGTTGTCCCTGGGAAGCCTGCAGGCTCCGAGAAGCAGTCTCCATCACCCTGCTTCCAGAAGACTTCCTCTTCTCGTCCATTCTTCCAACACCAGGGTGGAAATCCTAGGGAGTTAGCCTCTATTCATGCCTTCTGATTGCCTATTTTGGTGCTTTTTTCCTTGGAATGGCTCTCATGTGGGGTTTGACCTTTCAATTTCCTTCCTCAGATATGTCATGACATAACTACTAGAAAGTAGTCATAATGCTTCCATAGAACCTCCAACAATCCTATCATAGACAAGAATCACTAATCCTTACTTATCCAGCAGATCTATTACCAGTATTACATCTTTCAAAGAAATATCCTTTTCTATTAAGGTAACTGCTACGTAGCCTGACCTCTCAGGCATCAATACTTGATTCCTTATAAGCCAATGATCCTTCTTCCATGGTTTCTCTTCTCTGTCACCTAATGAAAAATCATGGCCAAGGTAAAGACTGTATCTTCCAGCTGGGTCCACAGCACCAGACCAAAAATCTGAGGGCTGGGGTTTGTGCATTCCCTACTACTCGGTGCCTCAGGTCCTCCAGCTATAAAATAGGGGCATTGGTCTAGAAGTTCCAGAAGGGTTCAACTCTGGTAATCTATGAAGATGATGCTTCTTACCTCCTGGGGGGTTACTGTACAGACAAGAACTCACAATGAGCTTGGCACAGATTGAAGAGGGACATGTGTGACCAAAAGTTATTCCATTTACCTTGGAAGGAATGAGAAAAAGACAAAAACGAACCTGAAATACATGCCATCCCAAATATTCCTATTCTCTTTCTTTCCTTTCCTTTGTCCTCCACCGAGTCCCCATCTTTACTACCTCTGCTCCACGTTTGCTTTCTGGTCTTCCTCCCTCTCTTCCTTATTCCAGGTTTTCTTCCTTTATTCCATTCTATAGTCCCTTTTCCCCCAATTTATCTAGTAAGTCTGCCTTCACTGAAAAGATACTCCTCTTTTCCCCATGACGTGAAATCAAAGCTGGTGACTGGGCCAAGCTGTTCAGAACAGCAGCATCCCTCACGATCACAGAAGCAGGACAGACAGTCCACATTCTACAGTGCAGTATGGAAGGTAGACCCATTACTGAAGGCTGGTATCCGCACAGAAGGGAGAAATGGTGGATAGGAGCAGGAGGCAGGATGGGAGCAAAGATGAATAAAGGGCAATTGGTATTGCAGCTTTATACAACACCAGCCAGACACTCAGAGAGGGTTAGTTTGGAAAACATTAATAATTTGATGTTCCAGTATGGCTCTGGTTCAATTGTTTTAGAAGACAGGGTTCACTTCAGGTTTGGACTAATTCACCAGATGTCTTTCAAACAATCTCTGGTTTAGATCTCAGATCAAGAGAAGAATAATTTGGAGGTTTAGGTCAGTGTTCAGTAAATTAGTGTAATCTATTCTTTTTTTTTTTTTTCTTCCAGACTAAGGCTTGGTTTTTGTTTGATCCCCCACAAGTTTTCTTTTTCCTTTTTTGTAAAGCCTTCACTGAGCTGAGGCTCCCAATAGCTACACAATCCCTTTCAATGCCCATTAGAAGTAAAAAATCAATGAGGCCAGGAGATGAAGCAAACACAGTTTATCTTTTCATTTCATTGTATCACAGAATATTATTCCCAGGCCTTTGAAATAAGCATCAAAAAATAGCATTCCCTCCCCAGCTCTCGGTCTCAGGCACTGGCTCACATCTGCCAGCAGAGGATCTCACATAGGCTGTTTCTCTCTCTTTGGTGGGCGTATGAAATCCACCTGCTGGCTCTTGAAGTCAGCTCCCCTGCATGCAGCATGGCCCCACCTGTGTGTGGATGGACTCATCCTACGAAGGCCCTCTCAAAACTCCAGGGCAGGAACCTTCTGTTTTTTAAAGCCAAGTCATTTTTCTTGCCAAAAGTAAAGTAGAGATCAGAAACTGAGGAAGAAAATCTGGTGTGTTACCTCACTTTTGAGTGTGCATGTGTGCATGTATGCATTGTATGTGCACATGTGCTATTAAATAGTGATTTGGGGCTTTTTCAGGGCAATGATTTGGAAGAAAAGGTGCATTTGACTATACAGTGAGGGAAAAAAAGTAGATTTTGGAAAGATCAAGTTCCTTCTCTCATTCACTCATTTACAGAACATTTATCGAGTGCCCAGTATGTGCTAGATGCAGTATTAGGCAATTATAGAGTCAATAAGACAAAACCTCTACTCTTAAGAAGCTTACATTCTAATAGGGAATGGGAGAGCAGAAAATAAACAACTAAACAAATAAATGAGCAAAAGAATTTCAGGTAGTGGTAAGTACCATGAAGAAAACAGGATCATGTTACGTACAATGACCAGCAAGGAAGACACAATGCTATAGGTATCAGAAAAGGGCTCTCTGAGAAAGTGATGTTTGAGCTAGGATATGCATTTCAAGAAGGACTTACCCAGGCCAACATCTAGAGTCAGAAAGTCCCAGGCAGAAGTAATAGCAAGTCCAAGACCCTGAGTTGAGAAAGATAGGGGAGATTTGGGGCAACAGGAAGAAGGCATGTAAAGCTGCCATGGTGGAAGTGGGGACAGTGGCCTAGGATGGCACCAGGAAGAGTGGCAGAGGTTAGACTGTGTAAGATAGGAGCTTGTGTTTTTTCTTAGAACAACAGAAAGTCATTGGAAGGCTTGATTGTGGAATGAGGAGATCTGATTTTTGTCTTAAAACGATCTGGGCATCTGTTGGATGGACCTTGGATAATGAAGGAACATAAGTAAAAGCAGGAAGATGTAGTGAGGAGGTCCCTGAGGTCATCTAATCAAGAAAGGATGGTGGCTTGTATTAGGGTGACAGCAGCAGAGACAGAAGGTGGTGGACAAACTGGTAAAGATAGAGCTGACGAATTTTACCCAATCTCCTCATCGTCCTGTCAATGACTCTACACTTGGGGAGAGACTTGTGAGTAGAGTAGTCTCTGGGCTACCCATCTTCCCCTGCTACTGCTTTCCTGGCCTCATTAGGCCTAATGAGCTCCCATCTTTCACTCTCATTTAAATAAAGGAAGTGCTATGCAGAACAGGATCTGCAGAAAACACCATTAGTGACAGAAGCCATAACAATTATTCCCTAAGATAATTTTGCCCAATGACTGAACCCTTGGGAACTGGTGGTTGACAATCCTCTGTTCTGTGTTGTAAAATGGGATGAAAGCCCTGGAAGGTCTCGGGTAGAGAAGCCTGACCATGCACGTCTCTTCCAGGGAAGACAGAAGCTCTCTCTGGAGACTGGAAAACATTTACACTAATAATGTACTGTCTCTGACACAGATCTGCCACTACCATCTTTATGCACCTAAAACACCAATTATGAGCCAAGGAGAAAAAGCATCTTTCCCCTCCACCACCAGTGCTGCCTTTCTGACCCCTGATATCTTTTCACAGTGTTGCTCAACAATGTGAGCTAATTTAAAAGTCAGTATCTTGTACTAAAGTGAAATTATATCTGTGCTTAGATGTAACAGCCTGGAAGGGAGCTTCATTTATCTGTCTAGGATTCTGCTATAGAGAGAATGTTTTATGTGTATGTGTGGGTGGTATGTTATGTATATGCGCAAGTACTTTGGGAAAGAGAAAGGACAGAGTAGGAGATGTGGAGACACAGGAAGGAGATGATTAAGGCCATGATATTAATAAAATGGATGATCTAGCATTTCTTTCTATACCTATCACTGATTCCCATGCAAAACATTCTAAAAAATTATTGAAGTTAGATCTCTCTGAGCATCTTGACACACATACATCTTAGAATCTCATACATCTAAAATTAAATGAAATTGAGATGGAGGGGATTAGTCCTTGGTTACCCTTTAACCCTCTTAGAGATGTAATTTTTTTTCCCTTAGAGCATTTTGACCTCCAAAAGTTGAGATGTTTTCACTAGGAGATATGTTGGCATGATTCTATGTATATTTTGATCAAAAGCTGACTCACTCATGAGAAATTCTCATCCAGAGTCCTAGACAGACCAATGAGAGGCCAAACCATCAGTTTAATAGCTAACTACTCCATTCAGCCAACCATGGTAAGTTTTTGGCTATACAACAGGCAGCCCCAATCAAGATGAGGCCAGACTTCCAAATAGGCTTCATCACCATAAGCAAAGTGAGTAGAATTAAAGAAGGAAGGATGGGAAGAAAGAAACATCATGAATAAAAGATCAAAATATTTTTCTAAACCATGAACCAAAACTCAGGTCCAGCACACCACATTCAGGCAAGGAGCACAAAATTTACTTAAACTTCTCCATTTTCCCTCCCCCTCCCCCTCCCCCTGCTGCTGCTGCTGCTGCTGCTGCTGCTGCTGCTGCTGCTGCTTCTGCTTCTTCTTCTTCTGCTTCTTCTTCTTCTTCTTCTTCTTCTTCTTCTTCTTCTTCTTCTTCTTCTTCTTTTTAACTTAAAACAGATTTTACTTATTTATTATTTTTTATGGAAGTATAATTGACATATAGCATAATAGTTTCAGGTGTACAACATAACCATTTGACACCTGTATACAATGCAAAATGACCACCACAGTGGGCCTAGCTTCCTTGCCACCATAAAGTTATAAAATATGCAATACCACATTGTTGATTATAGTCACCATGTTGTACATTACATCTCCATGGGTTATTTATTTCATGATCGGAATTCTGTACCTCTTGACCCTCTTCTCCCTTTTCACCCATCCCCTAATCTCCTCTCCCCTATGGCAACCACCACTCTGTTTTTTGCATCTATGTGGTTGGTTTTGTTTGTTCATTTGTTTTGCTTTTCACATTCCACATATAAGTGAGAGCATACAGTATTTTTCTGTGACTTATTTCACCAAACATAATGCCCTCGAGGCCAATCCATGTTGTCCCAAATGGCAAGGTTTCATTCTCTTTTTTAATGGCTGAGTAGTATTCTAATATATATAAACACCACATCTTCTTTATCCATTCATGCATCAGTAGACCCTTTGGTGTTTCCATATCTCAGCTACTATGACTAACACTGCTGTGAACATAGGGGTGCAGATATCTTTTCAAATTAGTGCTTTTGTTTTTTTTCCAAATAAATACCCAGAGGTGGAGTTGCTAGATCATATGGTAGTTCTATTTTTATATTTTTGAGGCACCTCCATACTGTTTTCCACAATGGCTGCATCAATTTAAATTCCCACAAAATTATGGAAAGAGTCTAAATGTCCATCAACTGATGAATGGATAAAGAAATTGTGGTTTATATACACAATGGAATACTACTTGGCAATGAGAAAGAATGAAATGTGGTCTTTTGTAGCAATGTGGATGGAACTGGAGAGTGTTATGCTAAGTGAAATAAGTCATACAGACAAAGGCAGATACCATATGTTTTCACTCTTACATGGATCCTGAGAAACTTAACAGAAGACCATGGGGGAGGGAAAGGAAAAAAAAAAAGTTAGAGAGGGAGGGAGCCAAACCATAAGAAACTCTTAAAAACTGAGAATAAACTGAGGGTTGATGGGGGGTGGGTGGGAGGGAGGGCGGGGTGGGTGACGGGCATTGAGGAGGGCACCTGTTGGGATGAGAACTGGGTGTTGTTTGGAAACCAATTTGACAAGAAATTTCACATTAAAAAAATTAAAAAATAAAAATAAATAAATTCCCACCAACAATGCATGAGGGTTCCCTTTTCTCCACATCCTCACCAACACTTGTTATTTCTTGTCTTTATTGTAATGGCCATTCTCACATTATGAGATGATACCTCATTGTGGTTTTGATATACATTTCCCTGGTGGTTAGTGATGTTGAACATCTTTCCATGTGCCTGTTGGCCATCTGTATGTCTTTTAAAAAAATGTCTATTTAGATCCTCTGCCCATTTATTATTCAGACTGTTTTTTGTTATTGAGTTGTGTGCTTTTTTAAAAATATATTTTGGATATTAACCCCTTATAAGATCTATGATTTACAAATATTTTCTCCCATTTAGTTTTATTTTTAATTTTGTTGATGGTTTCCTTCACTGTGTGTTTTAGTTTGATGTAGTCCCATTTGTTTATTTTTGCTTTAATTGCCATTACCTTTGGAGTCAGATCCAAAAACATGTCTCCAAGAATGATGTCAAGAAGTTTACCACTTATGATTTCTTCTAGGAGTTTTATGATATCTGATCTTATATTTAAGTTTTTAATCCACTGTGAATTAATTTTTGTATATGGTATAAGATGATGGTCCAGTTTCATTCTTTTGCATATGGCTGTTCAGTTATCCCAATAACATTTATTAAAGACACTGTCCTTTCCCCATTGTATACTCCTGCCTCCTTTGTCATAAATTAATTGACCATATATGAATGGGTGTCTGGGCTCTCTATTCTGTTCCATTGATCTATGTGTCTGTTTTTTTTTTTTTCCCCAATACCATACAGTTTTCAATACTATAGCTTTGTAATATAGACTGAAATCAGGGAGCACAGGAATGCCTCCAGATTTGTTCTTTCTCAAGATTGCTTTGGTTATTCAGAATATTTTGTGGTTCCATACAAATTTTAGGGCTGTTTGTTCTATTTCTGTGAAAAAATGCCATTGGGATTTTGATAGGGGTTGCACTGAATCTGTAAATTGCTTTCGGTGGTATGGACATTTTAACAATATAATTCTTCCACACCATAACCAAGAAATACCTTTTCACTTATTTGTGCCCTCTCTAATTTCTTTCACTAATGTCTTGTACCTTTCAGTGTACAGGTCTTTCACCTCCTTGGTTAAATTTATTCCTAGGCATTTTATTTTTTTAATTCAATTATAAATGGGACAGTTTTCTTAATGTCTCTTTCAGGTAGTTTTTGTTAGTGTATTAAAATGCAAAAAAATTTTGTATATTGACTTTGTACCCTGAAACTTTACTGAATTTATTAGTTCTAACAATTTTAGTGGTGATGTTAGGGTTTACTATACATGATGTCATGGCATCCACAAATAGTGTCAGTTTTACTTCTTCCTTTCTGTTTTCAATGACTTTTATTTCTTTTACTTCCTAACTGCTCTGGCTAGGACTTCCAATAGTATGTTGAATAAAAGTGGCAAGGGCAGGTATCCTGTCTTGTTCCTGATCTTAGAGGAAAAGCTTTCAGATTTGTCCATTGAGTATGATGTTAGCTGTGGATATGTCATAAACAGCCTTTGTTATGTTGAGGTGCATTCTCTATATACCTGCTTTGTTGAGAGTTTTTACCATAAATCGATGGTGAATTATGTCAAATGCTTTTTCTATATCCACTGAGATAATCATATGATTTTTATCCTTCACTTTGTTGATGTGGTATATCACATTAATTGACCTGTGAATATTAGCCATCCCTGCATCCTTGGAATAAATCTCCACTGGAACAAATCTCCACTTGATTATGGTGTATGATCCTGTCAATGAATTATCTAATTTGGCTTGGTAATATTTTGTTGAGGATTTTTGCATCTCTATCCATTGGGGATATATTCCTGTAATTTTCCTTTTTTTGTGGTTTTCTTGTCTGGTTTTGGTATCAGGGTAATGCTGTCTGTGTAAAATGAGTTTGAAAGGATTTCCTCCTCTTCAGTTTTTTGGAAGACTTTGAGATATATAGGTATAAAATCTTTGTATGGTAGAACTTACCAGTGAAGCATAAACTTTTATTTGTTGGGAGGTTTTTGATTACTGATTCAGTCTCCTTGCTAGTAATCAGTCTACTCAGATCTTCTTTCTTCATGAATTGATTGTGAAGTATTGTATGTTTCTAGGAATTTATCTATTCCTTCTAGGTTGTTTAATTTGTTGGCAAATAATTATTAATAGCAGTCTCTTATGACCCTTTATATTTCTGTGGTATCAGTTGTAATATATCTTCTTTCATTTCTGATTTCATTTATTTGAACCCTATCACTTTATTTCTTAGTGAGTCTAGCTAAAGCTTTATCAATTTATTTACCTTTTAAATCAGCTCTTCATTTCATTGATTCTATTGTCATTTTAGTGTCTATTTTATTAATTTCTGCTCTGAGCTTCATTACTTCCCTCCTTCTACTAACTTTGGCCTTCATTTGTTCCTCTTTTTTCTAGTTTCTTAAGGTTTAAAGCTAGATTGTTAATTTGAGATTTTTCTTTTTTCTTGAAGTAGGCCTGTACTGCTATGAACCTCCCTCTTAGAACTGCTTTTGCTGCATCTAGATTTTGGTATGTTGCATTCCCATTTTCATTTGTCTCAAGGTATTTTTGAATTTCTCCTTTGATTTTTTTTCATTAACCCATTGGTTGTTCAGTAAAGTATTGTTTAACCTCCACATAATTGTGATTTTTTTCAGTTTTCTCTTTTGTGATTCATTTCCAGTTTCATATTATTGTGGTCTGAAAGGATACCTGATATGATTCCAATTTTCTTAAATTTATTGAGACTTGTTTTGTGGCCTAACCTATGATCTATCCTGGAGAACTTCTATGTGCACTGGAGAAGAATGTGCACTCTGCTCCATTTGGGTGAAATGTTCTGTATATACCTATTAAGCCCAACTGATTTAATGTGTTAAGGCTGATGTTTCCTTATTGATTTTACATCTATGTGATCTATCCATTGATTTAAGTAGGTACTAAAATCCCCTGCTATTATTATATTACTATTGATTTATGTTTAGGTCTGTTAATACTTACTTTCTATGTATTAGGTTCTCCTAGGTTGGTTCATAAATATTTACAAATGTTATTTCTTCTTGCTGGATTAACTCCTTCATCATTACGTAATGCCCATTTTTTCTTCAATTACAGTCTTTGTTTTAAAGCCTATTTTGTGATATAAGTATAGTTACCCAGTTTTCTTTTGGTTTCCACTTGCACAAACATCTTTTTTTTTTTCCATGCCTTACTTTCAGTCTGTAGGTGTCCTTATTTCAGAGTTGAGTCTTTTCCAGGCAGCATATATTGGGTCGTATGTATGTATGTATGTATGTATGTATATCCATTCAGCTACTCTATGTCTTTTGATTGGAGAATTTAGTCCATTTATATTTAAGGTAATTATAGATAGGTATGTACTTATTGCCATTTTGTTCACTGTTTACTGGCGGTTTTGTAGTTCCTCTCTGTTCTTTTATCCTATTGCTTTCTTCCCTTGTGGCTTGATGCCATTTTTTAGTGTTATTTTCCAACTCCATTCTCATTATCTTCTGTGTATCTGTATACACACACACACAAACATACACACATACACACATATGTATGTATGTGTGTACGTATGTACGTATGTGTGTATGTATGTATATATAGGATATAGATATACAGACATACAGATGTAGATATTCTAAGTTGATAGAAAGTTAAGTTTAAATGCATTCTAGAACTACATTTTTACTCTTCTCTCCTACATTTTATGTTTTGATGTCATATTTTACATATTTTTATTTTGTGTTATCTCTTAACTAATTTTTAATAGTTAGTTTTACTACCTTGTCTTTTACTCTTCATGGTAGCTTTATAAGTGATTTGTCCACTACATTTACTATATATTTACTTTTACCAGTGAGAATTTTTGCTTTCAATTTTTCTTGTTAATAATTAGTGTCCTTTCTTTTTGGCTTAAAAAGAAGTCCCTTTAACATTTCTTGTAAGTCTGGCTTATTAGTGGTGAATTCCTTTAGTTTTGCTTGTTTGAAAAATTCTTCTCTCCTTTTATATGGTAACCTCACTGGGTTGAGTATTCTTGTTGGAAGTTTCAGTACTTTGAATATATCATGCCCCTCCCTTATGGCCTGCAGAATTTCTGCTGAAAACTCAACTGATAGTCTTAAATTTTTTTTTAATGTTTTTATTTATTTTTGAAAGAGAGAATGAGACAGAGACAGAGAATGAACAGAGAGGTGGAGGTGCAGAAAGAGAGGGAGACACAGAATCTGAAGTAGGCTCCAGGCTCTGAGCTGTCAGCACAGAGCCTGATGCAGGGCTCGAACCCATGAACCATGAGATCGTGACCTGAGCTGAAGTCAGGCACTTAGCCAACAGAGCCATGCAGGTGCCCCAAACTCAATTGATAGTCTTATGGGGATTCCCTTGTATGTAAAACATTGTTTTTTCCTTGCTGTTTTTAATATTTTTTCTTTATCTTTACCTTTTGACACCTGAATTATAAGGTGCCTTGGTGTGGGTCCCTTTGATTTCCCTTATTAGGGAGTTTCTGGGATTCCTGCATCTGGATGTCTGTTTCTTTCCCCGGGTTAGTAAAGTTTCCAGCCATTATTTCTTCAAATAAGTTTTAGGTCCCTTTATCTCTCTCCTCTTCCTGGAACTCCCTATTATGTAAATGTTGATCTATTTGATTTGTGCCATAGGTGCTTCAAGCTATCTTCACTTTTTAAAATTCCTTTTTCTTTTTGCTGCTCTGGGTAAGTTCCACTGCTCTGTCTTCAGGTCACTGATTTATTCTATTGCTTCATCTGGTCTGCTGTTGAACCCCTCAGTGTATTTTTCAGTTCAGTTACTATAGTCTTCAACTCTGTGACTTCTGTTTGGTATTTTCTTATATTTTCTATCTCTTCCTTAAAATTCTCTCTGTGTTCATCCATTCTTGTCCTGAGATTGGTGAGCATCTTTTGCTTTTCTTTTCTTTTCTTCCTCTATTTCTTTTTGTGAGCATCTTTATGACCATATTTTGAACTCTTCATCAAGTAAATTACCTATCTCCATTTCATTAAGAATGTTTCCTGGAGTTTTATCTTGTTCTTTCATGCGGAACATATTCTTCTGTTGCCTTGTTTTGCTTGACTCTCTGTGTTTTTTTTCTGTGTATTAGGCAAAGCAGATACCTCTCCTAATTTTAAGAAGTGGTCACAGGAAGCCTGGAGGTAAATTTCAGTCTGATGTCTGTGCAATGCCCTGGGTGTCATAGCCTTATAAGAACTAACTCTTCTATTATCTCAGTTCTGTGGGGCCCAGAAATGCAAGAACACCTGGCTTCAAAGCCAAGCATTCAAGGGGCATTCCCTGTGTGGAATGTGCACACCTGCTAACTTTGAGGTTATAGGAGAGTGCCAGACTGTAATGAGCCTGCCAAGTGAGTTTTGCAAGGTGGGGTCATGGCAGAGAAGTGGCCTAGGGCAAGAGGTCCCCCAGGTTTGGCAAAGTAGGGCTGTGGGGGCATGCTAGGCTGGGATGAGCCCACTTACTGGGTTTGGCAGGGCTGCAGGACAGCACGGGGGGTGGGACAAGGTAGCAAGGTGGAGGGAGAATACAAAAATGGTGCCTTCGCATGTGTCTGCTCCTGGAGAGTTCCAACAGACCTCTACTCCTCTGGCAGACCCTTTAAGCTTAGCCAGTGAATTTCCTTCACATATAGTCTAGGTGCTTTTCAGCTTGCTGCTTTTGAGCTGGGTCCTGGGGTGAGTGAATCTGTGTGAGCCCTTTAAGAGTGGAGTCTCAGTATCCTACAGCCCTTTAGGTCTCCTGGACATAAGCCCCATTGGTTTTTAAAGCCATATATTTTGGAGGCTCATTTCTCCAGCCCAGGTCCCAATGACTGGGGTGCCTAATGTGGGGCTTGAACCCCTTGCTCCTTATGGATACAATCTATATTTATAGGACCCCTCCCAGTAGTGGGTTACTCCTAACTAGGGGTGGGGCTTTTGGCAAGACCATATCTCTCTCTTTCCTAATCATCTCTATGTGGCCTTTTTATCCTTTGTTGTGGAGGAGCTGTTCAGCTAGTTTTCAGGTCTTTTTCATAGAGGATTGTTCTATATGTAGCTATATATTTGGCATGTCTATGGAAGGAGGTGAGTTCAGGATCTTCCTATGCTTCCTTCTTGAACTGTCCCCTCAAACTTCTCCATTTTTTATTTGGCTTAGACAGTACTGTGTTAGCACAGTTTTGTTGTTAATAAGGCATAAACATTTTCATTACAATCTTCAATCTCCAGGACTTTGTAAATGGACTGAAAACCTTACAAGTGAAGATTAATGTTCAACATATACGATACTGAGCCCACAGGAAAGATAAAAGAAAGTCAAAGTTACAGACGTCTTTTATTATTTTTTTTTTTTGATAATTTGAAATTATGCTAGAATTTGGGCATCAAATTAAAACACTATTTGTCCCCTGGAAAGATTCCCAAATGTTGGTTGGAAATGAGGGATAATTAGGCTCTCAGAAATGTTTCTGTTGATGCTGAACGTGATTCAAGAACAAATAATTCACGATTATTAGATGTGGGTACATTTGCATCATTCAGGCAATTGAAGAACGTGTGTTTGGGGTCTGCCCACCTCAAAAGACTTATATTTTTCTATATATAATGTGATATTTCCCAGAAATTTTCAATTCCCTTGACAGTTTTTAACTCCAGATAAGGGGAACAAGGATCCCCGGGTTTGCACATAGGCTGGCCTCTGGTTCTCATTCTCAATAATGGGCTAAGTTGCCACTGAGAGCACAGTCTTTATGTGAGCACCCTTGGTGCTGGCCACACAGACCCGCTGAGGCTAGCTGACTCTACCACATGCCACAAGGTGCTGAGAGCAGCACATGGTGTTGTACAGAGAGGTTCCAACTCTGCAGGTGGGTCCCAGCCAAGGAAGTCTGAGAAGAAGCCAGGTGGCAAGAAGCCCATCCTCACACCCTCTGGGCTCAGATTAGACATGTCTGCATTCTATACTCAGCATCCCAACAACCAGCACATTGCAGACACACACACACACACACACACACACACACACACACACACACAGTAGGTGTTTAATGAATGTTTTAGTTGTCCCTGGTCACACAGTTCTCTTCCTAGGAATTGGGCAGGAATGTCCCCAATAGGGAATGGACTATGTGCCAGGTATCAGCTGGGTGTTTGTTTTATTTTTCCACCTTCTCAACTCACTGTTTTCACATACAGCACAGAGAACACACCGACATATGAAGGCTTCCGGCTGTATGTGCAAGGAGCTGAGCTCTTCTTGCTGTGAGCTGTTTAATGCACCATCAGAACTAAAATTCAAGAGGTTTTCTGAAGCCCTTATACATATAGCCTTTTCTTTCGACATTCTCCCCTTTTCTGTAGCAATTCAGCTGGCCCCAGGGTTTCACCATCATCACCAGTGTTCAGTGTCGGTCTGACCTTCAAGGGTTACTTTCCTCACCGTGATCCATGGCATGACTATAGAATAGTTAACCCTTTGCACACATCTTCAGAAAGCCACCTTGGAACCCCCACCAGGTAGACCAGCAAAACCTCTTACCTTCAAACCAAAGAAAATACTAAATCCATGAAATCACTTAAGCCATCCTTCCAAAGAAAGGGAGAATCAAAATGTTTTATGCAGCAACCTATAAGAAACTCATTTTGTGGGATGTTTCACATTCCAGCCTATGGTTTATTCCCCCATATATCCCTGCCAGTAATATCAACCAGATGTGGCAAAGAAGTCTGTGCAGAATTGTAAAAATTACAAGCATATTCTGTAATTCCAAAGCATTGTAAAGTCACAGCTTGGTTTTCTTTCTTTCTGGAAAAAAAAAAAAAACTTTTCAAGCTGGTAGAATGTTCTCAGTATAAGTATTACCTGATCACTTTAGAAAGTTCTTCTGTTGGCCCAAAGGGCCAAAGAGTTTTAAAATATAAAACCCAACTCTAACTTTGATACATTGTAGGGAATTTAGAAAGTTCTACTCGCACACATGCATTTGAGTCTATAAATTTTCTGTTTTAATATTTCAAGTCTTAATACTTTAGATCTCAGATATGAGCACGTGCTCACAGAGGCTCATATAAGCATAAAAGTACAAAATACTGAACCTTGAAACCTTCAGAGATCCATGATTGTTTTTCCTCTCTCTTCTTTAAGGTGTGTTTCAGCACAGGGGCACATGATAAGGTAGAAAACAACCCACAGAACTGGAGGTCAGAAAAGCCTGGGTTTATTCCTGGTGACTTAGTTAAACTCTTAAGCCTCAGTTTTATCATCTGTACAGTAGGCATAAAAATATCTACACTTCAGGAAGACTAAAGAAGACTGTAAACGCATAAGGTGCCTAGTACACAGTAGGTGCTCAAGAAATGTTTGGTTGTTTGCCTGCTCCCCAATCTATAAAATAATAGGGTTTGTAATAGATCAGCATTTCTCAAAGTATACCTGTGGGTGACATACACCAAAGGTGTAGGTTGCCTATTTATAAGGTCAGAATCCTGGGTCCATTCCAGATCTCATGAACTAGATGTTTTGGTTACACAGACTGGGAATCAGCATTTTAACCAGCACCTCAAGAGATTTTTTTTTTTTTCCATGTGCTAAGCTTGAGAAGCAGTGGAACTTAGATCCTTGCTCACCAAATGTGGTCCTAGGCCAGGAGCATCACCTGGAAGTTTGTTATAAACACAGACTCCTAGGTCCCACCTCAGAACTACAGAACCAGAATTTACATTTTAATAAGATTCCCAGGTGTTCAGATGCTCAGAGAAGTTTGAGAAATTCTGGCCTGGATAACTTTAATTCCTACCTCTAAAATTCTATCATTTAAGAGTCTACAGGACAAATCAAAGTATTAGCCTTGTAATCAACTCTGTAGATAGACAACAGACTTGTGTTCAGCTGGATAAAGCCTCAGTGGAGGAGAAAAGAAACCTTCCATGCCTTCTTTCCTGGCTCTAGGTTAAAGCACGAGCAAATCACGTAAAGCAGAAATCCCAAGAGTGCCACGGCACCCATTGTAATCCATTATCTGTCCACATGCAGATTAAAGCTAACCTGTCCTCAAGCACATGATGAAACAGCAGGGGACAGAGCATGGCATAACACAAACAGAAGGCTGAGGCCTCACTGCAGTGTTCAGGGGGTGGGGGAATGGAGAGGGAGTAGGGAACAGAGCTCCAGTTTGCAGGGAGATTTTCCATGAGCTTTTAGTGGCTGTGCCCCTGGAAAAAATGACCCCACGTCTGCAACGGTGAGGCTGGCCTGTCCCTGGCCTCTGAGGGCTAGGCCGGCACAGGGGGAGCGGGTCTCTGGGATGCAGCTCCTGGCAGGCAGGCGGTTCTGAACCCCCCACCATCCTGATGGATTGGTTTCCCCATCGCCCTATTATCATTTCACCACATCAGATAACAACTCTGCTAGAAAACTGGGTAGTATGGTTTTTGTTTTCTCCACTGGTGTTTCACTTTTATAGTATTGTTTCACATTGATATAGAGTTTTATGGTGACACATATTGCATGTAGTTATGTTTTCAAGTTTAGTGTAGAACTGGAAGACTAAAGGTGGCTGGCTACAAAAGGATCTACGAACTGCAAAAGGTACTACCTAGAGGTATGGGGCCCCAGTCACTCAACACGTCTCGGCCCACTGAGGGCTTCAAAGACATAAAGGAACAAACATTAACTGAGCTTCTACTAAGTGCCCAGCACATTAACTAGTTATTAACTTCTCATAAGTACAGTAAGGAATGTAGGCTCTGGAGTCAGGCAAGTTTGGGTTTGAATTTTGGCTCTGCCAGTTACTGGCTCTGTGACCTTGGGCAAGCTGTCCAAATCTTTAGGACTCTGTTTCTTCATCTCTAAAAAGGAAATATTATAGTATCTCACCTCCTAGACCTGAGATGTAGAAGGAGGATTCACATAGAAGCAGGTCACAAAGCACCCGATGTAATATGTACTTGGGAACTATTGTGGACTGCTGTGTCCCCCTAAAATTGAAGCCCTTGGACCCATTCCTTCAGCATGTGACTGTATTTAGAGATCAGGTCTTTATAGAGGTGATTAAGTTAAAACACACCCATAAGGGAGGAGCCCTAAACCAGTATGCCTGGTTTCCTTATGAGAAGAGGAAGAAACACCAGGGCTGAGCATGAAGAGAGGGACAACCACACGTAGAGACACAGGAAGATGCTGGCTCTAAGACAAGGAGAGAGGCCTCAGAAAACCAACCCTGCCAGCACCCTGATCTCAAACTTCCAGGATCCAAACTATGAGAAAACAAATTTCTGCTGTTTAAGCCATCCCATCTGAGATACTTTGTTATGGCAGCCCAAGCAAACAAAGACAGGAGCTGTGGCTGTGACCTCTGTTGCACAGTGAATCAACCCGAAGCGGAGAAAGTTGAAGTCACTTGCTCAGGGTCACCAGAGGGTAGGACCCCAACCCAGGTGTGTATGGCTCCAAAGGCCACATTCTTTACTCTAGCACTGGGCTGCCTCAAAGAGGCACTGGACCACCTTGCTGAATGCACTTTCTGTGTGTGGGGGAGTACATGGCACTTACACACAAGGCAGTGACAAGACGGGACGATGGAGAAAAGGAAGGAGAGGTACAAGCAAGCAGAGAGGAGAGTTCAGAGGAGGTCTCCCTCATTGGAAGGAAGTTCCCTGGAAACTGAGGTTTTACAGCCTTTACTTCTGGGAAGGACGGTGCTCCACCACGACAACAGCCCCAGTGACTTGGGGCTAGTTGGCTGGCCACACTTCAGAGTGTTTTCAGCGGCCTGAGGGATTAACCTTCCAAGTGCAGATGTGAGTGAGGGCCAGGGGGTTTAACTCCAGTGGCATGTTTTTAAAGCTGTCAAATACCTCGTAGAACTGAGTGGAGAATAATTGGAGGCCTCTGTGCTGCTGCTATCAAGCTGCTTATTCAGCGACAGGTTGAAAACCACTACCAAACACTGAATGGGCTCTTTGGACATGAATCCAGAACAGAGGGGCCAACAGGACCCGCTCATCCTCATATGGCAAAGTCCAACTCTTAAAAACCAGCTGTGAACCATTGTGCCCCTCATCTCCTTAAAGCTCTCTAATGAGTAGAATGCAGAGGACATTCAATCACTGTTTTCACCTTGTCTTCTGCTCCTTCTAAGGATTTCTGGCAACATTAACCCTTTAACCTCCAAAAAACCAGAAATCCTTCACTCCCTCTCCCATGGGTAGGTGAAAGAGAAAGCTGGAAGGGGACACAAAAAAGGAGAAACTAATAACCTATAGACCATGTAACAGACCATGCTCTGTGCCATCCTGTCTGGATGAGACAACTGAGGCCCAGAGAGGGAAAGTAACATGTCTTAGGCCACAGAGCTTGTGGGTGGTGGAGGACCAGTCTGAACACCAGGATCTTCCCACTTCAAGGGCACCGCCACCTCATCTTCATCTCTCTCGGAGCCTGAACCCTGTCAGTCGCTGAAGTGTTGACACCACCGATGCCAGAGCCATAGCATATGCACTGCTCGCCTCAGTCAGCCAGCATAGTCGACCACAGACATCTTTCATTGAGCACTTGCTATGTGCTACAGTCAATGCTGAAGGCTGTCCATGGGCCACTTCCATCTATCCTCATAACAATGTAGAGAAGTAGGTTCTCTTGTTTATTGTACTGATGATGAACCTGAGACCTGGGAAAGTTAAGTGACTTGTCCACGAGCTCACAGCCCCTTAAGCCCTCCACTCTACTGCCACCTCCTATGCCCAGCTCTGAGTCAGGTGTGGTAGGGAACTTAGGAGGAGCAGAAACATAATCCCAACACTTGAGAACCTTCTGATCTATGTCAGGATGGGGGGAAGCTAATATTTATTTTATTGAGTGCCCAAGGCATGGCAGAGACCTTGCTGGCCCTTTACAGACCACAGTGATGTTACCTAATCTTCAGGGCACTCCCAAGCTCTAGGATTCTCTGTCCTGTTCTCTGTGTGCTTGAAAACAGGAAGAGGACAGATACACCATTAATATACATATGGATCAATGAATTACTGGTGCTGGATCTGAGGGTGGATGGGGGTAGAGTGGTCAGCAAGGCCTGACAGAAGCACTTGGACATATGACAGGTCCATTATCAATCCTTTTTATCATCATTTTAGGTCTCCACAATAGCTAGCTTGGCATAGTAGAAAACTGAAGGACTCTGCAGTGACACAGACACACATCTGAGTCCCAGTTTCATTGTATCCTGGTTGTACAGCAATGGGGTAAGTTAGATAACCCCTCTCAGCCTCAGAAGTAGATGTGATAATGATTCTCTCTATAGGATTAGTGTAAAGGTTAAGTCTGAGCATTGAGGCAAAGTCCCCAGGGTAGTGCTACTTCTTAGAAATGTGGGCTATATGAGTAAGTAATTTAAACTCTGAGTTTTAGTTGCCTCTACTATAAAATGGGAGGAATGAGGCAGGTTGCTGCCTATAGTAGAAAAACGGCACAGACTCCAGAGTCAGATTACCCAAATGTGAACTCTGGTTCTGTCACTAAGTAGTTGTAGGATATCAGGCAAGTTCTTAACTTCTTTAAGCCTAAGTTTCACATCTATAGAATAATGTTAGTCATAGTATCACCCCACAGGGCTGTAAGGAGTATCAAATGAATTATACCTCAAGTGCTCAGAACAGTATCTGCCAGCCAATGGGTTTGCAATTGTTATTACATTGAAGTGTTTCTGAGGACCCAACGCATTCAGTTAAAGCACAGCAGACTGACCAAAGTCATTGCTCAATGAATTTGTAGACATCTGTTGTTTTCAAGTTTGGCATAATTTCCCCCATCTTTGGATAACAGAATTTTTCTTTCTTTTGGGAAACCCATTCCCAAGCCCTGCAAACTCTCATCCCCAAACAAGTGGGATGAACCCACTTCCAAAACTTGACTGGTCAGAGGACACCACCTCACTGGCAACAGCGATGGGCTCAGACATGGACATGTCACCAAGCTAAGCAATCTACCACTGGTTCTTTTCTGAAGGACTGTTGACTCCACCCGGATTGCCAGATTAGTACCCTGGGTCTTCTGCTTTTGCTCACCATCACGTGCACTGCTACAAAAGATGTAAGGAGTGACATGAAGTCCCAATAACTTCACCAAGCCCCTGGATCCATTTGTTCCTGAAGCTGTCCATAACTGTCCCTGAACTTTCCAGGCATATAAACCAGTATCTTTCCTCTTTGGATTAAACTAATTTTAGTCACATTTCTGTCACTTAGTGGTTAGTAGTGTTATTATAATAGCAGGTTTCCAACAAATATTATTTCCCTTTCCCATCACTCCTCCAAACATCTTATTACACATCCATAGCCTTAACAAAAGGTATTCTTTGGATAAATAGTGAGTATTAAGCAGTTTTTGTCTACAGATCTAATAAGAAAGGAAAAGGCGTGTCCAGAATTGCTACTTATCCCACATGGCATGCTACAGAGTAGACAGCCACACAGTACCCACATTTAGCATTCCCTGGAAAATGGTTCACTGTGTCTATTGAGATGCAACACTCCTTTACAGAGCTAGTGACATATGTATACACACCCATGATTGCACATTTATTGATTTCTAATTTGTACCCTGCAAAATAAGACAAAGACACAATAGGGCCATTAAGAAAAATCAAAGATCAAGCCCAGAGAGAAAAAAGAGATTGCTGATTATAGCCAAAACCTGAGTTAATATAGTTGCTTAAATAAAAAAAAAAATTATATTTAGCTCTAAGCTTTTTGGCAGCCATTCAGAATGTGTCATGATGAGGCATACCGAGAAGTGGGCATCCTTCATGTCTGTACCTGAAAACCCAGCAGAGGCCAGGTTGGAACAAGCACAGAGGAAGAGCTTACTGAATAAATGAATGAGGGAATGAATGAATGAAGGATAAAAGAACCAAAGCTCCCTAAGGGTACTGTTTATAATACTTAGGCCTATATCCTTCACTTATTCATCTGTCCATTCACTGAGTGCTTATGTGTGCCCACTTCTGTGCCTGGCTAGGACCTGGAGCAGGACAGATAACAGACTGAGTCAAATGTCGTGCCTGCCTTCCCAGCTGCAGCTCTCTGGCTTGAAGCAAAAGCTCAGAGTCATCCACCTCAGTGCCCATAGCAACTGCCAGTGTCTTCGTGCATCCGGAAGAAAGAGATCAGAGAGCAAAGCTGAGAAAATGGGAAGTGCGGGAGTAACACTAGTTATCTTGGTAATTACACTCACACCGCACTGTAAACCCTAGAAAACAAATGCACACACACTATGATCTCATCTGATACTCACAGCTCCTTGGCGAGGAAGATAAAAGGGAAGAGGAGTGTCAGCCTTATACTGATGGGGATATTCAGGCACAGAAGGGAAAATGACTCCCCCAACCTCTCTCAGAAAGTGACAGGATACCACCCTGGGGGTTCCCATGCCCTAGGCTGCCTGCCTGGGCCTGGCCCCCAGCATCTCAGAGACCTGTTATCACTGCCTGAAATTCCTCCTCTGCCTGCATCAAAAGCAGCCTCGCACAAAATGGGCATCATCTGACGGGAGCGGCTATGAGGCCATGTTCCATGAGCAAGAACCAGCCCGCTTGACACCCTGCAACAAGTGGAACACTCAGACCCCACCTGCTCAAAGCTTTCCAGCAGCCCCAGCCCCACAGACACCTTCTGTTTGCTTAGAATGTGATGCTGAGGGGCACCTGGGTGGCTCAGTCGGTTGAGCGGCCGACTTCAGCTCAGGTCATGATCTCGTGGTCCGTGAGGGCTGTGAGTTCGAGCCCCGCGTCGGGCTCTGTGCTGACAGCTCAGAGCCTGGAGCCTGTTTCAGATTCTGTGTCTCCCTCTCTCTGACCCTCCCCTGTTCATGCTCTGTCTCTCTCTGTCTCAAAAATAAATAAATGTTAAGAATGTGATGCTGAGATTCCAGATGAAGAGCTTAGAGTCAGCATTATTTAGGAGCAGGTTGAAAAGGTACAATGTGGTGCTGGGTGGAAAGACAGCTATTAGGTGAGCATGTAAGGAAAGAACTACATAGGAAGAGGAAATTAAAAACCAGGTTGTTTCCCCATATGCCCATTTAGTATTGTTTATCCAGCTCAGCTAGACGCTCAGGCTGCTGAACATCACTTTAGCCATCCTCATGCCCATCAAGATGGATTCAATGTGGAAGGGCGAAAAGGGGGGCATACTCTTCCCCACAAATAGCAAAGTCAGCCAGGTGGACCGAGCCAGAGAAATGCAGTACACAGCACGAGAAGACCTTGACAAGGTACAGGTGTGTCCTAGAGAAGGCAAACAACGCTGCTGTACCACTTAAACACCAGCCAACCCTTGTGGTTCCTGTTCCAACAAAGTGTCCTTTAAAATACATTTATGTATATAGTCTCTTTCTGTGTATGCACACACAGATATAGATATAGATACAGACTCCTAATTCAGAACTCATTCTTAAGCACACACACTGACATGTGTTTTGTATTTCTCAATGTATCCTGGAGCCTACATGCATTGTTTGACTGCATAAATAGGTATTAAACACAGCCACTGGGAATGTAAATGGTGGCCACAAGTTTGGAGCCTCCCCAGTAATGTTACAGTCTTCCCACCCAGGCTGTAAATCTCACTGCTTGGCTACTAAGCAGCCAGACACTGTCACTCCATTCAGAAAATCAAGGCTTGGGCCAACCCAGTTCACCCCATGAGCTACACGAGTCACTGCCAGTATGACTTATAGGCTCAGAATCATAGAGCCATTCACTGTCAATTAATTAACACTTGCCTAATACCCACAATATGCCAACCGCAATCTCCATTCTGACGTGCATCTCAAGTTCCTTGAACCTCCAAACTCTCATACTGAATAAATGCACAGAAACATCTCCAATCTTCCCCCTGCATTATGTCTTGGACCATTCCAGAAGATAAAGCAAAATTTAAGATGTTTCTTCCTTTTCCCACAAAATCATAGATCTCTCCAGACCCAGGGTTCTCAGACTGGCGGAGGTAGGAAGCAGGCAAAGGGCTGGAGTTGTTCTGGTCTGCAGGATGGTGAGGTTAAAGTGTTCAGTCCAATACAATGCCCTCTGAGACCACTGGTGTCTCCTTTGAGTAAACCTACCTCAAATCCCATCCCCAGGGCATTTCCCTGAGGTGAGGTCAGACCATGTTAAATGGCAGTGTGTCCTTCTTTGCAAAGAAGAGATCTACTACCACAAGCCACCAGCCCTCATTGGCCACTTAAGCCACTGATATCTGAAGAATGGGAGCAAAAGTCGGGTGTGGAGGGGAGTGTAGGGGCACGCCATATTGAAGCCCAGCTCCTAGTCTCCATACATATGGCCTAACTACCAAGCTCTGCATGGTACTAGGCTCCACTCACAAAGGCAACCACAATATCCATATCACCAAAGCCAGGCAGGACACCAGGTAGAGAACATAATTCGGCTCTACTTACAGTCTGGTGAGCTTTGGTGTACTCTGGAAAAGCAATTCCGGAAGGACCTGGAGCTTATTCTTGTTCAGGCGCCTAGAGATAAAGAACAGAATGAAAGGGTATCAGGAGACATTAAATGGATTAAGAGTATTCACAGATACTCACTTCAATCAATCAACAGGTATTAAGAGACTTTCTAGATATTTCAACATGGGATGCACAGCATGTTAAGGCATATTCTGTTTTGCAAGGCTTGCAGTCAAGTTGGAGATATAAAGCAAAGGTCAGTCAAAGGCAAGAACACAGCATGTGTGCTCTCCCTTCCCCATCAAGAGCCTAGGACAGACATCACTAATTGATCACACCATTCTTTCCCACAGATTCCAGACAAGGCTTTTGAAATTTTCCGGCCATGTGCTCCAGGTAGCAATTGCCAAGCGATGAAACTGATATGCAAAATGGGTCCCTAAAAAGAAATAAAATACCAGAGAGAGTATTTCATCCTAGATAGTGGTGGTGGTTGCAGTAGGGAGATAGCAGTTACTATGGAAACAGAAGAGGCCATGGGTTGAGGGGCCAAATGGAATCCCTGCCAGCCTGGAGTGGGGCTGTATTATAACTTTCATGGGCCCTTGGCACTTTTGCCTTTGCATGCCCCTAACTCTATATAAAAAATTAATATCACATTTTATAACTATGTTGGTATAAAAATATATTAATATTATATATTATAACATTCACTTTGACCTGAAAGGCTTTTTTTTTCCTTCTAATTTTAAAAGAAATGAAAACATTTTCATGGGCCTCTGAAAGTATTGTTGGCCCTGAGCACTGTCCCCGCTGTGCCTAATGGAGCAGTCAGCTTTGGGTCAAAAACCACAGTCTGGGCAAGCCATGTGGCTGGAGGTAAACTCCTCCCAGAAGGGATGCCCCACATTGGATGGCAGCAACAGAGCCAATCTCATGCTCTCCTGAGAATGGTCAATGCTAATGCCAACAGTGAAGAAGTCCACATGAGTTTTCAAGGGACACCAAGCCCTTACTGTGGCCTCCAAGAAGGCTGTTCTCTGGGGAGGAGGAGGCCAAGAGGGAGACCCTCATCCCTGCCCAGTCCCATGACTCTCTGTCCTAGCATCTTTACACAGCCTCATCAGTGAGTGCCCAAACCAGTGTCTCCAAACCTGTCCCCAGAATCCTCAGAATCTCCTGCAGCAAAAGAACAGTTTATAGCCTGGTTGAAATTTTTGCTTGGAGTGACCTGCCCATTTCGTTACCTGGGACAACCATACTATCCTATCTTAGAGTTAAGCAAGCTGAAGAAAAGATAAGATGAGCTTCTTCCCTGCTTCTGCCCAAAGCCCACACTCTCTCCACCACGCCAAGCAGACATGCTTCCCTGGGGGGATTTTGCTATTTTCCCCCTTTTGTCCCAGGTTGATGGCCAAAAATTTCTAAGAGACAGGGGACAAGCAGGAGGTCAGAAAGGGCAAAGCATGTGAGAGAGGAGCTTTGAAGACCCCAGAATAAGGCTCCTGTCAGAAGTGTGCTGCTCAGCCCTGAAGGGGCTCACGGTGTGTGTGGGCAGGTGTGGTCCAGTGATGCTGTTTGTGGGCCTCCTGACTGCAAGGAGACCAGACAAGAGGCTGAGAAGTTGGACGGATAAGCTCAAGTTCCCAGCGACACTCCAAAAGCAGCATGACTCCCACACTAGTGCTCTTCTGTAATGTTTTATTAATTGTGGTAAAAAACAAAAACATGAAATTTTCCATCTTAACCATTTTCAAGTGTACAGTTCAGTGGTGTTAAGTATATTCATAATGTTGTGCAGATCTCCAGAACTTTTTCATCTCACAAAACTGAAACACTATCACCATTGAACAACTCCCCACCCCAGTCCCTGATAGCCGGCACTCTACTTTCTGTTTCCATGAGTGTGACCAGTGTTTGCTTTTTCTTTTTTTAATTTTTAAATGTTTATTTATTTTTGAGAGAGAGAGAGAGAGAGAGAAACAGAGCATGAGAGGTGGGGGGGTGGTGTTCAGAGAGAGAAGGAGACACACAATCCAAAGTAGGCTCCAGGCTCTGAGCTGACAGTACAGAGCCCAATGTGGGGCTTGAACTCACGAATCACGAGATCATGACCTGAGCCAAAGATGGACATTTAACTGAGCCACCCAGGCGCCCCAATGTTTATTTATTTTTGGTAGAGAGAGACAGAGCACAAGCAGGGGAGGGACAGAGAGAGGGAGACACAGAATCTGAAGCAAGCTCCAGGCTCTGAGCTGTCAGCACCGGGCCTAACGCAAGGCTTGAATTCACGAACTGTGAGACCATGACCTGAGCCGAAGTCAGACGCTTAACCAACTGAGCCACCCAGGTGCCCTGTGACCAGTGATCACTCCCAGTATCCACTGTTCATGTTCCTGTCACTAAAATGGAAATACAGGAGGAGCCCAGGGGAGAGAAGGGTAATGGGTAATCTAGTTGCTCTTCAGAGCAGCTCCCATAAGTTTGTGATATGTCCTTTGATGTCATATGGGAGCACTGATCCCAGAGAAGGTGCGGTGATATGACTTTGGCCAAAGCTGGGTTCAGGTCTAACTATGTCTTGATCTCCCTGTGGGACTTTTGGGTAGTTACCTGGTCTGCTGAACCTCAGTGTTCCATCTTCAAAATAACCCTATACATTGGGTTACAGAAATTCTTAATGACACAGTGTGTGCCCAAGTGTCTAGCACTGCAATAAGAGCATGGAGATAATAATAAAAATGATGCAGCCCTAACTGCACATCAGATGCTATGCTACATGCTGGATGGGCACAATCACAGGCAGGAGAGCTTGGAAGCAGGCATCATTACTACCCACATCTCATAGATGAGGATGCTGATGCCTGGAGAGGATGAGTACGTTCCACAAGGCCACAGTGTTAGGAAGTGGTAGGGTCAGCATCTGAACCCAGGCAGTCTGCCTCCAGCGCCCAAGTTCTGAACCACTAACCTCTCAAAGCCTTGTAATAACTGACAGTTCCCTTCCTCTTTTCCTTTCTTCTTTCTCCTCCCCCCTTTCCTTCCTTTCATTCAGGGTTACCACCTCCTCAGCCCCAGCTCAGACAACCATCCATCCTGAATACATTTCCCTCCCTGAAAAGAACTCTCTTGGAGGTCCCTAAGGCCAGAATTGGGTCTCTATGTGTCTGTCTGGAACCACCCTCTATTGTCACAGCTGCACAGAGCCAGGTGACGGTTATATTCAGACGACCAACACTTCAGTCTAGGCAAAAATCCTAAAATTCAGCCCACCGAGGCCTGCAGTGGGTAGGGTGTTTAGTGTGCTAAAAGCCCTAAACCAGAGTTGAAGCTAAAAATAAAACCAGCTTGGCTCCAAAGCTCCAGGAAGGGAAGGAATCATTTTTCAGTATTTGTGGCTGGACAAAAATAAAAACACAACCAAACTGAGCCAATTGTGCTCTGCCTGCTGCTTCATAAACCCTGATGAGGCTTCCAGGGCAGCTGGACCCGGCTTGTTCTCCCAGAGCCTCTGGGTTTTTCCGCTTCAGCTTGGGCGGGCCTCATGCTGGTTCTCCCTATCACAAGGAGTCTGATGCTCCATTTCATTTCCAGTTCATTCCAGGGTTTATTCACGTTTATTTAGCAAACTGAGCCAGCTGAAAGGTCTTCCTTGAAGGGCTGATGGAGGCTCCAAGCTGCATAAAGTGCATTTCCCACGTGGCTGCTGTAGAGCAGCTCCTGAGCAGGAAAATGAATAGTACACAATGTGCCGTTCTCCTGGTAGAGGAACAGGGAAGCACTGGGCTGCAGACAGGGGCTGTGGCCATGATGCCCTCCATCCCTCATGTCATCCACTGCTCTGTCACCCTGTATCCAGAGGTGAAACTCTCCTACTGTGGTTCAAGCTGAAAACAGATCCATCAGGCCTGGATGAAAAGGACCAAATGGGACTCATATGAGGGCAGACCTGAGGGGATTGACACCAACCATAGGCCAGGTCAGTGATAAGATAAAGCCCTCCTGGCTATCCCCTGTCCCTCGGAGATCAGCACTCTTTTTCAGCTTTACCTGCTAGAACAATGGGCAGCATCAATGTCAAAAGCCCACAGGCTGTGAGTTGCAAGGTCATACTGCTTTTCAGCCTGAACCATGAAGCACTGCAGTACTGCTGATCACCTTTCTGGAGGTACCTGGGTGTAAGATCTGATTCGAGATTTTGCCACTTTTTTTGTTGAATTTGTCCATTCATCTATCCCTTCAATCATCCATCTACCCACCTTTCCATCCAACCCCCATCCATTCATCTCGTCAGTCCTTTCTAAGTAGGAATGTATGAAGATGAGTAAGAATATTCCCTTCCGAATATCGATGCTAGTGGAGAAGACAGGAAAACAAAGGTATCATGGGAGTACAGAGGAGGGCCAGCTAACCCAGACCTGGTAAAGGAGGGCTTCCAAAAGGAAGTGGCTGGAATTTACTTTTGAAGCAGGAGTACAACTCTTTAAGAGACAGGGACAAAGAGTTCTACACTTTTGTATGTCTACGGAGGGCCACGACACCAAGGGGCCCCTGGGAAGTAGGCTGCACTGCTGGATTCCAGAGAGGACATGAGAAGCAGAAGTAATGAAGCTGCAGAGCCAGGCAGAGGTCTTACAGCAAGGGCCCTCATGGGTAATGATAAAGGATCTGGGTTCGGTTGTTTCCTGGGAGTAATGGGAAGCCACAGGAGAGGGGTAAGCAAGGGAATGATCACCTGGCTTGGGTTTTGGAAAGTCCTCTTGAATAGCAGTAAATCTCGTTTGGCAGAGTGAAAAAGGAAGCAAGGAGACTAATTGTGAGGGCTCTTGCATAATCCACATGACTGTGTGAGGACCTGGTTAAGGATGAGAATGGTATTGGAGTGTAGGAGATGCATGTGAGGCATCATTGACAGTCCAAAGGAGTTCCAGGGGTGGAGGTGTTAAAACAGGCCCCCAGGGCTCCTGCTAAGTGGGTAACTGATCAGCTGAGATTACCAATCACTGCCAAAAGGAACAGAGAAGGGAGACAGCATGCAGAACGCGCTGTGTTCAGATTCAAGATTTCTATGCTACTGGGATCTCTCAAATATGTTCTGACAACTAGTATCAGTAGCTAGTAATAACAGTAAAGCCATGACTCGGACACTGTACTAAGCACTTTACATGAACTATCCCACCATGAAGCACTGGGCTTCCCATTACCCACGGAAATGCTTTGAGGCTAGTACTCTCAGTAGCCCCATAATAAGGAAACAGAAGCCTAAAATGGTTAAAGCACTTGCCCAAAGACCAACTTGACCAAAATGATGGTGACAGGATTTGAGCCCAGGCACCTGATGTGAAGTCTGTGCTCCTGGCTGCCACGGATAATGATAGTATTTAGCTTAGCTCTTCATTATAGACTGTCTTATCACCTAATGTATGAGTATCATCTTCCCAGGAAACTCTAAAGGTCCTCAAGTGTAGAATATGCATCTAATGTCTCCCTGCGATCCCAACTTTAGCCCACAAAGCCCCAGGCATGCAAGCGGGTGGTGCTTCAGGAAGGGTCTGTTGAGTTTCAGGAATAAATCATAAGGGAGGAACGGCAAATTTGGGGAGCCTCAAAGATCAATGGCCTTCCTGGGCTAGGTGACAGAAGTCATCCTGTTTGGAGGTGAATAAAACTCCCAGAGGGCCCACCTGTCTGTCTGCATTCTCCAGAAACTTCTTGCAGACTCACCTGCCTCACTGATAGTCAGGCAAGGTAAGAACTATGGGGGCTCACTCAGTACTTCCCCCCACCCCCCGGGGGAAGGACAGTGCAAGAGGCCTCCAGGCCAGAAGCATGTATGTCAGCAAGCCAGGGCAAGGCTTGCCAAGTCCTTTCCTTTCTTCAGGGAACAGTGGCCTGTCCAGCTGCCCAGCTACGGCCTGAAGGAGGGAAAAAGTCAGTGTGCTAACTCCCAAAGGTCACTGGGATTGCTTACTTTAGTAATGAAATCAATTGGTTCCTCAGCCCCAGGCACTTCGCTAGGCAGCCTGGATGCTCTCCAGGTCTACTGGTACTTTCAGAAGCATCAACATGTCTAAGCAACAGGGCTAAAGTGGCTTTGTTATTCAGAGCAGAAGCTCCAAGCCTCCCCCAGTGGATAGATGGAGAGGCCCATGGAGCTGGGGCTCCAGGCAAGCCCAGAAGAAGGGCAGCACCAAACTCAGAGGTGGCACCATCATCCATGAGGATATACGGGTGTCACTATACATCAGGGGAACTCTGTGAGCATAAGAGAAAAAACTTGAACTTTGGCAAGGGAAAAAAGCAGACAGCCCTGATTTGGGGTTATTTCTACAGTTGCTCCCTATAAAAACAATAGCCTCTTATTTTTTTGGTTTCCTTACTGGTCAAACAAATCAAATTCAGGCTTTTTTCCTGTTATGCAAATTTCATAATGCAAACTGGATGTAACCTGATCAGTTTAGTAAGAAAACTGATTTGTGATGTTGTTGGTTTACATCATTGTCATGTCAGAAATGGTTCCCATATGTGTGGAAAGAAAGCCTATTTGCCTCAGCACCCATGGCCTCTTTTCGCTGGGTGACTGACTCTTCTTTGCCAGTGGGATTTCCATTTTTAATCTTTCTTTCTCTCCTTTTTCTTTTTTTTCTTTTGCTAGCAGCTTTCTTGAGATCTAACGGGGCTTCCTTTTAAAAGCACTTCTAGTCCAAACCACGATTTATTTTGATGGTTCTGAATGAAGCAAGTTGACCTGAGTCTCATCTTCCACAGAATTCAGCATTTGCTCATTGACATTTAGGTTGGCTTATGCCAATTTTGAAAATCTGTTATTTTTAGTTTGTAACTTCAAAACGTCCTTAATAGCAATTAAAAATCTTTATTTTTGACATTTCTGTGGGAGAAATAACTTTGTTTTCATCATCTAAAATTCTTGCCCCTAAGCAGTTTTTTTTTCCTCACTGAAGTTGCTTGAGAGAACCCATTTTAAAAATAACTTAAAGTGTATTTTAGGAACACAATTATTATGTAATAGCAAAACACGTACCTCACGAGGTACCTGAGAGGGAGGAAGGGTTTAACAACTGCAAAGGTCCCCGTAGTGCTTCTCAAAGAGTCAATAAATGATGGCAGTTGCAGCAACTGTTCTTATCAGCATCACCATCCCTAGATGCCCCAGGACCCAGAAATATAGATTTACTTCTCCATAGATGACTGTGTTGGTCAGCAAGGCTATTAGCATAACAAATGAGTTCCTAAATCCCACTGGGTTAACACACTAAACACAGACTCTACACTCTCATAAAGGACTTGCTTCATCTTGCCAGATGACAGAGGGAACATGTGGCCTCCAAGGCCACAGCGCTAGGGAAGAGAGGAAACAAGGAGCCAGCAGCTCCCAGCTTTCTCCACCTAGTGGGACTCCTATCACTTCTGCACTCAGTCTACTGGCCAGAACTAACGGCACAGCATGAACAGAACTGTAAAGGAAGGTGGGAAATCTACAGGGATCTTGGATATTTGGTAAGAACTATGGTAATAGCCAGCTGTCTTTACATTAAAGCAACAATGATGATCTCTTTGTTTTTGCTGTTCCTTCCTTTTTTTCTATTAAGACAAGGCACTTATGCTGTACTAAGGACAGTGTGAGATGTTTTATATGTACTATCTCACTTCACTCTTAGAGTGACTCTTGAAGTAAACATTGTTACTGTCATTATTTTACATAAGGAAGCTGAGGCAACAGAGAGATTATGTAATTTGTCCAAAGTCACACAGCTGATAAGTAAGGTTTAGAAAGAGGTCTCTCTGATACCAAAGGCTGTCTTTGAATCCATTCACCATTCTGCTTCCGAGTAACACTTTCGTGCTGGTTGACCAGCAGGCCTTATAACAATCCCAAGACAGAGGTCAGCAATAGAGAGCATCTGTCCGTTTTATAGCGAGACAAACTGAGTCAAAGCAGACTAGGAAGCTGAGCCTGTGCTCTCTTGGTCTTACTGTCCAAGGCTTATATAATGATCATTTCCCTCTGGTTTCAGAAGGCTCTGAGGGTCCCAGAATCACTGTCCCCAGGGCAGGAGGGAAATCCAGAGCCATTTCTAAAGGACATTTATTCTCGTTCCCCTTTCAGATGTAAAGGATCTGTCCATTCAGAACTTCCCTGCCTGCCCTTGTACGTGACTTTGTACTGGGGTTTATGTACTGTTCTAGGGAGCTCTGGGGCTTGCCCAACATCTCACCTTGCTGGGATCCAACTCAGGATGCTAGCAGGAAAAGAAAACAAGCACAAAGACTCCCAAACAACCCGTTTTGAACTTCCCCGCACCTCACATTGGACCAATTTTCCTCCAATTACACGGTTGTCAGAAAGAAAGCAGAGCACATCAGTGGCCTGAGCCTGCCTTGTCTCTGACCCCTATGCCCAAATACCCCTCCCTCCAGAAAACTTTGATTTCAGGAGGGGAGAGGGGGTGGAGAGAAAGAAGGGCAAGAGTCCTGTGTGTGCAGCTATAGCAGAATACCACTGACTCTACAGAGAATGAGCCAAAAGGCACTGAGAGCCCTCTTGTTCCGGGGTGGCTAACCCATGACACCTAAGTCACCATGCCTAGAACAATTCAGGGAACCCCAGAGACTGTGACCAACATGCTGCTTTATCTAGGACTAAATTCACAAGCAGGGGTCTCTGGGAATTTCCCAGTGGATTGTACATGGAACCACCTTAGTACACCAAGGCTCAAACTCCAGGAAAACATGTCTAGGGTGGGAGAAAACACACGTTTGTGCATGCATGTCAATGCACATACATACACATGTGCATCCAACATACACTGCAGACATGCTGAGCATGCCACAGGGCCATGTATATCCCTCAGAGCTGACCAGATCCATTTCAGCCAGCCAGACTACTTGACGATGGCCAAAGCTTGGATCTGCACAGTGATGTCCTCATTCTGAAAGGTCAGGCAGCTCCCCAGACTCAAGAATCATGACTCATCCCCTCTGAGATACTCCAGCCTTGCATCCTCTCCTGCCTCAGGGTTTTTGCACACATTCTTCCCTTCCCTGGGAATTCTTTTTACCCTGTGACCAGGATGGCAGCCGTGGAGATGTTAATAGAAATGTTTTGAAGGTGGAGCAGACAGGATTTGTCAATGCATTGCAGTGAAGCTGGAGAGACAGGGTGATGAAAGTTGACACCGAGGCTTGGCCTGTGCATCTAAAACTGTGGAACTACTGCTACTAGAGAAGGGAGAGGAGGGTGGACAGAGGAAGTCTGGGAACCAGATTCAGATATATTAAATTTGATATGCCTATAAATACCCAAGTGTAGATACCTGGTAGGCAGTTGGATACGCAAACCTGGGCTTCAAGAATAAGACCATGATAGAGATGTAGATGATACTTAAATGCATGAACCACTGAGGCACCTGGGTGGCTCAGATGGCTAAGCGTCTGACTCTTGGTTACAGCCCAGGTCATGATCTCATGGTTTGCGAGATCAAGCCCCACTTTAGGCTCTGTGCTCACAGTGCAGAGCCTGCTTGAGATTCTCTCTCTCCCTCTCTCTGCCCCTCCCATGCTCACGTTCTCTCCCAAAATAAATATTCAAAAATAAATAAATAAATGCACTAACCACAGCCCCACCATGGGAAATGAAGAAAGGGGAAGAGGAATAAGGACAGTCATGGGCTGTGCCATCCACTGGAGAGCAGAGGGAGCAGGAAATAGCCACCAGTGTGGTAGAAGAAGAATCAAGAGAGGGTGGAATAGTGGAAGCCAACTGAGGGGAGAGAGTTCCAAGGCGGGGTGGGATTGCTGCTGAGAGGTATAGAAAGATGAGGATGACATTGGCTCTAGCAACATGCAGCTCAATGGTGATGTGGAAAAAGCAGCTTTGTGTAGAGGTAGGAATTGACTATTATCTGGAGTGGCTCAAGAAAAAGTGGGAGGAGAAAATCAAGGGGAAACACTGATTTTGAGGGGGCTTGCTATAAAGGGGGAGAGAAACGGGCTGGTAGCTGGTAGGGAACATGGGGTCAAGAAAGGCTTTTTGTTTTTAGTTTTTAAGATGGGGGAGAATTGCAACATTTTTATATGCTGATGAGAATGATCTGGAAAACAGGGTAAAGTAAGCAGGGGATTGAGGGGGAAATTTTTAGACCAAGGCTCCTGAATAGGTGACAGGGAAAATTCCAATGCACAAGTGATGGCAATGGCCCTTGACAGGGCGGAAGACAGGTCACCTGTGGCAACTGCAGGAGAGGCAGAGGTTAGGGGACAGAGGTATGGCAGATACAGTTATGGGAGTCTATGGAAGGTCTCCTCTGACTACTCCTGTTTTCTCACTGAAAAAGGAAGCTGGATCATCAGCAGAGACTGAGGAGGGGAAGGAGGTGTTGAGTGACTGAGGAGAGGAGATAAGAAACCATTGTTCAGGAAAGAGCAGGAGAGTGAATTGATCAGGAAAGGCTGAGGCTGGTGGGACAGCAGCCAGTGAGGTTAGTGATCCTGAGTTGTGACATCTGCCTACATAAGCATGTGTCTGTTCTCCAGACACATCCAAGCTGCCTGGGTGAGGGCATGCAAACAACTGAAATTGAATTCAGCCTAAGCTGGGGTTTTTCCAGGAACTACAATGTTGGAAAAGATGGACAAGGGAGTTGAAGGAGTAAGGGGGGAGAGGTTGTTACAGTTCGAATGTTTGTGTCTCCCCTGCCCCCAACACATTCATATTCTAGGATCCTACCCCCCAATGGGATGATTTAGGTTATGGGGCCTTGGGAGGCTGATGAGGACCTGAGAGCAAAGCCTTAATGAATGGGATTAATACCTTTGTAAAACAGGTTCCAGAGAGATCTATTGCCCTCTCCATCAGGTGAGGACACAGCAAGAAGTCAGCCCAGCAGAGGGCCCTCCACAGTACATAACCATGCTGGCATCCTGATCTTGGACTTGCAGCCTCCAGACTGTGAGAAATATGTCTGTTGCTTTATGCTACCCAGTCTGTGGTCTTTTGTTGTAGCAGTCCAAATGGAATAAGACTGAGGTCATTAGGTGGGTGAGGGACAGTGACAAGATGACAGAGCTTATAAGGGCCAAGAACTCATGGACAGGGTATGGGCTTTGGGAAGCTGGGTGATGGTCCTAGCTCTATCCCCAAGAGCTGCAGGTCTGTGTAAACCACAGTACCCTGGTTTTCTACATCAACAGAATCAGTGGGTTACTGAGATGATTCCTAAGATCCCTATATAACTCTCCTTCTTCTGAAAGATGGGTAGGATACCTGGATTCTACATCCACCTCTAGAGTCCTTTGGGTTTAACTTCTCTTTCTCTTGGCTTCTTCACATGAAAAATGGGAATAATGATACCTATTAGATTATCCACAAAAATAAGAGGTGCCATGAGAAAAGAGGGATTTTTTTGGTCAATTTTGTTCATTGCAACTCAGAACTTAGTCTAGCAAGCAATAGTGCTCAACAAATATTTGCTGTTTGGCTATTTGGTTGATTGGTTGGTTGATTGGTTTGTTGGTTGGTTGGTTGGTTGGTTGGTTGGTTGGTTGGTTAAATGAAATTAATGGGTGAGTGAGTGAATACCCACTTCACCTATTCCACAAAATTACTGGGGAACAAATGAGACAGAGATGGTAAACTTTGTAAGAAGTCTGCCGTGCTGTACGTTGCTATGCAATGATGCCCAAGCACCCCTGTGCTGGCCATTTCACTCTGGTTATTAAAACCAGAGTATCTTGTTAGGGACCTGCTGGAGTACTGCAACCAGATTACTGGAGAGTTGCAATCATAATAGCAGAGACTAAAACCCTGGGTCACAGTCCCGGAAGGAGGGTCCTAAGAGTACGGAGCACTGGGCACATGCCATCTGATTTATACAGTGGGCTGAGGGGGAAGCAAGGACAGTTTCAGAATCGAGGAAAGCCAGAGGGAGGGTGAAGGTCCCTTATACCACATGGGGCATTAGAGTGGGGCCTCTATATCAGCAGAATGAGGGGTGCTAAAGAGAAAAGGTAGAAGGCCCCCAAAGGCTAACTCTCTCTTATCTGTCTGGGAATGAATACAGGAGAGCCATGTTGGGGGGCAGAGGAGAAGGATTGAGAATTCCCCAGAAGTTAGTATTGCTCTGTAAAAGCACACTCCATCAAGACATTAAGCATGCCTCAAGCAGCCTATAGTTAATGTTAAGTTATTTCTACTAGGATTTAAGAGAAAAATACTTTAGGCAGCTATGGGAGTACCCCCCTCCCCACTTAAAATCCCCCAAACAATGCAGCAAAGCTGGTTCTAAATAGGATGGCATGAGCACAGCCCATCACAGACTTCACATGTTCTCTCTGGCTTATTCTCAGCCCGTCATCTGGGTCTCCAACCCCTTTGACCCACAGGTAGGAAAATGACAGATGCAAATCGAAGGAGAAATACTCTAGCTGGTGGATGTCACGGGGGCGCCTACGACTCAGCACAAATCCTCTGGAAGTGTACTGTTTAAAATGGTCCTGTTTGAACCCATTGGCCTTTGCTTTTGGTTTAAGAAAGCTCAAAGTAAAAAAAAAAGAGAGAGAGAAAGGAAAAAAGAGTCCTGACAGCAAAATCATTCAAACATTCCTAGCTTGTGAATGACAAATTTCCCTTTCGTTTCTGTTATAAACACTCTCGCTCTGCAAGATTTGTTAATGACGGTGCGCTTTCCTGGGTGTTTATCTAGGTATCTAGATATATGTCTACACATCAAGCAACAAAAAAGATCTCTGAGGCTTTCTCAGGCATGAGCCAAGGAATGCAGAGTAATTATCTGTGACCAATTCTCATCTATAACTAATTAGAATTTTACTTTCTCATAGCATTTCCTTCCTGGTCCAGGTCCAAGGTTTTTTTCTTCTTCTTTTTTTTTTTTCTTTTTTCCTAGAAAAGGAAGATACCTGGACACATTTATAACTGTGAGGTGGAAAGGGAATGGGGAAAGTGGAAAGGGGGCATTTTTCAGATTGCATTATTGCTTTAATCTGATTGAATCTTCTTTGGTTTTTTCTTTCTGTGAATGCTTTTCCAGCATGGGAATGGTTTCTCAACCCTCTGGCTGTTGCATTTGAACCAAAGTCTGCAGAATAGTTTAAGAGCCCCTGCTCACCTCTCTCACTCCCACCTCAGGCGAGCAGTTCCCATCCCAACCACAGCTTTGAGATCCCTTCCAAACTTGTTGGCGTCTCAAACTGAATCCCAGATGTTCACTTAGCAAGAAATAAATGAATGGCCCAAGCTGTGGACTGAATCAGTGATCCTCACAAATAGATTCCAGGTGTGTTGGCATCTGGATTGCTATCTTTTTCTCTGTTTTACATACACGCACACACACACGCATGTGTATGCGTGCGCGCACGCACACACACACACACACACACACACACACACCAGTTCTATCCTGAAAAAGAATTCGACACCATCTCCAGATGTAGAAAGGACAGGACTAGTTACCTAACACGAATTACATCTTTTCAATCATGGACAAAGGCAAAGGGCTCCAAACATATCCGCCTTGCCTTCGATAATCAAAAGCATAATACATTTGATGTTCAAAATCGGGTTAGGCCTGAAGGTGCTTAGAATTGCTGAACTATCTTAATTGGCATCAATTTTCATTGCCCATCTTAGCCACTTCCTGCATTTCCTATGAAACTCCCCTTATTGCAAATTTAACAAGCACCTACCATGGGCCTACCTGGGACAAGCAATATAGGGAAGGAAAAAAGAGAGAAGGCAAGATCTCTGCCTTAATGAACATAGAGTCCTGCTGAAACAGCCAAGTTCAAGTGACTTAATTCATAAATTGAGAAATTTAATGTTTACTCAGTGCCTATTCCTTTTTATTTTTACTCATTTTTTGGATGCTTCCCTTTTTTCAATTCAAGTATAATTAACACACAGTGTTAGCTACAGGTGTACAATATAGTGATTCAACAACTCTATTCATTTTTCAGTGTTCCAAAAATAATTGTACTCAATCCCCCTTTACCTATTTCACTCATTCCCCCACCTCCCCTCTGGCAACAGCCAGTTTATTCTCTATATTTAAGAGGCTGGGGTTTTTTTGTCTCTTTTTTTTCCCCTTTGTTTGGTTCCTTAAATCCCACATGAATGGAATCATAGAATTTGTCTTTCTCTGATTTATTTCACTTAGCATTGTTCCCTTTAGATTCATCTAAATCTTGCAAATGGCAAGATTTCATTCCTTTTACGGCTGAATAATATTCCATTGTGTCTATATGTATATGTAAATGTAATTGTAACTGTATTTCTATATATCTATATCTATATCTATACCTATATCATCACATCTTCTTAGTGCCTATTCTATGTCATGCTCTGGCACACAAAATCCAGCGAGATCCTCTCCTTAAAGAGCTTACAGTCTAGTAGGGAAGGAAGATAAGTTCACTGATGACCACAGGCAAATGTGCTGTATGCTGATGGAGAAGGAAATCTAGGAAGCTGTGGGAGAAGTCTTTACAGCTTCTTGGAGGAGGCGATATTTGATTAGCATCTGGAAAGAGAAGGAGGAAAGGACTGAAAAACAGTTGGGGCGCCTGGGTGGCTCAGTCGGTTGAGCGACCGACTTCGGCTCAGGTCATGATCTCGCGGTCCGTGAGTTTGAGCCCCGTGTCGGGCTCTGTGCTGACAGCTCGGAGCCTGGAGCCTGTTTCCGATTCTGTGTCTCCCTCTCTCTGACCCTCCCCCATTCATGCTCTGTCTCTCTCTGTCTCAAAAATCAATAAACGTTAAAAAAAATTAAAAAAAAAAAAGAAAAAGAAAAACAGAAAAAGGCCAGAGAGAGTACCTGGTCAAAAGACCTGTGATAGGACACTATAGAACCAGCATCTGTTTCAACGTGCAAGAGTGAAGGATGAGGATCTCCTGTGGGTGGGTGGACTAAGACTTGGCAGATATAGTCATGTGAGGCAAGGCGCACTTGTGAGCTGAGCTGGTAAGACAAACACACATGAAGCAATGAGAGAAACATGAGCTGGAACCCTGGGTGATGGGCACAGACTGGAAGGGAAGTGGGGAGAGAGAGCCAACCAGGGACTAGGGACTTGTGGATGGGGCAAGTCTTCAAGGACAGATAGAGAGAAAGGGGGAGGGAGGGTCTTCCAAGCTCAGAGGGCAGTATGAACAAAGCTAGGGGCAAATGCTTTTCCACAACAGGTGCAGAGACAGGCAACCATCATGGTCCCAGCAGTAGAAATACATAGGGATGAGACAGAAGAGTAGATGGATGGGGATAAGGCCCTAGGGCTGGTGGGAGGCCTGTGGGTCCCCAAGATGCAGTCATCAGACTTCTAAGTGATTTCAGACAGTAAATGAGTAAGTATGTTTATTTTAATCAGCACAGATTTTTATGTTTTTAGAATAATGTGCAACTCTCTTATGGTAGTTATTACTTAAGATGAAGCTAAGGAAGGGGTGCCTGGGTGGCTCAGTCCGTTAAGTGTCCAACTTCAGCTCTGGTCACGATCTCGCAGTCCGTGAGTTCGAGCCCCACGTCGGGCTCTGGGCTGATGGCTCAGAGCCTGGAGCCTGCTTCCGATTCTGTGTCTCCCTCTCTCTCTGCCCCTCCCCCGTTCACGCTCTGTCTCTCTCTGTCTCAAAAATAAATTAAAAAAAGTTAAAAAATTTTTTTTAAAAAATCTGTTTTAAAAAGATGAAGCAAAGGGGAAAAAAAGTAAGTTGACTTAAAGTCAAGTGAAAGAAAATATTAACTAATAACAGTCCAGGTGTTACACAGGTTGACCAAAACCATGAAGGGCATACAGAAATGACTCGCATTGGGGGAAATTTGTGTTGCTAAATGGTCACTCAAGTTTCATGACCAGGCTTGACGTGAAGAAAGGAACACTGTAGGAAGAAGACTCAGGCAGGGCATGCAGGATGTTTTATCGGGGAGAAGCAAGAGCTGATGGGGGAGAAAATGAAGGTGATCATTGTGTAAGTCAAACATGACCAGAGTGAAAACTGGCTGACAAACAGGAAGATGACAAGGCAAAACGTGATGACAGAAGATGAGGATAATTGGAATACAGACAGAACATGGTAGATAGGGTTTACCCTACCATGGTAGATGGGTTCTAATTCTTCCCTCCTTCTCTGCTATAGAATCATATACCTAAGACTCGGACCATGTGTCTTTGCAGTGTTTCCCATGAAAGGGGGCAGTGTATATCTCCTTGCACTGCTGGTGCCAGACTTGGACATGTACCTTGATTTGGCGAATAGAAGGTTGGCGGGTGTGATGTGAGCAGAAGCTTTAAATGCGCTTCTCTGACTTGGCTGGATCTCATCTCTTCTTCCACGTGCTTGAGAAAAATAGGCCTCTGGTAGTCATGAGCCAGAGGAGAATAAGAAATCACATGAAGGATACTAAACCTAGTCTACAGCCTGAACCCAAGCCCTGCTGAGCCTAGCTGAAGTCAGCTGATATCAGCTAAACTCAGCCAACTTATGACCCGTAAGCAAGGAAAACAGGCATTTATTTTTATAAGACACTGAGATTCTGAGATTGTTTGGATAAAAAGGGAAATTGACTAATATGGAGGAGGCGGGGGAGGAGGAGGAGTTGCCTTCAGATTTGCAGTAGTCTCCTGACTGGTCCCCCTGCTTCTACCATTGCCCACCTACATCCTATTCACCTCTAGCAGCTAGAAAGATCCTTTCAAAATACACATTAATCAAGTCATTCCTTTGTTCAGAATCCTCTAGTGGCTCCCATCTAACTCAGTGAAAGTCGATGGTCTTGCAATGGGTCACATGTGTCCACATGATCTGTCTACCTCCCTCCCCCTTTACCTCTCAAACTTCAGCTCCTTCCACTCTCCCACATTCTCATGCTGCTCTAGCTACACAGCCTCCCTGCCTCTCCTGGGACACATCAGGGTCTTCCCATCCTCAGGACATCCCCTTGCTGTCCTCTTCCTAGAAAACACTTCCTTCAGATACACAAAGAGCTAACATCTTCATCTCGTCTCAAGCAGTACAATAAATGACATGGCCTGCTCTGAAAAGAATCCAACTTGACTTCTCATGAGCATCCCATAGGCATGTCCAATGTGGATATTGCATCTCCCTCGACCCCAAACTTGCTCTTGCCCACATGATCCCCATCTGAGGGAGTGATCCTTTCTCGTACTTCACTCCTTTTCACTTGACACTCCCCATGTGCCACAAATCACTATGTGCTGTGAGCTTTGCCTCTTAAGCATGTCTTCAAACCATGCTTTTCTTGTACTTCCACTGCCTCTTTCATACTTCAGGCTACCAGGGGCTCCCCCTGCCAGCCTTCTTGCCTCTATTCTTGTTCCTCACCCTCCCACCCAACTCTCTTTTTTAACATTTTTTTAAGTATTTATTTTTGAGAGAGAAACAGAATGTGAATGGGGGAGGGGCAGACAGAGAGGAAGACACAAAATCCAAGCAGGCTCCAGGCTCCGAGCTGTCAGCACAGAGCCCAATGCAGGGCTTGAACTCATAAACCGTGAGATCATGATCTGAGCTGAAGTCGGACACTCAACCAACTGAGCCACCCAGGCGCCCCCCTCCCACCCAACTCTTAAAGTGATTCTACATATTCCAGGTGAATTTATCTCCTTATGAGACTGATTATGTTGTTCCCGTGCTGAACATTCCTCAATAGCTCCTCACTGCTCTCCAAAAATATTAAAATATCTTCATCCTACCTGGGAAGCTTGGTGTCATCTGTCCCTTCTCACTCCAGCTGTGATGAATTTCATTTAGCTCCTGAACATACCCTGTTCTCCCTCATCTCTGGGCTTCCGCAGATAGATTCCCTCTATCTGGAATTCTTTTCCTTTCTCCTCTACTTCAGTAATTCCAATTCAGCCTCCGGATCTCAACTGAGAAGGTATCTCTTCTAGGAATCCTATCTGACCCTCCTCTACTCCTACAGTCCTCTGAAATTATTTCACTATACTGAAACTTCCCATTGGCTGGCTTCTTTCATTGGAGAGTGAGTGCTGTACTAAAAGATCTCTCGACACCAAGGTCTGTATATGTTTTCTGTAAAGAGCCAGGTAGCAATTACCTTAGGCTTTTCAGGCTTTACACTACCTGTCACAGCCACTCAATTCTGCCAATGTAGCATAAAAGCAGCCATCAACAACACATCCATGAATGGGCATGGCTGTGTTCCAGTAAAACTTTATTTACAAAAACAGGCAGTGGGCTGGATTTGGCCTGAAGGCTATGCTTTGCCAAACCCTGTTCTAGACTGACACTGTATCCCTAGGACTAGAAGAATTCCTTATACACCCAAGGGGATCCATAAAGATTTCTTGAATAAAGAAGGAAAGATTGAATGAAGGATATATGAGTAAATGAATGATATGTTTTATTAATTTTTTAATTTAAATCTTATTATTTTGAGAGAGAGAGAGAGAGAGAGAGAGAGAGAGAGAGAGAGAGAGAGATCATGAGCAAGGGAGGGGCAGGGAGAGAGAGAGACAGACAGAATCCCAAGCAGGCTCCACACTGTCAGCATGGAGCCCAATGATGGGCTCAGACTCATGAACCATGAGATCATGACTTGAGCCAAAACCAAGAGTCAGACACTTAACCCACTGAGCCACCCAGGTGCCCCAATGAATGCTGTTTTAAAGGCCAAGCTGACCTAGTTTGAAAAATATCTTTCCTAGAATTAAACTTGTATTTTAGGAACTGTCCCTTTTCTTATTCCCTCATGTTTGAAACTCTGTCATGAAATAATATTTGTTGAGTGTCACCCTTTTAAACACTTGACAATGATGAATCTATTACATCCTCAAAATAACCCTATGAGCTATGAACGATGTTGTCTTCAGTTTACGCAGGAAGAAACCTCAGAGAGGTTCCTCAAAGCTAGAGGTCTGCCTTGCCTTCAGCAGAGCCCTCCTTCTCTAGAGACCCTTGCTCAGTGCCAGTGATCCAGACCTTCACTGGGCTTCCTCCCCCACTGTCTTCGTGGTGGGCCTGAAGCCTTGCCTCCCCCTGGCCTGCTGTGCCTATGTGCCATGCACCCAGTCTGAGGTCACACATTCCTAATTTGGATCGCCTGCCTGCCTAACCCTCTAAATGCCTCACCCACAATCTCTGGGTCTGATACTGCTGGCCTTTTCCCCAGGGGTTTGGCACTACTCTGGGCCCTACTGACCCTTTGAGCTCCATTCTGTCACTTTTCCCCTCTCTCGTCTCGATTCTGTCCTCCAAGGAAGTTCTAATACCAGCATGCCCTATTTCAAAGTCCAGGGCACAAACGACTGCATCTAGAACTTGAAAAGTGTGAGAAAAATCCAAGAGATGAAAACTGCTCTGATAGAAGCAGTAGCAAGCTCAGCGGTCTTCCTACGGAGATTCGGCCAATTACCAAAAACACTTCCTTTGGCTGAAAAGCTCACCACTGAATCAGACTTGAGGAAGAACACGCTGTAATGTTAAACCCCAAAGGGCCGCTCTTTGCTCCGAGGCCCTGATTTCATCTGTAATTCCTCGATGTTTATCAGAAGTATGTTCCCTGCGAGGATTTAAGGGCTCCCAACAAAAGCAGATCCCTCATTGAGAAGCTAGAGGCAGCACTTTCAGCCTGAATTTGTCCTCTCCCCCCTTTCCAGACATGGGTCTCTGCCTCTCACCCTGAACTCAGCAGCCCCTGGCAACTCACGGCACTGGTTTGAATCTAACTTATGAACCGATGGGTATCACCATGGCAGGATGTGAGGCTGAGATGTTAATTGCTCATTAGCCATCTGTGCGAGCTGCGCCTCAGCTAAAAGACAAGAGAAAGAATGTGGGCTGCCGATACCTGGGAGTCCAGCTACCGACACACGTGGAAACTATCCAGGGGGACCTCAGGTTCAATCTGCAGCTTGGCCACATATTTATTTCTCACTAAAATAACATCTGGCTTTCATTTTTTGGTGACAACTCGTTTGGACAAGACCTTGAGTAGGTTAAAAAAAAATTAGACTTTCCACCCTTCCCCCAGCCCTGGGGAACTAAACTTTGTTTAAGCTCTTTTGTGAGCCAAGGGTGTGAATAAGAAGTTGGTGTGGGGACTGCAAGCTGGGGTGTAAACAAGGAGTTATTTGTTTCTTCTTATTAGAAGATGATGACTTTGTAGAGTTCACACACTCCCAACTTGTAGGCAAGGCAGAGTTCCTGGGGAGAATATATAGCAAATTATGTATAGGTCTCAGAAGTCTACAGCTCAATTACTGGGCAATCTGAAGGTTCAACTCTGTGTCCAAGGCTTTTGGGACCCCAGTGTAGGATGACTGGGTTTGGAGAGCATGTTTGAGTGTGCATTGACCCAGGAGAACATGAAAGAATACCACAAACACTCTGTTGTTTCCACCAAGAGCTAGTAGCCCTGGCTGCTATAGGCTGGGATTCCTGAGGTTCTTTGCCACAATACAAGCTCTGTGAGGTCAAGGACACTATTGCTTTTGCTCTTGACCACATCCTCAACACCTAGCAGAGCATCTGCTTGTAGTAAGTACTCACACATGTTTGTCCAATAATGAACAAATGGTACAAAATACAGGTTCCCTTGTGATTCCAGCCCCTGCCTATGGCCACATCTCCTCCAAACAACACCTGGAATAATTTCCCACAATACTAAGAGGTGGGAGGTTGCAGGCTGCCAGCCATATACATAGTAAAGAAAGTTCTCTGAGACAAAAACCAAGATTCCTTAGTGATTGGAGCCACCACAGCAGAGATGGATTAGGAGGCTCCTGTTTCCTGGCTCTCTAGCTGGGGCATTTCTGAGGAGGAAATGGGTGAGGTTGCATAGTTAGTGAGGCCCTGGCTTCACACATCCGAATTTGAAATTTAATTCCATGCCTACTGTGTGCAAAGCATGGTGCTAAGTACTTTGGAGATTTCAAATAAGAGGAAAGGAGGGAGATGGTGTTTGCTCTTGGACTCTCAGAAATCATCTCATAGGACATGTTCTTTTCCACCACAGACCATTTGTATATGCTGCTTGCTTATCTGCATGCATGCCCTTCATGCTTCCTAACCTTCTTTTGAGAAGCTTCAGATCTTTGCTCAATCATTACTACCTCAGGAAATCATTACTTTCCCTGACTACCACCCCGCCCATACTAAGTCAGATGTCCTAGTATGCCTTTGTGCAACCATGCATTCCTTCTGCAGAGTACTTAGTACAACTGTAACCTTCCATTGTTTTGTGTGTGTGTGTGTGTGTGTGTGTGTGTGTGTGATTATTTAACAGCTTTTTCCCACTACCTGCATTGTCCAATACAGTGTCCACTAGCCATGTGACTAGTTTAATTAAAATTAATTGGGGCACCTGGGTGCCTCAATCTGTTAAGCATCTGACTCTTGATTTCAGCTCAGGTCATGATCTCACAGTTCATGGAATCGGGCCCCACACCAGCTCCATGTGGACAGTGCGGAGCCTGCTTGGGATTCGCTCCCTCCCTTTCTTTCTGTCCCCCCCCCCCAAATAAATACACTTAAAAATTTAATTAAAGGCCACCTGGATGGATGTCACTTAAGAGACCAACTCTTTTTTTTATATTAAATATAATTTATTGTCAAATTGGTTTCCATACAACACCCAGGGGGAGGAGAAGAGGGAGGGAGGCAAACCATGAGAGATTCTTAAATACTGAGACCAACTCTTGATATTGGCTCAGGTTGTGAGCTCACCGTCATGAGATTGAGCCCTGCAGTGGGCTCTATGCTGAGTGAAGCTTGCTTGGGATTCTCTCTTCCTCTCTCTCTGCCCCTCTCCTGCTTGTGCTCGCTCTCTCTCTCTCGCTCTCTCAAAATAAATAAATTCAGTCCCTCAGCTACATTAGTCACATTTTAAGTGCTCAATAGCCACATGCGGCTAATGGCTATCATATCGGACAATGCAGAGACAATGCAGAGAACATTCTATTGGACAGTGCTGTGCTAGACTGTACACTCTGTGAAAAGAGGTATCATGACAGTTATTAGCTCCATTATATACCTCCACAGGTAGCACAGTACCTACCATGCAGTGAATGTCCGTGAAATATTTGCTAATGAGTGAAAAGCCAGGGAGGCAGACTCAAAAACTAGAACACAAGGAAGCATGATTCCATACTACATGGGAGACAGAGTACAAGAGAATCACAGGACAGAGAGCTGTTCTTACACAGGTGAGATTGAAGGCTTAGTGGAGGAGGTGCCATTTGTGTTGGGCTTTGAAGAGTAGGTGGGAGTTTGAGAGTGGAGAAGAGGTAAGATACCATCACAACAAAGGAAAGTAGTATTTGAGTAGGATCATGGAATCAGGAAAAAGTGTGCCATACCTGGGAAAGAACAACGCTTTATCTTGGGTGATACATGGGTGCTTGGAATGAAAGTTTTGGAATGGCATGCCGAGGAACATAGATTTCATTCACATGCAATTTCAGGTAAGATATTGTCCATCTACTATATGCCAGTGTTAACTGCTACATACATGACCTTGTTTGATATCTGCAGCATCCCAGTTGGGTAGGTACTGTAACAATCCCCATTTACAGATGAGAAAACTGAGGTTCATATGGGCCATATAGATTCATAGGAGTTGAATTACCCAATAAAAGTCACATGGCTAGCAAGTAGCAATAATGTGATTACTGACATGAAACTCCACACAGGTAGGGAGTATACCTGTATCACTAGCCATTGTAATCACCAGTACCTCACATAGTGCTGGAACATACTGGAGGTCTAATAGGTAGCTGGTGAATGAACAAGTGGCCAAATGTGTTTGATCGTGGTGCCTCTAGCTGTAGTGGAGATGGACAGAAAGGATAGAGGCAGTATTGCATAGGGTTAAGAGTGAGAGGGTTGGGTTGGATGCTCAGCGTTCAGTCCTGGAGCCAAAACTTACTTTCTGGGTGACCTGGAGTGACTGGGTATCTTAACTCTTGTGTATATCATCAGACCAATGGCAATAATTGATAATGCCTTTGCTAGATAGTGATAGAGCTCAGTGAAGTAGATAATGCACATACTGGCTATCTAATAAATACCAGCTTCTTTTATCAGGAGGTGATCAGGGCCTTGTCCCTTTCTCTAGGTTTTGGAAGGCAGAGATGTCAGAGATATTCTGCAGGCTGAATTAGTTTGAGATTTGACAACTGAAGGAAGGCTGGGGTTAAGGAAGGATTCAAACTACTGAAAATATTTGAGCCTGGGGGGAATGAAAGGGTGAATGAGACGATGATCAGAGACGGGGGGAGCACAAGAGAAAGAGGTCTGGGTAAAAAATTAAGGTCATGGTAGCCTCCCCTAGGTCTCAAATCCAGAAACCCAGCTGAGACTAGAAAAAAAGAAACATTCAGGGGCACAGAAGGCCCTCAGTCAGTCAAGTAGGATGCATTATTAGACCTTTTAAGGGCAGAGCAATGGTCTCAACAAGTACCTTTGCCAAAGACTCTAAGAGTGTATTGTTTATTGCGTCACTTGTGGAGAGCCCTTTATGACATCATTTTCACCATGAGGAGGTGAGCTGATAGCTTTCAGGAAACTGTGTGTGAGGTCAACCCTTAGACCCAGCCAAAAAGATAACATGTCAGGTCAAGGCTATGTGACTTCCTGGTTTGGTGCCATGTCACTCAAAGCATGGTCTAGGGACCAACAGGTCAGCCTGTAAGAAATGCAGTTTCTTAGGTCATGCCTGGGATCTGCTAAACCAACTCTGCCTGTTAGCCATATCTCCAGGTGACTTGTTGAACATTAAGGTCTGAGAGTTTAGAGCTCTATAGACAGGCTGCATAAATTTTGGTTCTGCACTTACAACATCTGTGACCTAGGCAAGTGATTTAACATCTCCAAGCTTCCATTTTTTTCATCTAGGCAGAGGAAAAAACAATCAAGCTGACTCATCGGGTAGTTCTGAGGCTTGCCCCAAACCATGCATATGGAAGTGGTTAACACAAGCTTATAACTGGTAAATGCCCAATTAATGCCAGCAATGGTTATTAAAAACCCAGTGTCCAAGACAGGGGGCAGAATGATGGTCCAACTGACCACTCTCTTCAGGTAACAAGATGGTCTCAAAGGAATGAAACAGTAAAACTATGATTAAGCTACCACCAACCCAGCCACCCTCCCCAGATACATTTATTTATCACTCCAAATGTTTGAAAGGCTCCACCCTGCAGAGTACTTGAACCAGATCTGGCCCATCTTCTTGGACTTACAGTTCAAGACAGACAAGATTAGGCTGAGTGCCAACTTAAACATTGGAATGGGCCCTGAATCCCTCCCCTGATTAGATCAGCTAACACACCCGGGCCTCCAGAGGACACATTCGCAGAGGACCAATGCAGATACAAATTGGGTCAACCTCAGGCCCAGCCCAGCAGTGGTTTATAGCCAAAAGGAAGAGAAAGGCCATAGGATTGGACTGACCCACCTTTGTTACAGACAGTGCTATCAACTGACAAAGGAAGCAGAACAAGCTTCCAGATTAACAGCAGCAACACCTAACCTCTTTTGAGTGCTCACAGGCAGTGTTCTAAGGGTTTTGTAGGTTTTAACTAATTGAATCCTCTCAACAACCCTATAAGGTCCAGACCGTTATTTATCTTATATCATTTTACAGATGATAAAACCAAGGCTTGGAGAACTTAAGTTACTTATTATATGATTCATCACCCCACTAGTAAGTGGCAGAACTAGGATTTTGGCAGGGTGCCCAATGCCCCTTGTACCTCATCTGTGCCTTAACTGACCATTGCTCTCCTGCCATCTGTCCATGTGGCCGGGACATCCTGTGTTGCCCACAAAAGGCAAGGGTGGGCTGACTGAGGCATGCAACAAGGAGCTCGCCCCATCTTGGGAGGGATGGATTCCACACCACGCCTGAGGGAGGGCTTCTCATCTTACTCAGCCTCAGCTACAAGCAAGTGGTGACACTTTCTGGGATGCCTATTCCTATCCCAAGGAATAGCAACATGGAAATTCAAAAGATGAAATCACAGAAGCAGTTTATCACACTAAGTACAAAGACAGGCATCTGTCAACAAAGGCACATGATTATAGGTGAGCATTCATTGAGTGGCTCCTTCCCTGCTGCTCTCAGAAGTCTTTTGAGACCCCGAGTTGTCAAGAAGTCTCTGGTTGCAGAGACTCAATGTCTCTGTGTGTGTGCGGAGACAGATGCAGACGCAAGCATGGAGGCTGTGATTTCTCCTCCGTGCTGTCTCTTCACCGCCTACACACCACGCACCAGGTGGCCAATGCGAGTGAGTATGGGGCTCTTGTCCCAGCCCCCAATTCTCCAGTAGTGTCTCCTGGCTCCCCTCCTCCTCTGTGACAGTGAGACACAGCCTCACTCCCCGCCTCTGGTCCTGCTGCACTCATGGCTTTCCCATTCAGCCCCTGCCAGTCCTTGGGACCCCATGCTGCTCTGCACACCACAGTGCCCAGTGGGCCAAGTGCCCCCATGTGGCCCCCACAGGCAGAGAAAAGATACTAAAATCAACCCACTTGCAAACAGGCCCTCTTCATTCACAAACGGGCAGATGAATCCTAGTCAACTGCAAGAGAAGTCTTAATTTGGAATTAAAAGAAAAAAAAAAATCTAAATCCAAGCCCAGAGACCATACAACCCAGAATGAATAGTAATATAAACTGTGTTTTCTTGAGTGATTTTGATGTGTCAAGGTAGGTTCAATTGTCTCAACTCTCCCATTCTGGTGGGTGACGTTGACAATGGGGGAGGCTATGCACGTACAGGGGAAGGAGGCATATGGCAAATCTCTGTACCTTCCCCTCAATTTTATTGTGAACCTAAAACTGCTCTAAAAAAATAGTCTTAATAATTTTTTAAAATCTAAAGAATAATTTTCAAATAGTTCAAAAAGAAAAACAAACAAAAAAAAAACAAACAGGGGAGCCTGGGTGGCTCAGTCAGTTAAGCATCAGACTTTGGCTCGGATCATAATCTCACAGTTTATGGGTTTGAGTCCTGCCTCAGGCTATCAGCATAGAGCCTGGAGTCTGCTATGAGTTCTGTGTCTTCCCCTCTCCCGCTCCCCATCTGCCACTCATGCTCTGTCTCTGTCTCTCAAAAATAAACATTAAAAAAAATTAAAAAACAACAACAACCTTGGATCCATGGTAGGCCCTGGGCATATGTTTTTTTGGCTATGGGACCTTCTGGCTTCCTTCAACCACACCAAGTAAATGATTATCTTCTCTATCTATGGATAGAGTTCTGATTGGTGTAGAAAATCACACATATATACATAAATACATATGTACACACACACGCTTAAGTATCTATAAGAATAATTTTTTTCATTTTTTTAATGTTTTTTTTTTTGAGAGAGAATGAGACAGAGTGTGGGCAAGGGAGGGGTAGAGAGAGAGGACACACACACACAGAATCTGAAGCAGGCTCCAGGCTCCGAGCTGTCAGCACAGAGCCTGACACAGGGTTCGAACTCATGAACTGTGAGATCATGACCTGAGTCAAAGTCAGAAGCCTACCCGGCTGAGCCACCCAGATGACCCTGTATAAGAATAATTTCTGGAAATATACAAAACAAAAACAAAAAACAAGACAACGGCTACATTTGGGAAGGGGAACCAGGTATCAGGTAAAGCAGGGACACTTTCTTTTATATACTTTTAGTCCTTAATAGTTTGTACCATGAATACGTAGTATCTGCTAATTTCAATTTCAAAACCAGCCAATAATAACAATAAAAAGTATATGGAATTAGTGAGAAATACAATCATTTCATGTGTCCACTCTAAACTGGTTCTTCAAACCAACTCCTTTCCGACAAAGCACACTAGACACATGTCAACAATGAAAAACACACTTCAAGACAAACACAGCATCCACTTCAATCCTGACACCAACAGTGGCTCCTCTTTTGTACCAGACCCTTCCAGTGTGTGACCCGGAACATGGCCTCTACTTCCAGCTCCCACTCTTTGTATTAATCAACTGATCTGTCTTCTTAGGACAAAGGACTCTGCGCATGATAGGCCCTCAGGGTTCTCCTTAGTGTGGGGTGTCTTGTGTTGACTCCTGAGATCCCAAACCTAGGGGGATTCTCCCAGGCACTGTGAGGAGTCAGGACTCCAGAATTCACTTCTTCTATCAGGCAAAGATGGCTTTATGCTAGTTTTTGATTTCCCCATGTAATCAAACTTAAGCTCTTTTGGAACTCTAAGTGTAAATGTGAACTTATATACATATCAAGTTTCAAAATCCCAACTTACACAGATAGAAGAAAATCTCACGCCTAACTCAGAACAAACACGGCTCAGAAAATTAGTGCTTCCCCTCCAGCTCAGGCTGTTTTGTTTACGCACTACTTCTTCCCATTCAACAGGCTGTCATTATGTGAGCGCCAATAAACCGGGCGGAATCGTGGACACAATATATCACTGTTCAGTGCAGCCAGAATTGGAACATAAAGACCACTTAACTCAGAACAAAATCAGGGAGCCCACAAATTAGTCACTGCAGAGATGCCAAGACGATATTAGTCTATTCACTGCACTCAACAGTATTACACATCTGAATGGGTTTAAGGCTCCTCAGAGGGGTGTGTGGTGGGGTTTATACATTGCTTCTGTTGCAGGGGATGGGATGTCACTAGCTGTGGCACATCAGACCAGCAGTCCCCATGCCTCAAGACATCCTTTTCCCTCTGTCTCTCCTCTGACCTTGGGTCATCTAGCTTGTGGTGCTGTATCCGCCTTTCATCATGTCTCCAGCATCTCCCTTCCAATGCAAATGCTTGGAATGGGATGTGCAAAGCTTAATGGGAAGCTCATTTCTCTCTACCATGTCTCCTCCACATCAGGATAGTCAAGATGGCAGGAAGTGGTCTACATCTCAATGTTACTGCTGTGTGGATGATGGGAAGTACACAAGGACATGTGTGAGCAATTTCATTAAAATCCATCATGGCTTGGCTGTGCAGTGAGCCATGCAAGCTAATGACCAGGTATCGTCAAATACTCAAAGGCCCTTGGCTTACCTTCCTGAATAATAAACTGACTTGTTTCCTTGGAGATGTGTGCTTCAGTACATCTAGGATAGTGGCTTTTGATATTCTAATAAATCACCAACTACCTTGTTATCACTTCTAGGTATCATCTATATTATTACTTAATGTATTCCTAAGTTAACTCACCTTTTTTATTTTCCTTAAATGCCTGCTTTACTCTCATTCATAGTGAAATCACCCACAGGGCCATGCATTTGAAGAGCTATTTATCTAATACACATCACAAAAAAATCATAAAAATGAAAATGTTATGTCTCTTACACCTTGGCACTCTTACAAGGCAAATCATGACTCAGAAGTCAATAGACTCTATTTTGTCTTGAACTCTATCTCCCATCATCACTGGCAAGGGATTTTTCACACAGTAAGTGCTCAATATAAATTCGCTCATTTGAATTGATCTCAGGTGCCATTTAACCAAACTCTACTTCTCAGGATTGTGGTGAAAAAAAAAAAAAAAGATATTCCACGATCTAAGCAAATTATTTCCCTGATTTCCACGCCTTGAGATTTGGAAACTGCTCAAAAAACATCATCGCCCTGAACTTCTTGGTTCAATTAGAAGGGTCTAAGGAAACAGACAAAGTTATGCCATAACTTATTCTTAGCAAAACAGAAAGCAGAGCTTGCAAAAAAAAGACACAGAACTCTGCTTTAAGTGTCTTTAGGAGGAAGAATGTCTGCAGATGCAGACCCTTCATGCAGAGTTGGTACATGGATGGTAATCCACATGGGTGGGTACAGTGCTTTAGCCACTGTCAGCAGACATAAGCATCAAGGGCCATGGTGAAATGCCCCAGTCCACGCTTGATCAAAGCTTGTTCTTAACCAAAATGGTCAAGGCATGGACATTTCATTCAACAAGGACACAAAACTGAATGGGGAAGGTCTGCTTCTCACTGGAGAAACCAGACTATGCATGCAAAATTTCATGCCACAGTTCAAAGGGGCATTGTGACCTAATAAATTGAGTTGAATGGGTAATTAAATGCAACTATAAATTCAGTCAGAGGCTCTCCCAACCTCCCCCTAGCCCCCTGCCCCTGGTGCTTTTCCCTCAGCTGAAACACATGTGAAAGTGGAGAAAGTTCCAGGGAAGCTTGGTGCCTCTTTTGGTTGCATCTGACATGCCATGTGCCAGGATAAAGGATTCCTCTGGAAATGACTTGCTGCTGAAACTGTGACCCCAGGAACACCAAGCTAGAATATCTACTGAAGGCCTCAGAGTGGGGCTTCATGGACCTCCAGGTAAAGATCAACAGTGATTGTATCTGCAGCCAGCCAGAGCTGGGAACATTTCCTTTTGCTGGCTGGTTGCAACACCTAATCTCACCAGAGAAGCTCTGTCAGAAAGTGAATAATTCATGTGCTTGCTCTTTCTCTGTGGGGTTTAGCAACGTAGGTGTCCTGACAAGTCAAACAACAGTGACAGAGATGTGTCTTTAGGGATTAGTGAAAATCGGACTCCTACCTGCTGGGATTTAGCTCTTCTCAGCCCCTATCCTGCAACCTGTGTGCTCTCAGGGTCACAAAATAAAAAGGCAGAGCCTTGGTTTAGAAAGCATCACACAGGGAATAGCATACATAGCCTCTCTTTTATTTCTTCAGCTTTTTAAGACAGACCTTTGGAGATAAAAAAAGATTTTGAAATTCCAAAATGATGTACAAAATGGTTCCTTGTCAAATAAATCAACCAAGAAAAATAAAACCAGCAAAGAGATTTCTTTTTTTCAAGGGCTGACTCAGAGATCTGATTCTGTAGCAAGGCCTGCGCATGTCTCCCAGACCATCTGCAGAGATATCTCGGAGGGAAGGGAGGAGGCTGCAGGGAATGGGAAGGGCTGAGAGAGGAGTCCTCCACCTTTGGTGGAGGAAGCCCCTTCAGAGTCTATTTACAAGGCGCACAAAACAAGCAGGCTTTTGATTTGTAACCACATCTTGTCCTTACTACTTAGATCTTAAGGAGATGCACAGGATGGGACAATGGCAATGTCATCTGCTCTGGAGGCAGGGAGAGCTGCTTTCAAATCTTGCCTCCATTTCTCACAGCATTGAGACTTTGGCCAAATTATTTAACCTCTCTGGACCCTCTCTGTTTCCTTACTGGTAAATGGGAGGCTAATAGTAAGTACTCCCTAACATTACGGTAAGGATTAAATAATGAATGAATGCCAGATCCATAACAGGAGATCACTACAGAAATTAGATGGTATAGAGAAAATTACTATGATACGACATTGCTCAGCTTACTGACATACTATAATTACTTGCCCAGGCCCCAAATGGATCACCCAGTTTTTAAATAAAATGTAGATTCCAACAAGTAATTACATAACATTCAAAATGTATACATTTTCTTTTACATACATACCTATTTCAATAAAAAATATTTGCTATACAGAATGGTCAAAGAAATATGCTGCTGAGCATTTACCAAATATTCCCAGAATACCTACTATGTGCCAGGTCTTCTCTCACAACCACAGGAGAGGTGAAGGTAGAGGTGTTCCACAAATGGGTTCCTCCCTGGGATCAGTGTAGGGCTTCACAAAATAATGAGTATAACAAGAAGGTACCCCAAAGGAAGTTCTGCTGGTAGTTCTCATTATGGGTGGGGCGGAGGAGAGCCCAGCAGAGTCTCTCTAACTGGAAATGGAAGGGAAGCGGTGAGCGGTAACCATAGTGTGGCTACATCTGTATGTGTGTTCTTCCTAGGTTTCCAAAGCAAGGACTCACCAGTGATGTTACTCACACACATGACAAATGTTAACAAATTCAGGGTGTGGCTAGGCACACCTGAATGTTAGGTGCTAGCATTGCTGTGCTGAGCACTGACACATTTGTCTCAGGGGGCTTACAGTCTCGTGAGGGAGACAAACATCAATTGAGCATCACTAAGGAATGTTTCAATACAGACTGAGATGAACAAAAGGTCAGGGTCCTGTAAGAATGTGTGAGAGAAGAACTGAGCAGGCTGGAGGGGCACAGAAAGGGAAGGGACCTGAGGAAGGGACCCTGTTGCTAAGATCCAAAGGATGACTGGTGGTTCCTAGCTGAGGAGGGGGTGAAGGAAGATGGGACAAGGGATTGAAGTGGATTTTAAGAGTCAAAGGAAGACTGCGAAAAATTTTAAGCACTACATGTATTTGAGAAACTCACTCTGGCTTACTCTAGAGTGAAGAACACTTTCTCTGCAGCCAGAATGGAAGCAGACAGGTAAGAGAGGAGAACTGTGGTCCTTCAAATAAGAGCTGATGATGACATGGGTGAGTTCAGCAGTGGTGGGGATGAAGATGAGAGGAGAAACGAGAGGCCATTGTTGGACGCAGCCCCCACCATCTCCCTGTCACTCTGCAATCCTCTCCAGGCCCTGCCACCCCCTAGGAATATCAACATGGATGTGAAATCCCCACCCTCATGTCTGCTAACCACTCATCATTGAGCAATGGGAGCTCCAGAGGTATAGAGCTAGGTAAATCTGAGAACTCTTAAGGGGTAGAAGGAGGACTAGAGAGTGGGGCTGAATGTTTGCACCTCTGTGGGGGACAACCTATTTCTAGACATGCATTTGGGAGACAGGATGGACTCCTCCTCAGCCCTTGTCTTCTCCCTGCTCCTTCCCCACTCCTGGGGTGGAAAGAAAGTGGCTTTATAACCACTTCCCACCTATTTGGTGCCTAACACAAAACCAAAGACCCATAGAGACCAAAGCACTTGGCTTTGGTCTAAACTTAGGTTGCAGCCTCCGGTCTCTGCTTTGTGGGGCTGAAAACAAGTGATTTAACTTCCCGGAGACTCAGTGACCTCATCTGTAAAACGCTGACAATAACCTCTGCCTTGGAAGATAGCTCAGAGAATGCAGTGAGCCAGTATTTGTACAGAACCATGCACTGTGTCTGACTAAGAAGGTGTTTAATAAATGCCAGTACTTATTCACTATTCTAAGGGCAAGGTAAAGGCCAAAATCACAAACACATCTGTTATCCTCAGTCCCTTTTCTCACTCTGTCACAAACTCTAAACGTAGTAATGGTAGGTCTCAGGATGCTCAAAGACTCAAGATCATCTTCAATTTTGCTACGATCCAGGCCTGGAATCTCTCTGATATCTTACAATG